>NW_020447195.1:5762294-5767475 GCF_003343035.1 Apteryx rowi | reverse complement strand
GGCGGCGGGGCGCGGGCAGCCCGCCTCCTGGCTCCTGGTGCTGGGCGCCGCCGCCCCCGCCCTCTGGCTGCGCTGCGTCCTCGCCGACTTCACCGTGGACAACGAGGTGCACTCGAGCTTCATCCACCGGCGGCTGCGCGGGCCCGAGCGCCGCGAGATGCAGCGGGAGATCCTCTCCATCCTCGGCCTGCCGCACCGCCCGCGGCCCCACCTCCACGGCAAGCACAACTCGGCCCCCATGTTCATGCTGGACCTCTACAACGCCATGTCGGGGGAGGAGGGGGCGGCGGGGGCCGCCGCCGAGGACGGAGAGGGCTTCTCCTACCCCTACAAGCCCCTCTTCAGCACGCAGGGGCCGCCGCTGGCCAGCCTGCAGGACAGCAACTTCCTCACCGAGGCTGACATGGTCATGAGCTTCGTCAACCTGGGTGAGTGCCGAGGGGCCGCGGGAGCCCGGCCGGACCGGGGGACGCGGCTGGGACGGGGCGGCCGCAGCGGGACCCCGCACCCAAGGAGGGTGGCAGGCTGGTGGCACAAGCGAGCCATCTCCAAGGGGATGGCGGCGTCAGGCGGGCGGCAGCCGGCCCCGAGGGTGAGGAAGGGCAGGTTTTGGCCCTTGGGAAGGCGACTTCTTTGCTAGGCAATAGTTAAATGGCAGCAAGGTGGAGAGGGCCTGTCCTTCTGTCCCAGCACTTGGACAGCCACGAGCATGCGCCACGCTCCACCCCGCGCACYGACACGCTCAGTTCTGTGTCGCCTTCCCCCTTCGGTAGTTACTTGCTGCACCTCCAAAATCGGATTTGCAGGTACGGGTCGATCGGGAAAACTAGCAGGACCGTGCCACCTCCTGAGCCACCAAGGAGGACGGGGACCAGGCAGGACCACGGGCTGGTCCCCTGTTCTCCTTGGCGGCTCAGGAGGTGGCTCGTGGTGCCGTGCTCGCGCCCACGCGAGCGATGCCAGCGCCACCGAGGCTGCCGAGGTGGATAGTTCCCGCAGCGCGGAGAGCGCGGCACTCGCTGGGTTGCACGGGCCAAGCTGCTGGCGTGTGTTTTCTTAACGGCTCGAGAGGGATTCCCGAGTAAATCCTTCGTTAGTCCTGCCGCTCTTGCTGGTGACCCCAGTTTAGGCAGCTAACTCGCCTCTTTTCACAGGCACATGTGGCTGGGTTTATGCAAACGATACAGAAGTTGGCGTGCTTTGTATGCGGCTCGCTAGGCCTCTCTAATTGGATGCCCTGGCCCAATCTGATTTCTGTTTGCTCGCTGTAGATTGCACACCCGTTTGGGCTAACTTGGCTGGATTTGAGTAAAACATCGTCAGGATGAGCATGCTATTTTAAATATATAATTACAGACCCTGGTTCACTCTGTCCATTTTTAGACCTCGTCATGTGCAGCTCTGAAACCACCAAACGTACAGACTGGGTGCCTGCAAGCTCATGGCAAAATTTGAATAGCACTTCCAAAACAAGATCGACTCAAACGTTTGCCCAAACAAAGGGGCCCGCAGAGAGCGAGAGGAACGCGCCTCTGGCACGTAACRCGCTAGCGACTACAGACCCTCCGCGTCAGTAAACCCATTAACACCTTTAGGGATGCCACTGTTCTGCACACCTCGACTATCTGCAACTTTGTGGCGACAAATCACCGCCTCGCTAATTCCAGCACTTAACTAACTGAAAAATATCGGTAGCTATATAGGCTCCATGACACACGTTAGTAATTACTACAGATGGGGGCCATCCCAGCACAATTCTTGCATGACGCTGAGACCTGGGACCCTGTGCTGGAGCTCTAGTTTGCATGAGCTGCACCTTCTTATTAAACACCATAAGCTTCACAGCAGGCGTCTACGAATTAGGTTTGGCCTTGGGGCTGCGCTAATACTTTCCATTTAGAATTACAGTGTTTGTCTAATCACTGCTAGATACTTAAGCCGATCAGCAATGATACGTTTGAAATCAAATATTTGAGCAGCCAAAAGTGCCACTGGTGGTCAAATATTTGACTTTAGAGACACGAGTGATCTTGCTAATGTTGTTCCCTTGGCACTTGGGTGCTACACAACGTGCAACCAAAGTGCGGGGAGAGTCACTCACGCGAGACAAAGGATCTTGAAATAACTATAGCAAAACTCACGCTTCTGTTTTCGTTGTGGTAACGTGGAACCTTTATGAAAAATAACCAACTAATGAAGTTTATCTTTAGGGAAGCAGTGGTACTCCTGCTGTTTGTGGCTATTTAGTACGTGCCTTTTCATTGGTACGCTGCAGCCCCCTGCTTCCTATGCAAGGAAAGGCCGTCTTTGCAGCCCTCGGAAAAGGAATACGAGGAATTAGTGTTCAGGTCCCAAATGCTTTTGAATACAAATGTTTCGTGATCAGAGTGGAATTAATCAGTAAATTGGAAAAAAAAATTACGTCGTGGATATATCTACTTATAAGTGAAAACTTGTTTATAAAGCAGCTTACATATTAACTATACATACTCAATGTATATCATTTTATTTAATTGCTGTCAGCGTGGTCAGTGAGTAGGAAGGGGGCAGGAAAAATCCAATGGTTTTTAAAAAGACAGGTGGAATTATTACCAGCAAGGCACATTTCAGAGGTTTATCTGTACTGTTTTGTTCCCTTGTCAACAGTGCATGCCAGGACGAGTTTAAAAAGGACATAGATCTATAATAGCTTTCTTCATCACTGTGCACACCTTTCATCCCATTATAGTCATCGGTCTTTCATCTTTATAGGACAAAGACAGGCTTGTTTATGGACGTTTTAATGAATTAGACCAGCCACTCACTCACGTATATAGTCAGATACAACACCTGCTTTGATATGTACAGTTTTCTATGACGTTCAGGGAAAATTAGAAGATCTATTGTATAACTGATATTTTTTTTTGGAGACTTTCTACAATGATCCCTTTTAAACCAGAGCTGAATTGCTAAAGGCAGACTGTAGTAAACTGTGTCCTGGTTTTGTAAGAGATACCCTGTGAGCATTGCGTTTCACAGGTAGGCTTTTATTACTATACTAGAGCCATCACAATGAGGAAGTGTCATAGTGTAATAAAGTTTCATCTTAGTAATGGAGGAAGTAAAAGTGAGTAAAGAAATAATACCTTTAAATTTCAATAAACAAGTTGTGTTAATCCGGCCTTCCAAATACTAACCTATGAATGCACTTTCTGTTGCTTTATTTCTAGTTCTTCATCTATCTAGTCATACAGCTTTAGAGAAAACTAGAAAAATTAAAGATTTACATTGACGTAAGTAACAGCCCACATCATAGTGAAAATAAATAAAAAATAAAAACAAACCACATTGATTTCTATGGAGATAGTCTGCATATTTAATCCAAAGAATTTATACTGGATATTGCTAGGGAGGAACCAGAATACAGGTGCTCCATTTCAGGGTTATGTTGCAGGGAGCTTTGAACTTGGCATGTAATGTTACTGTAAAATCTTGACAATTAATTAGGTTTAGATTTATAACCACTTCATTCACAGGCTACGTTTTGTCTTAACTTACACCTGTGCTAAGACGGATGGGGAATGGATTTGTGTCAAGAATGAAGTTACATGTATATTAAAAGAGAATTTGGCCAGAGTGGTCTGACTAAGTTGGCCAGTTAGTTACTGACTAATCTTACAAAATTTATTACTATAATTTAATTAGCTGGAATTTCATTTCAGATCATGTGCAAACAAAGTTTACAAACTGATCCATTTTAAGAACTTCTGRAAAAATACAAAGCATTTTCTGCACCAGTTTAATTTCAAGATTATAAACAGTAACTAATGAGTAAATATCCCCTAGATTACTTAAAGCCACTCTTCTAAAAATAATTGAGTTGTCCTTAGTGGGTAGTCTTGACTCGGTAAACAGACTTGCTCAGAATACTTTTTAAAAGAGCCGGCGCAAGTGATATGCAATTTGTTAATTTGTCTCATGGTTGATTATAAAATGAACAACATTGTTTAATCCTGGCAAAAAATGGGGGGGGGGGGAATTAGTCATTCTTGGAAGGAGCACATGAAAGTGGCTTTTGTTAATGTAAATCAAGAAGCCGAAGAGCCCCCAAGTTTCCTTTTATTTCATACCATCTGGCTATCCGTTTTGTTGACAAGTGTTTGGCATGGCGAGCCATCTCTTTGCCCTTTAATAACAGCCTTTAACACTGTAGGGTATTAGAAAAAGATTCTATAACAGTTAAAAAATTTCCTTCGGGGAATACTTTATAAAGTGAGCACGGGCTGCAGGCATTTGCAGCTGTAACCTGGCTTGTGTTAAAATTTGGACGGGGCTGCCTCGCATTCCAGCTCACTACAGGCCGTCATTGGTGCGCAGCCAAAGGTTAATATAGATGTCACACAGTTTTTCTTTGGAGAGCCTCAGATATAAGAGTGCGCGTACAGCTGTGTTTTTAGTAACCCTTTCATAATCACTGCTTTTAAACTTCATTTTCCTGCTTATATAAATCAAAGATTTTCAAGGATATTTGACCTGGGTTTGAACTTATTTGATCTTCACATATTTCCCACTTGAAACAAAGCAGATTAAATGTTAGCCCCGAGTGCGTGCCCGTGRTCACATGGGTTCGTCCATACGTTAAGCCAAGCCCTCAGCTTTTTTTTTCCCCCCTCTCCTCCACCTAGTGCTGTTGGAAGCTCTCAGGCCCAAACAGGTACCTCCCGCGATCGTTTGGATAGGATGGATATATACAGCGCTGGGTAGTATAGGCTTAGCTACGGGGGAAAGCTCGCAGCAGACTAAGCTTAGGAAATACCCTGGCTGCGTAGCGAGAAACTAGCAGGTATTCTTTGAACGCACGGACCCGTTCTAGCGAGAAATTCATTCGTTTTCAAGTTGCCAGGTGCAAAGCGGCAAAGCGAGCGTTTAGCAGAGCGGTCAGCCCGGACGGAGGCGGAAAAGGCATGGAAAATGCCCCCGCTCACGGCCCGCTTTGCAGAGGCGAAAGCCGAGGACTGATGCTGCTGGCGCCTGCGAAGGCGAACGGGTGAGCGAGCGGCTCCCTCCGCCCGGCGCTCGCGGGACGAAGCGCGTGAGGCGGCTCTGCCCGCGTTGCCGCGCAGCGCGTCCCGCGGACGGGGAGCACGGGCCGCTTCCAGGCCGCCGCGCGGGCTGGCAGGAGGAGAGGAGCCTCGACGGCCC
>NW_020447195.1:5446447-5762164 GCF_003343035.1 Apteryx rowi | reverse complement strand
GCAGCCCCCCGCGCAGCTTTAACGGCCTCTGGGCGGGCGGCGTGGAACCGGGCGTCACGTTTTCTCCTGCAAATAAGCGTGAAACGCTGCTTCTGGCGAGGCAGGGCAGCGATGTGTGAGAGAAGGTCGCACGAGTGGTTGGAAACATTAATTAAAAAAAAGATTATAACTATTAAAGCCTAGCCGGGGCTGTTGACAGGCCCCTTTTAAATAGGACACTGCTACGTTTTAGTTTAATACGTTCTGGCAGTGTCACCGGGGTTAAGGCTAATGCTGGGATGTGTGGATCCTGTCATGTTATTGTCAGGAGGAATGCAGGGATTAGGTTTAAAAGTGGCGGTGGGTGAGTGGTGCAGCTGTGTACACTTATTATAAAAGATTTAAGTCCCACTGGTAAAATCAATATATTAAATTGCAAGAGCCTCTGTTTTTAATTAGTTTAAATCAAATATACTGTTAGTGCCATAATGGCTTCTATCCTTGGACCAAGTGAGGAAATGCTAATATTTATATAGAAACTGTTAATTTGTGGTTAAAATGATAACACATTTAATTTTACACATCTAAATTGTTCTAACTTGATGAATACCAGTGAGAAGTTGCAATGATGGATGAAGTCATCTGAGCAAGAGCGTAAGTAAGGAAATTTTGATAGGAGGCCAGATAAAGGGACTACCTGTTGATATAAAGCATTAAGACACCATGATATTTTAAGTCTTTTCCAGTGGTACCGTCATCTTCTCTGGGGCCTGCATCAAAATGTTCCTTTGAATTAATTACATATATAAATACACATACATACATATATTATATATGTTATTTTTTATATATATTTATTTTCTAAAGGGAAGGAACTTCTAAAGAAATGAGTGAGCTGTTTAAATTGGTGTCAGGATTAAGATTCTCCTTCTACAATTTTTGTAGTAAAAGGGACTACTCACTAGGACTAATGACATGGATAGAGTTATGCACACGCATATGTTTGCAAAATGGAAACCCAAGAGAAAATTCTTGGCTAGGTCTTCATTTAGTGTAAATTGTCATAGTTCTACCGAAGCTGGCCCTATGGTCTCATTTATACAACTGTAACGTCCAAAGTAATTCCAATAAACTCCCTCTAGATTTACACTAGCACAGTTGAGAACAGGCTTGGGCCAAAGAAATGCCCCTGTGTTGAAATAATGAGCATGCAGTAGTTCCTGCTAGAGCTTCAAACAGTTTTCTCCCCTAATCTTGAAATTTTTTTTGAGGGAGGTTTCCATTACTGCAAGTAATCAAAACATGAACTAGCTCCTATTAGTCACTGCTTATCATTATTAGCTGAATCCATGTTGTTGAACTACAGCTGAATTCCCATCTTTGCAACAAACAGAATTTAACAAATAGTGTTTGACAAAAATGTGAAACCGATATTTCTTAATACGAGACATATTTCATATGGAGCAACTTCAGTGATGAAAGATTCCTGGTATCAAAATATCTGAATCACAGTACAAATAAACAGTGTGTTGTGAAGCCGGTGGGGCCAAAATCCGCGCTGGAGTAATGCCATTGAAGTCGGTGGAGGTGTGCCAGGAGATAAACTGCCATCTGCATTTTTTTGGTGTGCATGTGAAAACCATAAGTGTTTAACATTTTGTCAGTACACATCTTTGCTGAGGGTAAGATTGCAGGGTGGGTAGCTTGAAGCAATTGTAATTCAAATAGCTCTTTCTGAAGCCCTTCCTTTTCTGAAGAAAACGACAGCGTTCGCTGGGACCCAATTTATGTGGGTATAGAGCGTATAATTCCACTATTTATACATAGTCCTCACTTAACAGTAGGAAGCGTAAGAGTTGCCTTGGGTGCCAGACTGCGGGCTCTAGCCCAGGGTAACGTGCCATTCGCATTCCTGTAAGCATTTGTGTCGACTACATGTTGAAGGCAGTGAAAATCCTTTAGTGATCCAGACTGAGTGGATTGAATTAATGGCAACTTTGAGACTACAAGTTTTAGTGTAATTGCTTTATTGTTTTGGAACCAAGATGCTTACAATCCGGTTCCTGTGCAAACATGTTTAACGTGTGTTAATGTGTTTCAAAACCAGACCCTCTCCGCAAAATCCTGCTTTTCATTAATTGACATCAGTAGCATGGTACAGTATTTCAAAGCACTGGCCAAATATAAACTGTGTTTCTAATTTCCTTACTTTCCTGTGTTTGGAATGCCAATGTTAATTTGTTCCCATGGAAGAGTGAGAGCTGCCAACCACAGTTTTATATAAATGGCTTTACAGCGCAGGGCTGCCAACATTAAATGATACTTAGGAATTTTCATGACATTTTGTATTTAATTCTTGTGTGCGTATGTGTGAGAGAAATAGAGAAATATTAGGGATGTTGAACAACAGCACAACCACTGATGATCAAAGCAAATGCTTGAAGTAATTTATCCTTTGTTTAGCTATTATTTAATGTTTCTTGTCGTTTAAGATTTTTTTAATAATCTATCAGACATTCTGTGGCATATTACTTGTGCCCCAAATAACTACTCTGCAGTGAATTTTGTTGCTAACTATCCAAATAATTCTGTGGTTCTCCCCACCCCCACMATTTTAGTTATTTACTCACAGGTTAGCAAAAGGGTTTTTTTAAGGCTGTTATTGTTGTGGACTAGATTCTAAGAATGAGATGTTACTCAGCGTGAGAAAAGGTAAAATTGAAAAAGTCCCCACAACTATATATAGGGAGATTAAATCAGATTAACTGATTTTGATTAAAACTGCCAGCAGAGAATTTTTGTTTAGAACAATAGGAGCAGCTAGATAAAATCATTTGCTTTCTTAGAGAGGTTCAAGCATAATCATACTGTCTTTAGCGGTATGTATTGTCTTTGTACATGAAACAAACCCAAAGTTCTCTTTAATCAAATTTATTTTAAACTGATGATGATGAAAACACGGTCTGTTCATGTGTTTTTCCTTTTGTTCCTGGAAGACCTTCAAAACACGAACTGTTGGTGTTTCGGTAGATTCCCGCGAGCGAGCGCTGTGCTTTCTCTCGCAGTTTTCCTGTTTTATTGGGACAGGTGCAGTGGCCACCGTCCATGCCAGTGCTGGCCCATCCCAGCAAACAGAGTGGCGTTTGGGTTCACTGAATTTAAAAGTCTCCTGAGAGTAAAGAAATGAAAGAGAAAGAATTTAGAAAGTGCCTAGTGAAGGAAAGGCACTTCAAGCGATGGGSTTTGTCACTCAAGTCCTCCCCTAAATTACCTTAAACTACTTCTAAACCGCTGGAAAAATGTTACCCCTAGAGTATTAAGTTTCCGTTGCATCGCGGGGGTCACGTGCTATGCTTTACCAACTTTATCTTTCTGCAATAGCTTCCAAGTTAGACTCTTCTTTTGTCAGGTTGAATTAAATTTTACAGGAGGAAAAATTCTGCCTTGTCTTAAAGTCGGAGAATCGTAAATTTTCAGTATCCACATTTTGAAGGTTTCCCATTCTGCCTCATTTAAAAGCTACTGCAAATATTCCTCAAAGTTTAAAGAAGATTATTTGGTAATTAGGCACACAAACTYGTAATGAGTTAAGGCCTGAAACAACAACCACCACCACCCTTTCAGGTTCATTTTGACAGTATCTGGAAAGGCTTACAACTAAAGYGCCTCCAGGGTGGGATGAGAGCTTTCAGCATGCGGCTGGTGCTATCGGGTCCACCTGGCCTGGGAAACTATGCAGCTTTGCAGCAGAGAAAATCCTTTAACTTAGATCTTCATGGCAAGCGCTTAAAAGCTACCTTGCTTAAAAAAAGGTGAGGGGGAAGGGAAGGCACTAGTTGCCTCTAAATGATGATTAAAACGAGCAGGGGCCTTTTTAGAGTGCTTCGGACGAGGGAGCTACTGCACGTCGATGAGGCTGATGAGCTTGCAGCGCATCGTCCGTGGTGCGCAGCCGCCTTGCAAAGGAGCAACGAGCCTCCTCTCCTCCGCCCGCGGCCCTGCGCCCCGCGTCCGCCCGCCCCGGGGCCGCGCCGCAGCGGGCGCCCTCCGAGCATCCCGCGCGGCGACGTTCCCGGCTTCTTCACGGGGCCAAACCCTGCCGCGGGGCACCTCGTTTTTGCTGGCGCCCGTGCAGCTGCCTAGCTCCTCAGGTTTTACCGGTTGCTATTTCCAYAGTACGGTGGCAGTAAAACTTTTTAAAGGAGACCAAAAGAACCCTGGGAGAACTACTAAAAACTGCTCATAAAATAATACAGCATCGGCAGTTGGGCGCTGTAATTCCGACRGAGAGACAAGTTTCGTGCCGAGGAAGGGCTAGGAGTGGGGCTCGTCGTGTACCCGAACCCCCCGCGGGCTCTACTGGGCCCTTTGGCTCCCCGAAGGAAGGCAAGTTCAGGTTTATCATTTCAACGGAAGATGAAAAATAACTGTAAATAAGAAATTCTGAATTATGGTGCTTACAATTTAGTAGTGTATGAATAATTTTATGTCAATTTTTTAGCAAGAATTTATTCACATCTGCCAAGAACATGTAACCCCATGAATGAAAATCATCTGCCRCTAGCGGGAACCAGTTGCTAACAGTATCTGTTCTTCTTGCTTGCTGGAAGCCAGCAACCTGCCCCTCTCCTCGTTTTCAAGTTTAAAATTAATTGCTTCTATCACTCAAAATATTCTGAACATTTTAATCTTGCTACTTTTAYTTGTTTATTACTGTGCAGTAATTATAATCCCACAGGGACTTTTTAGATGTTAATAAAGAGCACTGCACATCACTCTTCCTGAAGCTTGTGTGGCACTATAAACATCATGCTGAGTTTAAGTTCCCCCTTCTGAGCATTTCCTTAAAAAATCCAGTATTTGTTAAGAGAAAGGAGGGGATTTTTTTTTTCTTTTTAACCAAAAGAATAGGGGAAAAAAAAGAAGTAACTTTAGCCTCACAATCTGCTAGCTACATAAAGCAGTAAATGTTTAGTTGAGACAGGGAAAAACCAGAACTGCTGGAGATTGGTTGTTTCCTTTTGGAGGAAACAATAAATGTGCCCGCTTGTATTTTAACAACATTACTACTGGGCCCCCTAATTACACAAATATACTTGTAATAAACTGCAGAAGAGAAGAGCTAAAAAAGAATCGTTCTGCACAGATCTTGTTCTTCAACGCAAAAAAGCAGCTTTTGAGTAACCAGTCTTTTAAACCTAGGAGCAAATGAGAAGATCGTGGTATTTCAGCGCTGACTTCTCTGTGGTGGATCATTTGTCTTTGGGGACAGGTGAAAAGGGGAAGCCAATCGGCCACGGGGTGTAAAACTTCTCTCATTGGTGTGAACGCAGCTTTGACCTCCGAATACAATAGTTCTTGCCACTCCGTGGCGTGCGTTTTAATCAAATTACAAGAACATTAGACTCCGTATCCACAGAAGTCTCCGAGTGTTGCACAGCATTACAACCTAACACGGAGAATGCCGAAATGCATGAAAGAGTCCATAATGWTGCAGAAACGTGTTTAAGTAGGCCCCCAATATTTTTTAAGAAAACGCTGGCTTTCATTTTGCTCCTCAATCCAGAACCATCAGATGAGAGCTGTTTCCCTGCAAATATTACAGAATAGGGGAAAAATAATAAATCYGTGTAAAAAGTAACAAATCAGGGCAAGGGAGGAGGCTGGCGCAGAGCGGTCTGCGCTCCTCGCCGCGGGGACCTTGGGCGAAGGCCGTCCTCCCGTTCCTGCGCTGGTTTTGATCGCCGCACACACCGCACGCGCGCTGCGTTCCCTGCGTTCACCCGACACGACGCGAGGCCACGCGCYGATGTGACAGCAGCTGACCTGATACCCCAGAACTGCCACTACGAAAGTGTTTTTGAGGATGAAAGCACGAAACAAAACAAAACCCGCGCTTGTCAGGGGCCGACCCGGTGTGGCCCGGCCCCAGCGAGAGCCTCGGCGCGAGGCATCACACGCGGCCGTGCGCGAGCCAGCCGAGTGTGGCACGCGGAGCTAGTGCTGCTGGTGTCACCGACGGTGCTGGCTTGTAAAAAAATTACTTTTCTCTGGTAAAATAGAGATTGTGGGTGGAATCAAACTGCTAGTAAAAGCTTCTCCTAACTTTCAGATGATTTTATGCCTGAAGGATTGGCCACCAACCTTTAAAGTGGAAAGGGGACACATGCACACACACTCTATACATATATATATATATATATATATATAAATATGTATAAGTATATATAAATATGACCTCCTGAGGATATTTCTGAAATAATAGTTTATGCTTGCAATCACTCTAGATCACTAGGACTTTACCAACAGAAGTATTGCAGATGGATGTAATCAGCTTACAGATCTTTAATATTCACAGTCTTTAGGTCCATACACAAAAATTATTAAAGTACTAAACAGTCCCCTGCCTATTTCTCAATGAAAATAAATGTTTTCCAGAGCAAACATTCCTAGAAAGCAATAGGGTTGTATGCAGACGCTACAAGGTCCATCATGGGCAAAAGACAGAGAGTARATGTGTCTGTTGGGTTGAGGATCAGGTCACACTTTGGCAGCGACGAGGTTGCAGTTCCTGGGTTTCCAAACCGGGAGCTGTGCCTTACTGTGCCCCGTCTCACCAGAACCGTCTTGGTAGTGCATAAGAAAACCTGATAATCCCAAAGAAAAACGTGAAATGGGTCATGAAGCCCCGCTTCCATAGTGAAGAWGGGCGCTCAGGAGTATCTCTTTAAGCAGTAATCGAGGTCTCTAATCATTATTTTCCAAAATCTTTCTTCCTCTGCCTCCACATGCCACATTTCTATCTAATAATCCTGGCTGAAATCCAGCGGTAACACCAGTGGACCTCCCACAGATAGGACACCTGAAAAATTCCCAATCGATGTAAGAGCAGGGACGCGAGACGAGAGCTCTGYCCGTGCAGCGTTTCCACCTCTAGGCACGCGGACCTTTCCCCTGAATAGTTTGTTGGCCCCAACGCAGCAGCAGCGCTAATCTTCCCGAGCCGGCCTGACCTAGGAAGGTGCAGATGTTTGTTATTGCATCGACAAGCTCAAAAGGGCCAGTTTATCGCGGCCTCGCGGCACGGCTCACATTGTACACACCTTCCACGTCTCAGTGGGGCTGACTGCAATCAACGGCCGAGCTTCTTATCTGGTGCGCACATGTCCRATATCTTGTGGTTATTTTGTAATATCCCACAAACTGCTTTCTCAACACAACCAGAATCTGGGATTAAGCTAAGAAATCCAGCATGTCATACGTTTTCAAACTTGGAAAACAGGTTCTGGGATTATTTCCTTTTTTCACAGTAAACCACAAGAAAGGCTCGATTCCCAGTGCGTGCGACTCCCGCCGTGCTCCTCCCGCAGACCCTGCGCAGGTGGAGGCCTAAACGCTGGAAACAATTCGGGGGATGCCGGAATTGTTGTGGCAATACGATACTAAAGAAGGATTAATTAGATTTATATTATCTATTTGGGCAGCTGTTCTGTAGATGAAAGGGAGGCTAATGCAAATTAAATGCATAAGCCTAGAGAGGCCAATTTGCACTCGCTCCTCCACTGGCGTACCGAGTCCTTGCCAGCGCAGGAACGGGCCCGTTCCAGTGACGAAAATTAGGCACTTGGAGACGCCATCAGCTGGGCTCTCTCTTTCAAGTGTTGCCAGTAGATGCACAATATATACATGTACTTTTAGAAGACTTTTATTTTGAACTCAAGATGTGAATCTGTGGTATTAAGGAAAGCAGAACACAATCCTTTATTTAGCTGCACCTGCACCTTAATGCCTAATGAGTTTAGTCTGATGGAATCCAGACCTCAGGAAGGATTATAAATTCTCATTTGATTTCATTTACTTCTAAAATACCTTAAACCAGCTGTACCAGTCTAGAATCCAGTCCTTCTGAATCAGTTTTGCAAATGTCATTGAATATTTAGCTGCATTAAGTAACTTTATGCTACATAATAATACACCAATAGTAATAAAGAACAGAAGGCAACTTGAAAAAAACATGTAGTGGAAAGATAATTAGCAGCATATAAGCTTGAAAAGCATCTGTTTATGGGCAAGCTTTTTATAAAGTTTTTCATGATCTGGAAGCAAAATTTGGAAAAGATTGAAACTGAGTTAGTAGGCAATATCCCTTCCAGCAGGTCTGTAGTAAGGCTGAAGAGCCTTGCAAATGGTGGATGAACGCTGTCKTCAGGGCATTAGCGGTACATTCAGACATTGCTGTCTGTTTTGTATAAACACATCAGAGACGCTTGGGCAGCACCCTTCTCAGGATTACTGGCTCAAGCTGTTTATTATGAACAATATCTAATTTATCAAACACATTTGAAGCCTTCTTAGTTTGCCCTGCTGTAGTTACTGGAATGCATGAGCATAATTTGATGCTGTTGCATCTCTGCATGATCAAATCATTGCATCAAAGAGTTGTATCACATGTTTTTTTAGTCTTTGCATGTCCTACGTGCGTGCAGTTGAAGGTGCCGGTGCTGCAGGCTCCCAGCATCCTGCAGAGATGCTCGTGCCTTCCCTCGCAGGCACGTAGGCGTGTTAATGGACACACTGCAGAGGAGCAGGGAAGCTTACAGTACTGGTACCCTCATCCTCCGCGGATGACCACACTGGCAGACACCAGTCGCTACTAGACGGTCTTCCTTCACCTGAGATTGGATTGGAGCTGGCTGAAAACATTTTAGGGAAACTTTTTTCCCTTCTCCCTAAGCTGAAATTTGGTCAAAGCTGAAGAACATCTTTCCATTTCAAAGTTCTCATTTCATCCCAAATAGCCCATTTTAGGTTTCCCAGCAGTAGTCTCGCACATGCTGCCTCTTCTCTTCCCTGGCCCAAGGCATGTTATTTCCGATGGGATTTGTTCAGCCACTTGTCTYCTTGCCTGGGGTTTGTTTCCGTTTGCTCAAGGCTGTGTGTACAAGCAAGGAGAGCAGCCTGCTGGGTTTTGCATCAGTGATTTTTTGAGAGGCTCCAATCTCAGAGCACATTAGAGGAAGCGCCTTGAGCCCCATTTGTCTGGTGGCTCAACTGGTGGATTATTTTTCTCAATGAACCATATTGTCACCAACTTTTCTCCCTGTTTGTGCTCTGCAACCTCCTGCCCCTTAAGACACCCATCACTCTGCTTTCATCTCCTATGGCAGGTACATCTCCTTGCACGACCCTTTTCCATGCTGCAGCTGCCTCCTCTGGCTCCACCGTCCTGACCCTTTCCCATGCCTCCTCCTCCTCCTCCTCCTCCTCCTCCTCCTCCTCCCAGCTCTGTGTTGCCACTATCTCCTTGACCCTTGGATGCACTGGCAAAACGTGCGAGTTTGAGTTCACACCTAATGCTGGCACAGCTTCGTAGTGAAGTCAGCCTCGTCAGATGGGAGCCAGCAGTACAACTCCCTGGTTTCATAGCACTGTGAAACTAGCCTCGCTGTACCCTGAATTACAAAAAGTGAGAGAGAGCAAGGTGTCGTGTAGCAGTCATCTCTGTTTCAAAGAGGGAAATGAAAAACGTAATCCTGCATTGCCACATACCTCCCACAGCTGCATTCAGAGGATTCAAGATTTAGCAGATGCATTAGACAGATGCCTCTGCTCTCAGACTGTGCATGCATGCCCACATTACGGTGCAGACAAAGAGAAGAAAGCCAGAATAATGATGTTCTGCCTCTCATTTGGCTCACTGTTCAGTTTGGCTAGAGGGACATTTTTAGAGGAGGGTGCAAAGAAGCGCTCAGGTTGCTTTTGGGAGGCTGGAAACTTTGCAGCGGTTTAGACTGACCCGTGCAGTGCACTGTAAGCGCAAAGAGCGGCGGGAGCCCCCGGGTCAGGGCTGCTGCCCAGGCGCACCCTGCTCTTTTGCAGGGGGGAGCATCTCTGCGCACAGAGAGAAGAGCAAGCAACAGGCTGGCGACGGCGCAGGCTAGCACGGGTGACTAGCCGCCTCGGTTAGCCCCGCTCCCAGGGTCTGTGCGGGAGCTGGAGGCATTTTGGGATGGCCCCAGTACTGGCCGGCTGGG
Source organism: Apteryx rowi (assembly GCF_003343035.1). Taxonomy (NCBI): domain Eukaryota; kingdom Metazoa; phylum Chordata; class Aves; order Apterygiformes; family Apterygidae; genus Apteryx; species Apteryx rowi. Next base: position 5,752,151 of record NW_020447195.1, on the reverse strand, counting down.
CGGCACAGAGAAGAGTCCCATAACTTCCTTGCACTGAGTTTCCCATAGACTCAGCGGTAGTATCGCCACGGAGTCCCCAGCTTGTCTGGCTGGCTGTCTGGCTGGAAGACTGCCACCTCCATGGTGCCAGGAGAGGAGACTGACAGCATACCCTATTCAGTGCTGTCCTGGATCGCTGCTTCCCAGTAAAAGGGGGGAAAAAGCAAGGAGATTTGAGAGAGTGATGAGGAAAGCTCTGCTAAGGAAATGTCCTGATACTGGATTCCTGGAAGGTGAGGGTAGGAATAGGGGGAGGCTGTCTCAAGAAACACCTTCACTCCCATTTATTTGACTTTCTTTCCCCTGGCCTCCCGCCTTTCCTCCATTCCCTCACGCCCCAAATCCTGCAGAAATAGTAAGTGCTTTACAGCAGCTCCTGATTGATGGCAGCACTATGTGCTGCTAAGGTTGCGAATAAGCTGTCCTGAAGAAACACAATTCTTCCCTGCTTCTTTAACTTTGCTTTCCCCCACATTCACATACAGACGCTGCAAACTCAGCATCAGGATTTGCACCRTGCTCGGTCTGTTTACTATTATACGAGTTTTGTGTTCACAGAGCAATCCCACGTGTAAATTTTTCACAGTACCTTTCATCTAGTCTGGCTCTGATTGCAGCGGAGAAACCACAGCGTAAACGGGTACTGCTCGGGGCATGGTCTGCAAGGGAAATGGATTACCTATGCATAACCTGCCCAGATATTTCATGCATATTCTTTAAGGAGAAATTTTTTAACTGTCCAGCACTTCCTTAAAGTAGCTACAATGAAATTCCAATAGAAGAACAGCTTCAAATGCACAAGGCAGCTCGCACTCCTCTCTGTCCATGCCCTCCGGATTATTACGCTTCCCCTTTGCCATCCACCATCCTAAGGAGTTTAAAATTCAGGGCCTCCTGGGTAGCACATGGGACGCCAGGATGTGGCGATTCCCGGCAGCCGCAGCCCAGCGCGCTCCTTTGCTGCCCCACTTGCAGAAAACCAGGTGGCTCCGCRTCGGTCTTTTAAGCCCTGCCTGAGGTGATTATGACACTAAACCTAACATTGGAAGAACATCAGAAAGGGCCTGGGCAGTTTGTTAGAAAAAATACTAATCTCTGCTCTGTGCAGGCCTTGCTAGCTGAAGTTCAATTTATGCAGGAAGAACTTGCTGCTGCTTTGGAGATAATTAAACCCATCTTCCCTCGACCCGCTGTTTGTACACGCACAATGATACCATTGTTCGGAGTCATGCAACACATATGCTGACATTAAAGTGTTTAATCTTGTAGTACAGTATTCCATTATTTTTTGGACATCTGTACATGATAGAAAGGGTACGTATTAAGGGATTTGTTGACAAAGAAATGGCTAATGCTGATACATGTGTGGACTGAAAGGATCTTTCCAAGTTCTGTTCGGCAATAGGGAGACTGCTCCTTCCCAGGCCCGGACCCTGGCACAGATGTGATATGCACTGTTGCTATTACCACTTTTGAATTTATAACAAGGAGTCTGTGTTTAGAAGAATTTTGGAAGCTCCCTGCTGGGTTTGTGGCTAGGTGGTCTTGCTGGCAAACCACCTTCATGCTGAAAGCTGAAAAAATGAAGTGATGGTTAAAGGAAGAATATTAACTCCAGAGGGCTTTTTCCCCCCCCCTTTCATAGCAAAAACGCTTATGCTGGATCGCTTTGCAGCCGTGAGCACTAAAGTATTTTAAATTCCCCTGTTTCTCAACTCTTGGGGATGGGGATCAGCATTTTTGGAGCCTGGTTTTGATCTCATTTGAAATTAATGTATTCGTCCTGATTTACAGCAGTAGACAGGACAGGGCTCAGCCTTGCCACACTCCGAATTTACCATGCAGCAAACAGCTCCTCACCTTTACCTCCCTTTACATTTTAGTTGTAAAATGGGTCCATCAGCCCTGAGGCTCGGCGTGCAAGTTACTACCGCTCCCTAAACGACTCCGTGCTGCCGGGCGCTGGGCCTCCCCCGGAGGCGGAGGGAAGCAGACGATGGGCGAGGGTTCGAGGGATGAGCTCGCCGGCCTGCGGCTCCCGGGCCYGCGGCTGAACGCGCGGCCGCGCCGGCTCCCGGCCTCATCCCCCTGCGGCATGTTTTCCCGGYGGCAGGGAGCCTTTGCCCACGTCTGAGCTGCCACCAAAGCTTCCAGTCTGGATTCGGGGCCCCTTTCATCACGCTTGTAGCCCAAGCGGCTGCAAGCAGGCGGGCTCCCCCCTGCCCGCGGCAGCCTCCGCGGTGCCGGGGAAGTCAGCGGTGCCGGAGGGACGGTCTGCTGGCGCAGGGGCCTCCAGCCGGGCTGCTCCTGCAGAGCAGCCAGCGCCGAGCTCGCTCCCGAACCGGCTGCGGAGCAAACGCTGCTCGCTCCGGCCAGGGCGGATCCGAATCAGGCCGTGGCACAAGGAGTCGAATGCTCTCCGCAGACGCAGGCACAGCACGCAGCTAATCATGGGTGCTACCGGGGGGCTAACAGCAGTGTCACCCGGAGCTTGTGTTTTCAGAAGTGCAATTCCTGACAACGGGATGCATTACTGAATTACATAAAAACCACGGAGTATTTTTCTAGTAAGCAGCCCAGAATCAACGGTGCATTTGTTTTTCCTTAGGTTTCTCCAAAAACCTGCAGTAGGTTTTAGATCAGTTGGAGAGCTGCAGATATCCAGTGTGAAAAAGCCCTTCAAATGCTGTCTTAGCACTCTTATTAAAAGCAGTGTTTTCAGTTTAGTTATGCACAGTCCAGGACATTTGCTCTACACCATTTATAGGGCTCCCAATTTATATTCTTTAACTATTTCTTTAAGCATTTCTTTAGCCGCTGCTTTAGCTGCCTGATGTCAGCATGTAAATCTTTTAGCCAAGAGGATGAAGCAAATGAAAACCAATCACAGCACTTCACGTTCCCAAATTCTTGCCATTATAAATTTCCCACAACTGCCCCTGTAACTCTTGCTGTCAAGCACAATGAGGAGGGAAACATGTGCCTTAGCAGACTGTGGCTTGGCATGACATTATTGCAGTCTTTATTATACTCCCTCTTTTCCGTAGAAAAATACAAGGACTGACCTCGCACTTCTTGCTCCGTCAGGATTCCCACTGGGCCCAGTAGGCCTTTTCAGCTGCAGAGGCTGCTGGATCCTACCCCGCATTGGTTTCCTCCTTCTTGAAGCTCACTAACATAAGGAGAAAAGGCCTATATTTCGTAAGCGACATGATTTTATCCATCAGTTTAGGGACAAAGAGATGCAATTTATAGAGGGAACATTTAGTCACTGTTAATTAGAATTCCATCAAGAGGTCTCATGTTCGGCATCCTGAAGTTTTACAGTGCAGTTTCACAACCACTGCAAACCCAAAGCCTTGCCGTCCCTCCCGCTGCGGCTGGAGGGTCCTGCCTTCCTTCTGCTGGGACCTGCGGCCATGCACCGAGCCAGGGTACGGATGTGATCCTGCTGAGAACTCATCTGGGGACGGAGAAGTTATTTTTCAGCTGAATCCCTTTCCCAAGGGAGGCAGCAGAGGCGTGCAGCAGGAGTGACAGGAGCGGACCTCTCCTTTGGAAAGCAGCCTGCAGTTACGCAGGCTGAAGACGATTGCGGCTYAGGCTGAGCTGGTGGTCCCAAACCAGCCAGTTTCTAAGAAACCTCGTGCTCTGCACAGAGAAAATGCAAGGAAGATTCTGTGAAGTGCGTAGTTTTGACTTGGATCTTTACGGGCCGTTACGGAGAGAATTAAAGCTAATTTTTTCTATGAAAATTCAAGCAAGATTTTTGCATTGTTGAATGAAAGTGGTGCAACTCAAAAGGCAGTTTGCCCAGTAAGGCTGAAATCCATGGGCTTGCTGGAGAAGCCAGCCAGCCCTCCGGGATCCCTCCAGGAGTGTTTATTTTCTGTAGATCTGCAATGATCAGAGGAAAAGGAGATAACGGCTTTCCTGCTCACTAAGCTCGCCTGCGTTATTTCTTCAGTCGCTGGTGTCCGGCGGGCACAGGCAGACTAGCAAGAGCTGCTGGACAGGCCCTCGATGCCAGAGCATGGCGGATTTTTCTTTGGCCTCTGGATCTCCGGCAGGTTTTGCAGGCAACGGTGCTGATGCCTCCGGAGCTGCGTCTCTCGCCGGGCTCGGAGGCCGAGCGAGGGGGTGTTGTCTTTTGGAATCTATTTTCCTTTGACTTATCTTTCAGTCTCAGGAATTCAGGACCTTTAATCTATTTGAGATTAAAGTCCTTTACAAATCCCTTCTGGCCTTTTTTGGGAGTAAAGAAGTTACAGACACCCTAGCGCACATTCCTTTTGGTGCTTTTTTTTTTTTTCCCCATTGTAAATTAGAAACAAGTAGCTTTCTAATTTTTCAATGTGATAATAATGTAATTATTCCACTTGTGATCACTACAATAAATGAGATAACTATTCTTAAAGTATGTTATAAAAAAATTAACATATTATCAGGTGAAAATATTGACTAGAGAATGTAAACGTTTACTTGTTAATTATTCAAAATACACTCCAAGTGCATCATCCAAATGTTACAGGGAGAAGATTAGGATTGCTGAAGTTTTCAGTTCAGCAGCGTGAGCCCAGAATCTATGCATCTCGTGTTTACTTTGCTTGTGAAAAAGAGCTTTTTTATCTCTTCAGAAAACAAGAACATAAAAATATGTAGGTGAGTAGGTTCTTGCATGGCAGAAGTGGATCCCCTTGAAATTAGTGGAAATATCTCTCTTGACTTTGCCGGGATTTGGATTAGCTCTTTATCACTTCTGTAATAACTATTTTTTTAACACAATCATTCTTAGAAAATTATTCCTGTGATATTCCTATTTCTTTGCTTAATACAGAGCATTAAAAATTGACATAGTACTGCTGCACTTCATACAAAAGCTAACATTTTATAGTTTCTTTGGCCTGTGTAGACAGGAATAATATAACTATTGCAAGCTATGTCTAAACCTGAATCTTGGCTGTCATGGTCATGCCTTGACTGCCGTCAGTCCGTATTACAAAACCAGTGGTCCAACCAACGTCTACAGAATTAGCTCGGATCAGCTTTTAATTTACCAGTAGTGATTTACAAAGGAGTTTAAAAGAGTTGGGGCCCTAATTTATGGTCTCAACATATTTTGTTGTGAAAATGACCAAAGATAGGATGAGTTACTCTCCCTAGCTTTCTGCTGGGGTATCATTTGCTTTAGATGTTTGGGCTCCCTGGGGTGTTAAAAAGGGATCACTGGCTTTTCTGCCTAGTCTTCCTTTTTGGTCCTGCTATCAGCTGTGTTGCCATCAGTTCTGAATTTCAACCGCTATAACTTTTTCTCCTCATAAAAAAGAGTACGCTTTAGGGCATGTCAAAACAAGTACCATAGATTCTTAGGCATTTTATCTTCACTTTTCCCGTTTTTTTGGATCTGATACTTGGCTACCTCACACCTCAGCACATGTATCCATCATGTTTTCTTTTAACCGTCACTGTTGTTGCACAACTGTGCCATATTGCCTCCTCTTGCATCACTGCAAAGCCACAACAGAGTGGGTTTGGAGGAACAAAAGACTTCAGAGAGATCAGAAGCCCTGTCTGTATCAGATGGATGATTGCAGTTTGTGCAGTATTCAGATTGTGGACAGATAGCCAATGCCAGACTTTCAAAGAGGCTAAGCGTACTTGCATATTTGCAACGAAGGTGTGGCAAATTTACTGATAACCACTAACCTGAGACTATGTGCTTGTTCTGTTTTGATCACCTTAATTGTCCTGCACATTTTTTGTTGTTTCTGCTTATTTTCTCAGGAATCTGTTGTCCGTCTCCATGGTGCAGCTCTAGGGTCCCATCTTTTTGGCTTTTCCTTGGCCAAAAGGCCAATACCGAAAGGAGTGTCTGATGATCACAACCTAGCGTAGCCACGATTGACTGCCACACTTAGCATGCCACTCTCAGCCCAAGAGCTCTTTTGCACCAGCAGATTTTGAGCCCTGTGTTAAATTAGGTCATAATTTGTATGCAGAAGTTATGCCCCCAAAATGCAAGACCAGTTCTAGAAATGGAGAGATGCGTTTACTGTAGGTTGTTTCTTTCAGTGGAAGAAATCCACTGTTTTCCCACAGTTAATGCACACTGTCTGTTTCATAGCAGAATTATTTTTCAAGGGTGTTCTTCCTTCTCTTATTTTACATCCTTTGATGCCACATCCAAAGCTTTGGCTTCCTCTCCAAGCGGCTGCCTTGCCAAGGCTTTTGAATTGTGACACTTGCTGAGCTAGAATTTCCAATGTTTGAAATTAGGAGCCTCCCCAGTAGGAACTGAACTAAAACCACTAGCCAAAAACCATTGGGTGGTAACACTTTGCAAGAACTATGAACCTACGACAAACACGAGTTTAAGTTCTTTGAGCAAACAGACTATTAACTACATCCAGCAGATTTTCCTATTCTTTGATGACTTCTAAGGGAGCTTTTCAAATGGCTGATGAACAACTGAGATTAAGTCCTTTAAGAATGACCAAAAGTTTCTTATTATGGTATATTGTGTCAGTAGGGATCGCATATTTTATAGACCTAATGGAGAAACTAGCCATATTCAAAGACCTGTAGCAATTCTCCTGACTTGAGTGTTTCAGTGAACACTTTTAAAATACCATTGCCCCCCTCCTTTTTTTTTTTTTTTTTTAACACTCCCCTATTCAAACTCCTCAGGAAATTAATTGGAAACAACCCTGTTGCAGTATTGTCAAAGGTCTGACTAACACCCATCAAACCCAGGAAACTCCGACTTCTTGAGCACTCCCCTGCTTGCCTCATGCTGTTGTGCTTAAGGTATTACTGGGGTCTACAAAAAGTGCATGATCATATATACTGTACCATATGGTCACAAATACCAAAGCACAGCAGCATGAATTAAGGATAGGATTTCAGCCTTCATAATGAAGAGTCTTGCTTTTATGAGTTCAAGTCAGACCCTTAACGATATTTTAACATAGATTTTGGTGTTTAATTATGTAATAAGATTTACTGCAGTCATCTAACAGATGTTGATTCAGGGTCAGTGTTTCTCATAAATTAGTTCTGAAAGGATTTGTTACTTCTGGGTCAGCAGATAGGTCCAGAGTGCAAAGAAAAAAGGGGAAAAACAATAAACACTGAGTTGAAGGGTTTCTTGGGATTCTTTCTTCAGTTACATATCCACATATTTTCATGATCTTAATGACTATAGCCACAGGAATGTTTGCTTTAACACTAAAGATGGCTCAACCCAAAACCCTATATCCAAACATCTGCAAAGCATGGGAAAGTTCAGACTTTGGAGATCTTTATTTTATGGCCCTGACCCATTAATTTTTCATACTAATATGACACATTTTTCTAAGGCTCTAGCGTGGAAATCACTGTGGGCTCTAGCAGCACCTGAAAAAGTTTTATCTTCATGCGTTTGTTGTCAGGCTACRCGTACAAAGCACAGCTAGAGACTGGTGTGGGCCAGCAGAGTTGCCGTCACATGTGTACACTGAGAAGGTGCACCCGCCTTTCTTTGAAAACTTAGCCACCCCATGTTTTTGGAAGCAAATCAGATTTGTACGTCCTACTGTTAGAGCTCTCTGAAATACACCGTGCTGGTGATGTTATCCGTAATATAATTAAAAACACCCAACATGTTCGTTCTTCTATAGTTGTGGTTAAAGGAGCTGCTCCGTACTAAAATATTTTTTACTCCTCTCTATAATTTAGGCATGAACAAATTCCTCTGAGACTGAAATCATACTCTGTATCTTACTCTGCTGGGAATATTTGGGAAGAAAGAGGTTGAGGCACATTTAATAGCATTGCTAACACTTACAGGGCAGTTTTAGCCTGCCAAGTGTTTTCCAAACACTGACAAATATTCACAGTATGCCCCACGTCAGGGTATGCGGGACTAAGTGATCTTCCTAAGGCTGGACTAGAGGTTAGAGCTAGGAGTGGAACAATAGCATTGTTCATCCAGTGCTCGCTAGGACTGCCCAACCTATAAAAGCATTTGCTGAACTTAATCGCCTCTATCTTGGAGAGCTTAGGGGTTTTATGCCTAAAACACTCCCCCAAGATGAATCCCAGCTACCAGCAAGAACTTTGAAGTATTTATTTCCCTGAGCAGCTATCATACAGTGGCCAACGGAGAGCCCTGCGCTCCCAGCAGAAATAACATGCGAGATGAGGGAGAGTCTGTAGCCAGCTGCTGAATCTCGGCCAGTAAAACAGTACCGAACCTGCTCTGGGCGCGCGTTTGGACGTTCAGGGCTTCCAGGAGGCTCTCCGCACTCCTTCCCCGCCACGAGGGAGTGCCTTGCGTGTGCTTAATCACTGATGCTAATGCACATTAGTGCGGTGCAGCACTAAATTTAAATCGCACGTCACAGACTCAGGCTCAAAACTCTGCTTTTTCAGGAGTAATTCCATTTAAGTCAATGGATTTACACAATGGATTTACTGCTGCCAGAAGAGAATCAGGCCTGTAGAAAGACACACGTTCTTTGCCAAGAAAACCTCAGAGCTAACTACTTGAATCGTGCACTCGAGCTGCAGGGAGGTCAAGTGGACAGACGACGGCACTGGGACACTGGGGAAGCCCCTGGTTCAAACCTCAGCTCTCAGAACGCCGTGCTGCGTGCCCTCGGGCGAGGCGGCGCATCCCCTCGTACCTCTGTTTCCCCGTTCTCCTTTGTCTGACTTGCCTGTTTAATTTGGAATTTCTTCAAAGGAGTGTGCTTCGCTTTTATGTGCGCTGGATGGGGCGCTGACGCTTCTCCTCCCCTTTGCCGGCGGGGTTGAGGAAGCTGGTTGGAGGACAGTCTGCAAATCTTTGTTTCCTCACAGCACTAACCACCTGCTTCGCTATCCACAAGCAGCGTTGCCCAAGACAACCAGTTGTATATCAGCATGACGGGCAGAATTATCACTCGCTGGCGTAACGGGCCGCCCCGACACGTACGGGGAGGAATCTAGCAGCTCTTGTTGTTGCAAAGTCACTGTTAGGGGCTGTTGGTGGGCTGAAGAATTTGCTCGCTTTGAACATTTGCTTTGTAGCTCTGATCGCCAGAGATGCTTTCAGACAAAAGCTTCAGCCCTGCGGAGCAGCACTCTGCTTCCCGCTGGCTCAGGGTGTGGGTCACCGGCATGGAAAGAGGCTCAAGGACTGGAATTTGCGCGCGTGTATGTGTGTGTTTAATTTTCATAAGCAGAGTTAGGCCGAGAACCAGCACTCCTGAAAAGCCCCATCTGTTTCTTTGAGATCCTTCATGCAGCAGCTTGGCCGCTATCGGTGGCAAGCRTCCAGAGTCAGTTGTTGAGTACGAAGCTGCCAAAATCATTAAAAGACAACGGTCATCCACACCCTATACCAGCCACTTGTAAAACCGTTTCAAAGAGAGTCTGGTAAACACGTATATACTTATAATAACCCCTATAGAGTCACATATTTCGTAGGTGCCTTAACGAACCGAACAGCAGAGTGAGATAGTGCAATCAGATATTCCTGCCCTGCTGTGCTGTGGCGACTCGCAGCGCGTTTGATGGCTGGGGAGAGCGGACGGCGCAGGTGGCTAACGGGCTGCTTTTCTGTTCCAGTGGAGCATGACCGCGAGTTTCACCATCAGCGCTGCCACTACCGCGAGTTCAGGTTTGATCTCTCCAGAATCCCGGAGGGGGAAGCGGTGACGGCTGCCGAGTTCAGGATATATAAGGATTACATCCGCGAGCGCTTTGATAACGAGACGTTCCAGATTAGCGTCTACCAGGTACTCCAGGAGCACCCAGGAAGGTGAGTGATCGACAGGGACGTGCGGACGAAACCAAAAGCAGAGCACGTCCCTTCAAAGAGTTATGTCCGATATGCTTGGAAATGCTGGTGCCAGAGTGTCAGCAGAAGCGTCTTAAGAATTGGCTTTAGGTGTCCGGGGTTATACGACGGAGTCTCAATAAACGTTCATGTAGCCACCACTTAAGTATAGGGGGTCGACCATCAGCTGGCCCAAGCACCCTCCCCCCAGAGCAGCCGGGAGCAAACATTGTGCGTCCGAACATGTGTCTAGTGCCGAAAACGATCATAGACTCAAAGTATCTCATGATTTYGGAAAGACCTACCCTCTTCTTCCTGCTGCTTATGGACCCTGAGGTGGCAAAACCACATCTGAGCGCTTCCTTTCTAATTGTATCTTAATTACTAGCCTTTATTATGAAAGGCATTTGAGATCCCTAATTAACAAAGACAGATGACACCATGCTCTTTATATTGACTGATTGTTTTGTGTGTGCAAAACTACAAGATGAGCTATTAAATCCATTACAAGCAATTATTAATGTATGCCAAGCTCCCTGACAAATCCTCCAGGGAGCCTGAATAAGAACATATGTTTAATTTTCTCATCTGTTTTTAGTTCCAATTAATCAGCAATCCCAAACTGTTTATCAAAGGCACTTAGTTGAGTTTGCACATATTTCTTTTAAATATAAGTCCTACCAAAAATGAGACTGCATTTATTTACATGGAAAGTATTTTATAATCACAGCCTAGTCAGAAGTTATTCTCTAGAACCACTAAATATGTAGTAATAATGCTACAGCCCAAATTTCAGTTTAGGTAAAGAGAAACACTAGAAATTGCAAAGGGAAAATTCCAAAAGGATAAGGAAAAATAGTGTAATCAGGATTCTGGCTTTCTATTTTTATAAAAGCTAACAAAAATGCAAAAAAAATCAATTTTTTGCAATTCATCATCTATTAGAAATATGATAGGAAACCTTATCAACATTTTTAAATGGTGAGAATTTCAACCAGCTTTGCTATATGGTAAAATTATTCACACACTCATGTGCTTTCTTCCCCATCTGAAATTTCAATTTTATTTGTCAAAACTCATGGTTCTCATGACATTTCTAATGACACTATGATTTACATGGTTTTGGGTCTATGTTAATATTAATCTATCTTATCAAACAAAGATAATTCAAACTGTATATATTTTACTAGGCTTTCTTAATGGAGAAGGCAACAAGCCGTCTGTGTGTGTGTGTGACCCAAGGGACATCCTGCTGATCACAAGCATTTAAGTTTATTCCATCTTAGGCCCTTACAGAGGCAGAAGCCTCCCTGCGTTGTGCGTCTTGAGGAACCTCTATAGCTACAAGCCCTCGGGGATGACTTTTCACTCCTGGTAGAGAAGAAGCAAAAGATGAGTTGGCAGAGGAAGAGGCTTTGCCAGCGCGCTGGGGAGCTGCCAGAGACAAGCCGGGAAACACGTTTCCGGAGTAAATGTCCTTCCTTCAATTGATGCTGGGGAAGTTTTCCTTCAGATCCTGATTAGTGAGGTGCCTACTAGGAAATTTGCTGACAGAATTAGGRTGGCATTTATTGCCTTAATTCTAAGAGTCCACGGGTTTTTTAAAGCCGTCTTCAGAGAGGGCTGCAAGCTAGCCACTGGGGATGGTTGTGTGTACACAAGTGCCTGGACCAGCAAGTGTTCCTGCAAGCTGTCTCCTTCACAGCTCTCCCTTAAAAGAAAAAACTGTGCAAAGGGCAAGCATATGCATGAACCACTGGATAGGAGAGGAATCTTGCTAATTATGTTCCAGCTAACAGATTAGATGCAATTTTACTGCACATTCATCCCAGGAACACCTTTTCATAACCATGTTCATGCATATTCGCCCCTTGCATACGTTCTGGCAACGGTGAGTTTTGAACTGTTTGTGCTGAAAAAAATTTCCTGTTGATTTGGATTGACCCAAGGTAAAAATATTGTCACTACCATTTGTAAAAATATTTGCTCTTTTTCTGCATTATTCCACTAACATTTTCCATCCAGCTCTGTCACAGACCAGTCATCCAAGTTAGTGTGTCATTGGGCAAGTGGAGAAAGAAAACAAACTCTCTCCGACGTTGATCAAAAAACACCCATTCACTTTGATGCTTCCTTGGCTGTTTGTCTCATCCTGAGCAGGCTGGAAAGTTAGACCCGTCTGACGTTGTTAGCAACAAGAACAAAACAAAGTCAAACCCTCCCTGCCACACACAGTTAAGAAAACCTTTGCTCACATTTTACTTTGTAGATCCCTCTCCCTCGAGCATAGCAGGTAAAATGGCCAACGATAAAAAGTGGGTTTTCCCTCTCCCTGCTCTCTTAGGACGACCCAACAGTAGCGTGATCTCCCGTGAGCTTGCTGCCGTTGCCTAGGAGAAGACCCTTTTGGTATCTGAGACTGCAGATATTCTCCAGGCCTGTGCTCCCCCCTCCAAGAGCACCCCTTGGTTAGGCACCCCGACGCACTGAAACGTGCTCCCAGGCTCTCCAGATGCAGCCGTAGCATCTGGTCTCCTTTGTAACAGGGCGAAATGCAGCAGAGATCAAAACACCCTCTAGGGCCACAACAGCAGCATAGGATTCACCCAAGTTAAGGCTGGGTGGAGATTTTTCCTTTGAGGATGAAAAGGCCATTGGATATGCTGAGGGCTTGGTTTTCAGCTAAACCTCAGCTGAGCCTCTCTGTTCTGCAGGTGCGATGCTGTGCCCTCAGTTCAAATAAACGGCAAGTGCTGGTAGTTCAGCAATTAATTACTTGCTTTACAAGTTCAGACAGGTTGGCAGATACTAAACAGCAACATCTGTGTCTGCAATTTATTGTGGGTGAAAAATACAGACAGAGGTCTTTCCAGACAAACAGCTGCGCCCACAACAGACAGCCCTTTCTGAAATCCTGCCCCTCAATAATATTGACATTTGGACATACTAGGGAAGCTCTCATTTATCTGCCTGCCCAGTAACAGCCATAAAGCAATCGTGCTAGTGAAAATGATGAATACCACACTCGTGGCGTCAGACTGGATGCCATTCTGGACTTTGACTAATAGAAATTATATTTCTGTGGAACTGAAGATATTGATCTTAATACAGGTGTAACAATAGCTTGTGGTATGTAAGAAATCAGACTAAATGAACAAATATTCTTTCTGACCTTTCCAAATCTATGAATTCACTGCAAGGCAGGCTTTCCAAACTGGCAGCATTTCCTTTATAAAAAGGCACGTACAGCATTCTTTAGTCACAAAATATCGGTTATTCACTTTAAGCAAACAAGTACATTCATGAACAAAAATGTTCCTAATATCATAAACACTATGAAAACAGTTGATGTTTTGAATAATATAACATGTTTCAAAGCTTTCGTGTGCATAATTTAAAGTCCAGTGACGCATGTCCAGCTTCCATTTGGCCTTCATAGTTCACTTACCCAAGAACTTGGGAAAGAGTTTTGTAAAGCCAGCGAGTGGGTTGAGAAACATCCCGAGCAGCCTGACCATGAGTCCCTGTTTGTGGTCAAAACCCTGCTAGCTGGAACTGAAGGTTGCCACCAGGCAGCCTGATGTTGTACAAGCCTCTGTCCTGGTCAAAGCAAGAATTTCAAAGGGATTTAGGTGGCTAAAAAGACACGCAGGTGCTTTGTGGGATTTCTAACAGCAGCTAAGCAGGCTGGACACCTAACTCTTATTGAAATTCATACTAGGGTATTTTCAGAAAGCACCCGTGGAGTTCTGGGACAGATTACCAGCTGGGGCATCAACCTTAGTTTATTAACACRAAGCTGCAGAGCAAATCCAGGCTGTAGAGCTCTCCTCAACATCAGAGCTCAATCCTGCCTCTGCCCGCGCCTTCAGAAGCTAAAATACCTCCTCCCTGGGTTTCATCACTGATTCAGTGGACACAGCATTTGCAGCGTGGAGTAAATCCCGATGCCTTTGAAGTCGATGGGAGTTTTGTTACTGGAGAAAATAAAGGCAGGTACTTGACCAGCCTTTGGTAATTGAAATGTAGTCGCTACACGTTCACTTTGTGGCCATTATGGATTTCGCAGGCTTCAAAGGCAGCGAGTGATGTGAATGCTCATGTTACCAGCCCTGCAGAAAAGCCAGACCTTGCCCCATGCATGCCTGGCTTTGACGTGCAGCTGGAACGCTTTACTTTGTGTCTCAAGCTGCGGCAGCTCTGCACCCCTATCAAGCCTGACCCTCCCCAGACCCCTTTCCACCGTTCGTTGGAGCCTGTCTCCGTGTTGTGCGTTGAAACGTAATCCCAGTAACTAAGAACGGCTTAGGCTCGCCCAACAGGCTAAGCAAGCGGGCCTCATCTCTTTTTGTGCTTTTTAAAGTACCAGTGTGATTATTCTAGGGATGGGATAGCAAAGAAAGGTGTTTGTTTTAGTACTGTGCCCCAGAACCCTGCCTATATCTGCAAGTACTCCAACAGCATCCAGAAAGGTACTACATCAGTTTTGATTTTTTTGTGTGGCTTGTCCGCACAAAGGTTGGTGACTGTCATTCTGATACGCTCTGGGGCATAGCGGCAAGGGAACTTCTGCCTGAAAACCGCTTACCCCTCCAACACCGGCCCTGCATTTAGTTATCTCTTTCAGACTGTTCCTAAAAGCCACCAGAGCCTGAAAAACCTATAAGAAACCTGCAGCTCACTTCACAAGGCACAGCTCTGCCCAGGCACTCGAGTGGCTGCTGCAGGAGGCATTTTGCCTGCCCCAGTGGGCTCTTGTTCAGCTAAGTGATGCGCTGATGAACAGTGATTTACTACTGAGCAGAAACACTGCATACAAAGTGTTAGAGGTGCATACAAAATCTCCTTTCTCTCAGCACTGCTTTCATAAGAAGCTTCACTTTGCACCTCTCTATAGCAAACTCTCCATTTAATCAGTCTTTGATACCTAGATCTTATCCTTCTCAAACACTGCATAGAAAAGGGACCATGACTACTAGGGATGGACAAGACAGAATAAGAATCTGCTGAAATTTTAAAGTCAATTTAGCTTCTCCCAAGGTCCAGCAGAATTTACCCAGATCTGTTTCACTACAGTCACAGCCAGTTTTCAGAACAGTCCTAGGAAACCACCTCCAGCAAACCRTATTCCTTGCCGTTGCCATCCCTTCACCTGGAGGAAACCCCATGCTCGGTGTGGCTGGCAGCACCTCCTCCCAGGAGCTCGGGAAGGATTTTTATCGGYGGGGAGGGAGGGGAAGGACGGCAGGGTATGCTGAGGCGCGCGGGGCAGGGGAGGTACGGGAGGAGGGCTGCCGCAGGGCTGTGTACAGAGGGTGTTGCAAACGCGCCAGGGAGAGGCCCACGGAGATCCTGGGGCCCTCTCAAAGTAGGAAAGTCTGAAAAATATTTTCCTAAGCTTGTCTTTGGACAGCTGCAGCTGACTTTAAGCAATGACACCAAGCAAACGAGTCTGGATACTGCTTTTTTTTTCTTTTTTTTTAAATCCAAACAGATGTCTTCCAACCCCAGATCTCTTCTGCCCCTCCAAGGATGTCCTTTCTGCCTTCTCCCTCACGTGCTCTCACCTGGACGTGAATTGCTAGTCTGTCCCTCACCTTCCCCCCAGCCCAAGGCCTTGAGCCGCCTGTTATTAAATTTGTCACCTTGCACCGTGCCTGTGACCCAGGCAGCTCCTCGAGGGTTAGAGTACCAGGCAAGAGGACGGGATAATGCTCCTGATGTCATGGCTGTGGTTTACATGCTGAGTCAATAAGACATTTAATATATCTGTGCCCTAAGTGTTTCCCGCTTTTCTACGGAAGTGGGAGGGTTGTCCCATATTTGCAAAGCAATTCAAATTCTGTTGCAAGGTATCACAATATAGTWAATGTTTAAAATACCACTATATCCATAATTCCTCAAACTCTCAGATAGAGATGAGACCCGTGCTGTGCTGCAGTACTCGGAGAGACGCAGCATGCTCTTTGGGCTGCGCAAATGCCCCCAACACGTACCGTGGGTGGCCGTGCCCGTCCGCACCTGCCTTGGGTAAGTCATCAGGGCGCCAAGYGTGCTAGCAACACGGAAAGTCAGTGCATTACAGAAAGCCGCTCATCTTGCAAAGTAATTAAAGTTGCTGAGCGATTCACCTTCTCGCCTGCTGCCTATCGCCCTTCCCATTCATTTTTATTCTGCTTGGAAGTGCTCATTAGTGTTTACTACCACTCGTCAACCAGCAGCTTGAAGTGAACAGAGCTGAAGAGGGGGATGAGGAAGGGGAGTGAAGAAAGCAAGTAAAAGCAGGCGCTTTTTGGTAAAGGGCGACCTTAAATCAGTATAAACTTTATAGCATTACAGTTTAGAGTTGTAGAGCTTCATCTGCTGTTCTGTCCTGCTGCCACTGGATTGCCAACTCTCATTTTTGCACCAAGTCTCTCTTGCTAGTCTATGCTCTTCTTCATGCACCAATTCATTAAGTCAGGAGAATAGGTGAGATACTGTGCTTTTAATTTTTAGATATGCTTTTAGCATTTATGGCTGATGAGATAAACCAGAAAGATATGAGCAAGGTGCATCCTGAAGGCCAAAAAAAAAAAAAAAAACAAACCCCAAAACCACAGAAAAAGGTAAAGAGCCCATACCTACTATTTTCATGATTGCTAATCTTGTCTCTTATCTTAGAATTACTGGGGTTGCAACACTGTCTGTGATGGGTGTCCAGGAAACGGCACTTGTTTATGGACACCCAGGAGAACCACCTGCCAAGCTGGCTGCCTTTGAAAACAGCTCACTGAACTGCCCGAGTTTCTTGGCAGAGTACAGGAACGTGGATTCGGCAGGAACACTTCAAAGGGACATACCCAAACGTGAACAAAACAGGATTTCTAACCTTTACATGTCTCTTTTCTTACATCCATTGCTTTTGTCATACTTTTATCATCACTCTTCACTTTCTCATCTTTGCCTCTAATCACAGCTCCCTTGCCCACTCTCTTTCCCTTCAGGGCGTTTTTACTTGCCTTTCCTATATTTTGTCTCCCTTTATATCTCCACAAACCTCACTCTTTCCAGCCCTCTCCTTTCCTCGTCCACTAATCACCTGTGATTCCCTTTCTTTCTCCACTCGTGCAGCGCCCCTGGTCGCGCACAGCCCCTCTGGAGTTGCATCTCCAGAGCTCTAGCCACTTTCCACACAGACGATCACTCACGCAACCTCCTCATCCAGCCGCCCTCACTTTGTGATACTTGTTGTTTGACCTGGAGTCCAGAAAACACYGAGTTTACTATGGAAATTTTGTAGACCACATAGCAATTATATGAACTTCAGACACATTTTCGGGAGTGCTTTCTAGTGGGAGGTGCCTCTCCTTCCTGGTGTYCAGCATCAGTGGCCGCTGAAGCGATCAATGTTTGAGAAGTGCCGACCTCCTGTCCTCAGATTAGGTCTGCATCGACAGCCAGACGCTTGTGAAAGCTGAGCTGAAGGCCCTGAGTTTTATCATTGCTAAGAGCTTTGACGCTCCCACTGATCCAAGTACTTTGAACACTGAGCCATTTTGATGTGGTCTCAACAAAACATACTTGTGGTCTGGATCTAGATTTCATCATTTATGTAACTCTAATCTAGACATTAACATTTCCATGTCCCAACTTAAYTTTCTGTAAAATGAGGATAATGTTCTTTTCCCTATCTCTCAGCCTGGTAGGAGATTCAGTAGAGTCTGTCAGATGCTCTGAAGTTCTCCAATGAAGGAACTGAACGCGGTGCTAAGGAACCAAACTGCTTTTCTGCCTCCTGATTGTAGATCTGTTGTTCACATTGCTCTAAATATGTGCACAGCTCATAGATAAGGCACCAGCAGGTGAGATTTTAGGAATACATGGTATAATAGCCAGGACAGGCAGGACAGATAAAACCTGTTGATGTGCACTGGAAGTGTTTTCCCTTTGTGCTTAGATCTTTATTCAAATCTAGCCCTCAAAACAGTCATATTAGTTAGACATAATTAATCCTAGTTCATATAACAACTCATCAGACAGGAGCTCTCAGAAAACATTTTGTTTAAGGCTAAGCAGAATAGCATTTCTTTGCCTTGTTTATTACAACTTGTCCGATAACGATGTCTAAAGGGTTTGCTGTCTACTGGCTAGTGATTTAATGCTGTTTTGCCATACATCTTTTGGGAGCAGGGCCTTTCTTTTAAAAAGGGAGGTTGTTCTTTGTAAAAGAGCGGGAAGTTTCTCTTTGTTGGAACGGGCACCACAGTCTCAGGAACCGCGAGTGCTCTGCTTGCAGCCCTCGTCAAGCCTGGCCTCCCGTGCCTGGCCACCGGCGGTGGGGCGCAGTGGAAAGCGCTAATCCGTTATTGCTGTGAACTCCTCCCGAGAGCATCGGACACAAGGCCTTTTTGGGTCTGAGCGTGTGTAGGAAGGACGTTTCCCTTCAGTGGGTCCCTTTCATCTCTGGCACTTAGGGCTTCCCCTCCAGGCCTACTGTTTGCACATTGCTGTAACTACAGGCAAACAAACGCATTATACAATATCCTGGGCTGACTCACCCCAGTTCTTGATGCATCGTGTTGTCTGGTTACCCTGATTGCATCATGTCAGCATGGGAAGCTTAAAGGCTGGTTTTTCTGAGTAATAATATTGCAGTAGGGCAGTAGCTTAAAAAAAAAAAAAAAACACATTATTGCTATTATCTTCAACCTGCAAACTGCAATGAAGAAAAACCAAGCAAGCCAAGTYGTTACGAACTAAACCTTGTGTGAATCATGAGTTCCAGTCGGGGGCATGCTTAAATGATGCAGTATGTTAATATAAAAATCTGTTACTTCTGGAAACTTGGACTCAGCCACTGGAAGGGGCCAAGAGCATCCTACTCCCTCATCCCTGACCTCTGCGGGATGTATTTTGTTCAGCGTGTTGTAAACAGGGGGAGGGAGGGAGGTGTCCGTGGGGCCGCGTCCTGCCTTGCGGGAACACGGCCACTGCTTTTGGGTGGGGACGAAGCCCCGGTAAATCCGTTCCCCATTCGGAGCTCAAGCATCTGACGTTCCCGTAGGTGGTTTGCACGGGGACTAGTTATCGTGCTCTTTATTTGCAGCTGGCTGCGGCTCCTCGACGAGGCGTCCAGCCCCTGCCGCCGGCGGAGCCGACCGAGCTCCCAGCGCGAGGCGGGACACCCGCGCGGAGCCTCTTGCCTGCGCCGTGGCTCCTGGCTYGGCCAGGATGTAATGTCAGAAGTTTAATTTCACGTAAAGCAGCGCAGAGCCAGAGGTGGTGACATCTATTAGCTCACGGAGGAAAGCCCTGGCCCACAAAGGTCGGGAGGAAAGCAACATAGCGAAAACATTGCAATAAAACTCCATTTCTGTTTTGAGTCAGCTGTGTGGGACAAAAGTGTCTGATTTCTTGGTATCTCATAGTGTCAAGAATCACTAAAGTCTGGGAGGCAATACCCTCTATGCCAGCAGCACTCTGTCAGCTGGTATTTTCTGCAAACAAGGGGCCCTGAGGAAGTAAAATTAAAAATATGTATTTTCACTGACAAATCAATAGTGACAAAATTAATAAGGCCTTCCCTTAAGCTTTGAGGACAYGATTAAAGGGTTTTCCAAGGATATTTCTTCATTCAAAAAGATAAAATTACACTTAAACAAGTTATCATGTTTGCACACTCAAAGCACAAAAGTAGTTCTTGCAGAACTTGTCTAGACACTTCCACAGGGTTTCTTTGTTCTTGCTGTTTCTTATAAAGACAAATGTGCCATTATCCAATTTTGTTATTATTTTTCATCCAGGTTTTATCTCTTTCTTCATTTCTGATAAAAGAAGATTGCTTCCTTTACAGAGTCTGTGCTTTCTCAAATTTTTGTTTACAGAAATTTCCCGGTAAATGTTTTGCAAGTCCAAAATGATTTCACCCTTCTCTTCGTAAATGCATGAAATCTTCTCTGTTTCTGTTCATTCTCAGTTTCTGGTTTCAGCTTTTGAACCAGAATAATGCAACAGTGGTCTATTAAAAATTTAAGCAACAAATTGAAAGGAAATTGCCACCCAAAGTAATGCTGACCTGTGACTGTGCAGAGGGTTATTGTCTCGATCAATTATCTGTAACCTCAGCCGAACAAATTTAAAAAACCATTATGCATGTTAATATATGCACAACAGTGTTCCAGCTGGCTTGCACCAGTGCTACAATTATGCATAGAAGTCAGGAAATTATGTGTGGAAAGGATAATGAGCAGTATTGTCTGCCCAATTACTGAGTTTGCATATGCAAACAATAATTTTGCAAATCTATGCCTGCCAAGCTTTTTTTTTTTTTTTCCCCTCAAGTTGCATCAGCAGCTTTAAGGTTAACTGTAATAGCATAGTAACCCAAAGCTGCTTCAACTCTGCTTCAATCCATTCTGCCTTTTCTAAAGAGAAAAAGAGCACTTCATATGAAGGTGATAAGATAGGAAAGTATGCCAACACAGCCTCGGCATCATTTGGATGTTACTGAAAGGGCCTACACCAAGCGTGCTGATTAAAGCATGTGGGCGACTGTCCATAGAGACTCCAATGGAAAATCCAGGTAACTGAGATTGTGTTTCCCCCCCTTTTTTTTTTTCTTTTTTCTCCTTCTTCAGGGATTCAGATTTGTTCCTGCTTGACTCTCGAACAATCTGGGCTGCAGAAGAAGGGTGGCTCGTGTTTGATATTACTGCAACCAGTAATCACTGGGTGGTGAATCCACAGCACAACCTCGGCCTGCAGCTCTCCGTGGAAAGCATAGACGGTGAGTTTCGGAAAACAGCATCCATCAATGAGTGTCYGGTTCAGGCAGAAGTTTCCAACCAGGACTAGCCTTAATGCACTCAGTGCATTCTCTTTGAATAGGATTTCTTCAGGATATTTTTCCTGACTTTGCCAAAGATGCAAATAATGATTGAAAAAGTAAATCTGTAGCTATATTTCAGGGTAAGGATGTACTTAAATGCTTTAACAGATTGGTATTCAGTCATGTCAGTATTAGCTATGTACRCATTGTTGTCAAGGTATGCATATGCTGTTGGCTAATTTGCACATAGTGTTAGAAGACTTCATCTGAAATCCTGGAAGCTCCCAAGTGGCCCKTTTTCACTCTCCCGTGCTTATGCTGCCGTGCAAGCAACTGTCTGAGCTGTTTTTGCAATAACATTTCCTGCTCAGCAATTACAAGCATCCAAATTGGGGGGTGTGTTTTAGGGGAAAAGGGCGCAGTGGAGTCCTTTTTATGCATCTCTTGTCATGCTCCGTGAAACCACCAGTTTGTTTTTTTCTGACTGAGACAATTCCCATCAAGAAGAGAGGAAGAAAAATTGCTACACATAAAAAGACAAAGCGATGTCAAAGGCTGGTGTCGTTTGGCACAGAAATCCCTTCAACTGAAGAAAACTGCTTAGAACCATTTTTATTTTCTCTGTGGCAGCAGAAATGATTAGTAAAGTCAGGCCTGTCCCGAACTCCAGGTTCTGCAGCACGCCTGCGATATAAACCTGTGACAACCGGAAACGGGTGGGAAGATGTGGTTCTGCAACAGCTTCGAATGGGTGCATTTAGAATTAGGGTGGAAATTTTCCTAACTAGGCCTTACCAAAGGAGTCATACTACTTTATCTATAAAGTTAAGATTCCGACTGCTCACTTGGAGTCTTGTGCAAGTGAAGCAAAGCCCCCTGYGTGCTCTGGGAGGTGAAAGGCGTCTCAAGCCCCCTCTCTGGAGCTGCCTGGCTGCCACACAGGAGAGGTTAAACAAAACCCAACTAGAACCTATTGCAAATAATCAGAATRTACTTATCTGAAGACATACTTTCATTCTCCAGATGTACATCTGTGGTATAACTTGCTATTGATTTTTATGCAAAACTCTGAACGATGCCAGTTAAGCAGCATTTTGCATAAAGACTGTGCAAGGCTGTTTCACAATAGGCAAATTAAGGAGAGTCCTTGACATGAAAGGGTGATTTTACACATATGAGATCTGTGCCCTGAGAGCTGAAGCTCTCGGGGTTGTTTTAACCTTCCCTGTATGAATGATCAATGAACGCGGGAACCCAGCAGAGATACAGAGCAGGCATGTCACCCTGGAAGTTYGAGTCCCCACCCCAGTGACAGATGCCATCTTTGCATACAGATTCAAATTCAGCCCGATTTACAAGTTAATCTTAACTCTTAAGGCTAAAACAGTAAGGCAAATTAACAGCCAAGACAAGCTTAAC
Source organism: Apteryx rowi (assembly GCF_003343035.1). Taxonomy (NCBI): domain Eukaryota; kingdom Metazoa; phylum Chordata; class Aves; order Apterygiformes; family Apterygidae; genus Apteryx; species Apteryx rowi. The sequence continues at coordinate 5,730,081 of NW_020447195.1, read as the reverse complement.
CTGTTTTCAAACACTTATCCTTGTTTTTAGTTTCCAGTTTGCCTCCTAAAGAAAATACTTGGAAGTACGTAAGTCATGTCCACAGCCACGTCACGTTCATTCAATTTTGAGTTCACATATAGGAAAACCGAGGCCCAGCCCAGAGTCCACAGAAAAGCAATAGCTGAAAGGTAGTTTAAGCTTAATAACTCTAAGCACTATAGATACTTCAGTGTCACTCTCTCACTCTTCTACTGATAAAGCCTCATTATTGTTCTGTCTTGCTCTTTGTCAATCCTTACCCAGTGGTTTTACAGAAAACGTCAATCATTTTTCTCATCATTAAGGAGGAAGCCAGTTGACAAAACCCCCAAATCTTCCCTTGATAAAGAACTTTTAAAAATGTAGTTTCCAAAAACTAGTTTCATGGATGTTTTAAAGCTAGTATAAAGCCAACACTGCCAGAAAAACAAAAAAATCCCACCTTTCTCCTCATTCTGAGCCTTGCTACTCCATCTCTGCTTCTGGCATCAAATAGGACATTAAAATCAAAGCTTTGACACTTTAGAGTGGCTTGAAAAGTTCATGGAACATCACCCTGCAGTCCCTGTCAGCCTGCTCCCATGCACGTTTGCTCGGCCGCAGCTTGAGCAGATGTTGTGCTTCCCAGAGGGTTTCTTTTCTGGACATCATGCACAAGCCGCTCCAGACATCCATCAGAGTAGCCCAGAAGTTCYGTATTCAAAACCTTCTTCCCTCAAAATCCAACGTCTTCCTTATTAAGTATAWTTCAGCCTTGCTGCATTTCTAGAGTTCCCATAGTTAATAGCTGGAATTTGGGGCAGGTTATCAAACCTCACGCTTACACACTTACCTACTTATTGACTATACCTCACACTTACGCACTGACGCACAAAGTCAATATCCATGTACTAAAGTAAAAAACACAGGAACTGCTCATGTTAATTTGGCTGGAACATTATTTTTGGTTACCTTCCATAGTTTGCTTGAATCTTCAAAAATGAAGGAAACACAGGAAATATCTGCTCAAACAGCCCAGCAATATTGGTGACAGTACAAAATCTACATCATTCATTATGAGAYAAAATAACGCTTTTTGTCTTCCAATAATTCTGCAAAGTCTATGTGCTTGACAGTCTGTCTAGAAATATTTTGCCTTTTCYGTGTACATACCACATATTGTAAATCAGTGTTACAGAATGTAATAAAACCCTCCAAGGAGGGAGCTGATGAGGGAAAAATAGGTATTAAACAAAACATTATAAATGCGCAAAGCCTAAGAGAATCTCATGAAATTATGGTATTAATATAAATAACTGAATACCAGAGATTTACAGAGGATTTTTCAAATAAGGGTGTTGTGTTCCTGGACGCAAAGGAAAAACAACAGGAAAGGTGATAGTACCAGCAGTAAGGAAATTGTGAAACAGCGTAATGTGCTGTTTCTAGCCGTGATTAACACCAAGTCTTTCAGAAGAAAACGTACGCTGTCATTGCAGCCGGCAGTATGTTATTGCCCCGAAGGTGAAGTCCCCCTTCACTTCCAGAGCTCCGAAAGATGTTGGAGGTTCAGATTTTCAGGCTAACTTTCCCCCACGCCGACTTATGATCGTAAACATGCTTCCTTCAGCTGCACACACACGTGTCTTCACGGACACAGCCTGTGCTTTGTGTATGTGACCTRTTGTCATTTTTAGGGATATTATCTGAAACGCTGATTTATGAATAYGGTACAGATTTCAGTCCAGACTTTTCAGGGTCCTGTGTGCAAGGGAAAGCTGCAGCCACACTCAGTTAGAGTAACTCTGCCTGCTCTGCTTGAGCAGTCAGAAGTGGACCCTTAAAAACGTACAGCCAGATCCATTATAGAGACGGCTTTGCAAGGGCAGAAATTCTCAGCCCCAGTGATAAACRAGTTCGTATCTGTTATTTGACTCAACGAAAATTAGGAATCTAGTTCCTGTTTACACTTCTGAAAGATCTAGCGGAGTTCATAAACATGTTTGAAATCATGTCAAAAGYGATTTGCTGCTTTCTCAAAATAGATTAACAAAATATTTAAATCAACCTGTCACRCAAATTAGAAAAGCCAACTGCAACCTTTAAAAAGTGAGTGCAGTGGCTTGCCTGCTGTAACAGAGTTCCCTAGCAGCACACCTTTGCGCTCCCATTTGTCCACCATACATACAGATTTCTCTTTTCATTTTGARCAGCAAGGACATGTCCTTCCTTGCACCCTATGTCTTGTTTTGGATTTAGACCAACTTTAGGCTAACAAGAATGTTGCTATTACACCTGGACTTCATATGAAAATCATATGTCTATAAGCACAGTAGGACTTTGATGCAACACTATATGCTTGGGCAAAACCCAAAACWTTCAGTGATATAAAACTAGCTTTAAAATGAATAATGAGTTAGAAAAATCCTTCAAGTTTTCTTGGTTTTATATTTTGCATCGCTCGTTACGTGTAGAAATCTCTAACCATGAAGCCAATACAAGCTGTATAAAAACTACGAAGTCATGAGTGCTGTCCAGATGAAATGACACAAAAGAAGTTAATTCATTAACTGATCTTTGTATTGCTTTATAATCATGCCAGATAAGTCTATCAGCATGCAAACTAGGGTGGAATCAAAGGGTATTTGTTTACTCACAGACAGTCGGAGAAGCTCAAGCAACAAGCAAGAGAAACAGTCGAATGACTCACTCGCCTCCAGCGAGCTCTCAGCCCAGCGCCTTGCTCTGCAGCAGCGCATACGAAMGACAGCTGGCTGTTTAGGTTTACTTAGTTTATTATTTGAGATTCTATTTTTGATGGTATTAAAAAAGCAGCTTCTTAAAAGCAGACAAAGCTGTGCCCTCTGATGCAAGAGCACAGCTTTAGTTCTTCTGGGAGAAGTTTATCATTGATGAGGACTAGGTGCATGTCTTTATGTTTAACCTTGTTGTCTGGATGTACAGGAAAGTTAGAAAAACCATGGATTTCTCCCAATTTTTGTTAACAAGAAATGTGTTACTTCTCATACAGAGTGCTACATACCCTTTTCCACTATACTGGTCTTGAACGTGTTCTTAAATTTGGAATTTGTTGGTCAAATTCTACTTATTGCTACACTAATGCAAATCCATTAAATACATCAGTGTGAAGTTGGGTCCCCTCTCTGCATGCTGCTGATCTGCTCTCTAGAGACGTGGCAAAGGTAAAATAATTTACACTGGAAAAAACAGACTATTAGATATACTTGTTAATTTAAGCAACTTCAGGAAGCAGAAAGATTTCTTTGAAGGGGCAGGAAAAAGCCAAAGSTACAGTAATCACAGAGTTTAACTCATTTGGCTGAACTTGTTTTCAGAAAACAAGGCTTCGATCTGGCAGAGCACGTGCGCAAGTGGAACTACTTAGATATTTAGCATTAGCCACTTGCTTGAGCACTTTGTGGGGTCAGCCGCAATGTTTAAAACACAGACTGTTTGGCCAAATTTTTGCTGGGCTGTAGAGCCCCTCACCTGCTTCCCTCCTCTGGGCTGGCCTTTCGGGGCTCTGCTAAGAACGTGTCGGCTGTTCTTGGGCTTGTTTGATTTGTGGCTGACAAATGCCAGCTCTCAGCAAAAGGAGCACAAAAGCCATTAACATAACTTTGACTTAACACCAGRCCTCAGTAGCTTAGAACAGAGTAGTTCTAGATATCACCCTCCGTTTCACAACAGCACCCAGCCACCCTGCGGTACAGGGCAGGGAGAAATGTTAAATTTACCTTGTCTTTCATAAATAATGGATTTTGTTCTACAGAGAAACCACTCAGTCATGTTTTATCACCCCCCCCCAAAAAAAAAAAAAAATCCAGCATGAAAGCCGCATGAATGGTAGTCAACGTATTTGCCGCTAGGTTTTCAGATGCAGCAGTGCTGAATATGAAAGATATAGCAATAAACAAAATGTTTCTGAAAAGCTGAACTATTTGTTTCTTCCAGCTACGGTATATCTGGAACTCTGTCAACATTTCATACAAGGCATTTTTATTTTAAGTTAATAACCTTCCAGTGGGAATTTAGTGTTCCTATGGGCTGAGTTTTATGGTTCCTTTTATAGGATCACTTCAAATTATAGGCTGGTGAACTTAAAGAAACCCCTCTAAAGAATGCAGGAAAAGCTAATGCTAAGCGGATTTAGGGTAAAATAATTTTATGTAGGAGTATTTTATATAACTTTTACACGCAGATATAAAATGAAGTTAGCTGTGCTGAGCTGCTCTTGTCAGGAGCGGCTTCGCCGATTAAGCCCAGTCCCGCAGTCGATCAGTGCCAGCAGTCAGGCACGCAACCTAGATTTCTTGCTGCCATTACTACACTTGGGGAAGGCGCAAAGTTACTGCAATCCTCCTTATCCAYCCATTTTGTTATTAAGGACAAAGCATCAATCCCAAACTGGCTGGTCTTATCGGGAGGCACGGCCCGCAGAACAAGCAGCCCTTCACGGTGGCCTTCTTCAAAGCCACGGAGGTTCATCTCCGCAGCATTCGCTCCACCGGCGGCAAGCAGCGGAGCCAGAATCGATCGAAAACGCCAAAGAACCAGGAAGCTTTCCGGGTCTCCAACATGGCAGGTCAGTAGGGTTTGCCTGGCCACGACTTCCAGGTGATGGGACAGATCTCCACTGTTCTGGAGACCAGACGGGAACAGTCTCTCCTATGGGCAATTTGTTGTCTTTTTGGTCTAGCGCTATTTCTCTGTTGCTGGTTTGAAACTATTTGGGATTAGGGATTATTCTAAAAAGTCAGGAAAATGGTGTTTCTTTGAAACAGTGTTAAACTGAGGAATTTCCTAATTCAGTTAAAACAAATAAGCCATCTGAACAGGTAATCTCCATTTACCCACTTGAAATAACTTCTAACAATAATTATTTTTGATCATTTGATACTTGCTTTAATATAATGAACTATTTCAGTTGATCGGAATCAAAATGCTGTAGATTTTCAGAGTTTGTGATTTTAAGTTTACCTCCCCCACCCTGCTTTCCAAACTTTAGAAATCTCAAAAGTTTTCACGGAAGAGGAAAATCCCTGCTTTGCTCAGGACAGCCGCAGCTATTTTGGGGGGGGAGCTGCGCTTCCTAATATGGAAGAAAACTCTGTCAGGCATTTAAAATAGAAACGCGGCCTAATTCCGAGATACCTCAAAATAACGGGCCTTTGGTGACCTTGCCGCTGCCAACCATGGGGGAGGACTAACCCCGCGGATGGCAGCGGCATTCCCGGCTGCAAAATCCGTCAGCGTTGGGCACGGCCAACGTCTTCCACAGGCCTTCGCACCTTGACAAACCACCTCCCTTCATTGCAAACCACCCTCCTCGGCTTCCTTTAACCCGCGATGCAGCGCGGCAGCCTGCTGCGGGTGAAGCGCCCTGCGTCGCTGCCTGCGAGGCTGCGGGAGAGCTGGCCACATTGATTTCGTTTCCAAGAGCAAGAGTTGAAAAAATATTCTCTAATACTTCTGCTCAGGTCCCCAGCTCAGGCTATATGTCAAGCACGAATGCAACTTTAAAACTGCAGTGCTAGTCATAGTTGTTCAAATCYGTGCTTCAGACCTGTCCTTTATTCTTTGGCTTCTCCACGGAGCTTTGCCACCCATTGTAGGAAGCCTGTGATCTAGATTTAGCTGCACTGGACAAGACAACACATTTCACATTATTTTGGTGTCACATATTGCTTTTTTGGGCCTGAAGGTGCAAGCATCCCCCATAACGCATRTGATTCAAGGAGAGTTAGGGATGTAGAAAATAGTGAAAGGGGGCTTTTCCCTATCACTCCTTTCACAGGTTCTCTTTTTACACAGTAGAAGATAATCAGAGATGTGGGTTTTGCCAACATGGGTTAGAGGAAGCCCAGGAAAAAAAAAAAAAGAGCTTCCCAGGCCTTCCTTGGCTTTGCAGAAGCAGCCAGAAGGGGTTTTTATATGTATTGAAGCCAGCCATTATTTTCCAACGAAAACATTAAAAAAGAAAAGGGCCTTACCGCACCTCCCTCCCGCCTGTGCAGAGAACAGCAGCAGCGACCAGCGGCAAGCCTGCAAGAAGCACGAGCTCTACGTCAGCTTCAGGGACCTGGGGTGGCAGGTAAGGGCTGTACGTGACCGCCGCGTGAGCGGGGGGACCTTTGCAAACCCTTTGTCAGGCTGCTAGTGATACCAAAGACAAGATCTTTATCCCTGGGGAAAAAAATTGCATATTGCCTTCAGCAAGCTTCACGAGCGGTTCTGCAAAGTTAGGGAATTGCAATATTAGTGTAGGACTGGCCGAAAACTCAGCACACGCTTAGGTGGGTAAGGAACTGTGGCCACCTGGATTTCCTTGGGCAGTTTTGAGTGCACATACTGCTCTTCACTTTCATCTATCCATTCTTTTAGACCTGGCTAAAGAGATTTTCATTTCTGAAAGCTTGTTACCTGCCTTTCAGTAACGGATGAAGGGATCCTTGTGGGCAGCCAGGAGGACGCTGTTGAATGACTGATAAAACTAAACCCTAAGGTTCAGCTACTCTACGGGCATGTTTGCAAAGCAGGATAGGGACCTYCAGAAAAAGCAGCTGCTTTAGAGGTGTAAAAGGGTAATATTAGAAAGGCCAGCTTACCAGATTTTTATTTTTCAGGTTGCTGTAACTGTATGCAGACATATGAATTGATAGATTTACATGCCATTCTAGTTCTCATTTCACTGTACAATATTTATATCTTTCTCCACAATCTAATGTATCTTCAATTTAATCAAGGACTGGATCATCGCTCCAGAGGGCTACGCTGCCTACTACTGTGAAGGAGAATGTGCTTTCCCGTTGAATTCATACATGAACGCTACAAATCATGCCATTGTACAGACACTGGTAGGTGCAATTTAACTTGTTATTTCTGATAGGTGCTACTCAGAAGTAAGCTTGTGCAAAAAAAGTTCTCTAAGCTAACAAGAAAAGGAAGGTCTGCATTAGCTCATTAGGATGCCTGCAGCATCTGGCTAAACATGTCTAGCCAAGTGGCCTGAATTAATAGTTGGCTAGGAATTACCGTGTCTTTGCTGCAAGCGTTGACATGCTCTCTCTAGTTTCAAGGGGCCCTACGATACACATTTTAACGGTACAGTCCCATTGCAAAGGAAAGAAAGAGCAGGATGTGAGACCCACTATTGGCATCGCTTGGAAAAAACTCTGCAAGGATCACCCGTGTGCTGTTGCCAAAAGCAGGTCTGGGGCAGACTGAGGAGGGGTCAGCGAGACTCTATGTTTCACAGCCCAGCTGTGGGCATATTTATGTCGTGGAACAGAGCAGGGTGCAAAGGAGCAGTTTCCTCCGTGCAGTTCAGGCTCCTCCACGTTTTTTTGCATCAGGTGCTTTCTTGTGCATGTGTAGTGATATTGCAAAAAGCATTAGGGAAACTAGAAATGCCTACACTTCCAAAGGAAGAAATTTCTGCATGCTTTTCTCCTGAGAAACTTTTTTTTTTATTATTTACTTTTTTCCCTCTCTGCAGAGTCCCTGCAGCAGGGAGCGCGGGAGCCCCGGAGCCCCCGGCTCCCGCGGGGGTTGCGGGCGCTGCCAGCTGCCCAGCTGCAGAAACAGAGCCCCAGCTCCGCGCTCGGGCAGGGTTTCGCACAAAGACTCGCCTGCACCTCGTGCGGAGTTTATCGTAACTGGCACACTGCTGCAAAACACTGACTGCTTTGACAAATGGGAATTTTCTAAAGAAAACCTGCTTCACGGAAAGATTTCCAGCTAGATGGGAGCTGGGTGTGCGCGAGCGTCAGTACGCACAGGGGACAGCTCAAGACACTGGTGCGCAGAGCCAGGTGTTCGAAACATGTTGGCCTGAGCCTTTGGGAGAGACGGGAAAGAAAAACATGGGGGAGGAGATGGGAAAGGTAAATCTTAACACGCCTCTACTTTCCCTCCCTAGGTTCACTTTATAAACCCAGAGACTGTGCCGAAACCCTGCTGTGCTCCTACACAACTCAATGCCATCTCAGTGCTCTACTTTGATGATAGCTCTAATGTTATCTTAAAAAAATACAGGAACATGGTGGTACGAGCATGTGGCTGTCATTAGATTTGTAGGGAAGGGGGGGGGGAAGTTATTTGTAAAGAACGTTTTTTTGTATGGCTACGTGGGGGAGGGGGAAAAAGGTTAGAACTCCAGCAGTGGACTTAAAAATCCCAAGCAGTTTTTAGGACTCGGCTTCTGAAGGTTCAGACAATGGAACAGTTTCTGGATCTAAGTGGCATTTGAACACATTTTGTTTTAGTTTGTTATAGACAATGAGCTTGTAAACTGAAACAAGCCAGAGAAACCATTTAAAACCAAATCTGCCTTAAAAATTGGCTCTTACGATACATACTTCTGCAGATGAGTCTTTCTGAAGATTGCAAACTYGCCAGTGTTCATTGTGAATTAAAAATAATGATCTATCCAAGGTGAGAATGTGGTGTGACTAATAAGCATGTGTAGTTCCTGTAACACACTGTTTGCAATAAAATAAGTGAACAAAATATACCTGGAGTGAACAGGTATTTTCTTAGAGAATTATTACTTCCATTCCTCTGTYTACTTCAATCTCATAAGCAGAAGCAAAGACTAATTACATGCAACTTCCAGTGTTAGACGGCAGTAGCAAAAGCTGTATCTGGATTGATTCAAGTTCAAAGGACAAATAAGTCTAAAAAGACCTCTAATTTGCAAGCAAAAGAACGGAAGAAAATAATTCCAAAGAACAAGTTTTTTCGGGTATAATTTTTGTCAACAGGAAAAATAAAGTTACTCTAAGCACCAGTAAGCGTTTGCTCTGAACTTAAAACAGGAAAGCAGCAAAAYGTTAGAAAACGGTGATTAAACCAAACATTTAGCTGGGGCATCCTAAACACTTTTGGAGTTGCGAAAGACAGCRAAAGATCCTGCTCCCGTTTGGAAAATATCTATCGACTTCAGTAACTGACAGAACAAGTTCCAGCACTTTTTGGAAAACATGGAGACTCGGGCGCAGGAGGTCCCGTAAGCTGCGCCTAGCACCCAGCACCGCACAGACTCAGCGAGACACAAAATGGAGAACCTTAGTTTCCGGGGTCGGTATTTTCTATAAAAATCCTGCTGCGTTATCACTTTCACCTCTTAAAAAAAAGAAAACAAAACAAAAAAAACCTTTTAAAGAGCCACATCGGCTAGCTGGAACCAGGAGCAAGACAACATCCCCTCAAGGCTTTTTTTCCCCCTTTTCTTTTAAAGTCACAGGTTACACAAATATCTCATTTATGTAATTAAAACTCAATTAAAGTTTTTGTGATAAGAATAGAGTAGCAGTAACCAATCACAAACCAATTCAAAACTTTGGTGTAAGTTGCCCTGGGGAGAGAAAAAGAAAATTCTGTCCAATAAATCATCAGGTCTTCAGCATACCTAGCTCTAAATCTCCAAGCTTCAAAAACAGAAACCTCCTAGAGCCAGGTCCAGAATACGACAGGGCCCCGGGCTCGCTCCCCGCGGCAGCCTGCMCGCGCGGGGCGCCGCGGGAACCCGGCCCCGTGGGAACCCGGCCCCGTGGCCCTCCTCGGAGGGGCACTCGTGCAAGAAGATWAATGAAGGGAACCGCATGACTCTGGAAATCAGTCACTGTTCTTCTTCCTTTAAGTCACTGTKCAAATCCAGACCAGATGCCTCACTTTAAAAATAATAAGAAAGAAAGGGAAAAAAAAATTGCTGTCTATGAAGTAAATTGGAAACTTATCTCTGAGGGTCCAGCCCTAACGTCATTTGGGTCAGCGGGCGTTTGCCCGCTAGCAGGACCAGGCGCGGGGGACGCCGAAGCCCGTGGTGGCCGGTGCCGTGGGCCCTGCTTTGCGGGGTGTCCTGAGCGCCGCGGTGCCGGCCGGGGCAGCACCGTGCCTCCGCGGCCCCGCTGCCTTCGTACCTCACCCGGGCTCAGACCGCCACCCAAGAGCTGCCAAGGGCCAAGCGCCACGACAGCGGTCCCAGCCAAAAACCCAGCTCTGCCCGGAGTCGGTAGACGAGAGCGTCCGGGATAAAGAGCCCTGTTAGACCTGCCCTCGATGCATCGAGAGCGAGGGAGCGGATCACACGGATGGGAAGGGTCTCGTGACGTTACAGGCGTCTGCGCACCAGGGCTCCTGTAAACCGCCTCGAGGAAGTGAAGGTGCTGCCCAGAAAGTTAAACTCATCGGCCCTAAACTTCCGCTATTTAGTAGTCAGGGGTTAGTTTTTCTCACGGGTGTTTCAGTGTTGGTTGTCGCTGCACTGGTGTATTGCGGTTTTAACTGGGACCACAGTATCTTGCTGTATAGGATTCATATATTAAATATTATGTGGGGATTGTTTTGGTTTTTTTTTTCTTATATACATAATAACAGGATTTCTGTTGCTAGGCTTGACATCAGCTTCACTGTTTGTACATTTTWATGTAAATAGTTGTCACAAAAGCGGAAGAAGAATTATTTATTTCCATCTCTGAATTCCTTTTCAATCACATCCAGGAAAAATGATTCTCAGCTCCTAAACACATTTGTTTCCTTATTTAAAAGATATTTATTAACAGTTGGCAAAAATGCATACACATTTCTGGTTCTTTTCATAGAGCAGTTGTCAGAAGCCTTTGTACAAACCAGTAAAATAAATCCTTGCAACTTTACAAAAGATATACCAAAACTTTGTGTATCTGTGTGGTTATTCTGACTACATTCAAAGAAGCTTTTCAGCTGGGCAGTTTTTCTTACCTTGCACCCCTGTTTCTACGTACATCACTCTGCGTRTTGGCAAAGTCAGCACATATCAGCATGTGATGCAGTCTCGTCAGYCCAAATACAGCAGAGAGAAGAATATGAAAAAATATGAAAATGTTTTGCAGACTGCACTGCAAAGATCCATGATTGAATTATAGTGCAGCTGTCAGCAGCTGTTTCAAAGAAGCAGGGGGTAAATTAGTTCTGTTTACTGCTAACATAGTTCAGAGATTTAGTCATCCCAATAAAATTATAGAGGCAGAAGAAAGGAAAAAAGAAACTCCAAAGGAACATCAGCCAAGAAGCTGACATTTTCTAATTTAGATTCTTTTAGCATATTTCAGAGATGCTGCTGGCATGAGGTTTCCTACTGTGGATACCACACCGCATTGCTATGGAGGCAGCTGAAGAAAATCACAGTCTAAATCCCTGTAGTAAGTAAACATTATATCTTCGGGGCATAACAGCAATTTTGGGGTTCTTGTTTACTTTGAACTGTGAGCAAGGTTGTGCCAGTTCACGTAAGTGTATTTACTGATCCAGAGGATTAAATCATCAGCATTTTGGAATTAAACTACCGTCCATCACATGCAATTACAAATTCATAAGTAAATTCGCTTCATGCGCCGATCTGAAGTTCRGCAAAGTGTCAGTGAAAAGACCTTTATGAACCTAAGTGGTGTGTATTCAGGTTTTGTACGCCTAGACTAGTTTTAGGAGGAGGATYTTCTGGTAGTTCTCAGTATGGATCCAATCCTCCTCGTTTAGGACCAGCGCAAGCCAGAGGTCCTTCCAGCAAGAGAAGGGAAGGGGAAAAAAAATAAAATAAAAAAATCATGTTTTATAGAACCAATCTTACTATAGAGCAGCCAACAGAAGCTTTACCACCAACTTCAGCGAGTCCAGCCCTATATCACGGAACATCAGTTGGTTTCCAGCTCTGCCACAAGGAYGCACAGCTCTCTGGATGCGCTCCGCAGGGACTTCCCTGCCCGGGAGCCAGGCTGGGCTGCCGAACGCGGCTGCCCGCCCGCCCGTCCATCCGTCCGCAGCGCTACCGCCGCTTCGTCTCTTCATCTACTGTTTTGGAAGAGGAATTCTTGACATGAAGCCGTATGTTGCCATAAACTGGCAGGGCCATAAAACGCTAGTGAACCAGCTTCAAAACTGCTAGATTTATCTGAGTAACGACATTTTAAAGCACACTTAGAACCTTTTATAGATCAGTTATTCTAACTTCCTTTCAGGCCAAACTCGGAGGATATTATGTTTGCTTAACTGAGACGCTTTAGCTCTGTTCCAGGACTGACAATAGGATCTTTTGGTCCTTAAGCAGGAAACAGCCTCTGTTGCTGCCAAGGTTCATATAATAAAAGATAATTTATTTAAGTGAGCCTAAGTGTAATTTTGAGATTTCTGATTTTTATGGAAGTGTCAGTAGTAAAGCCCAAAAACGGAGAGGGAAGGCAGAGCTAGCCCGAGCGCGGCTCAGTGGCAGCGCTGCCAAGGACCGCGGGATTTCCTCCGCTGCTCTATGCGGCCCCTTCAGCTCTGCCTGCAATTGGAGTGGACACTTTCTGGATGAAGTTAAACCAAAAAGACTCATCTTYGAGTTCAGGATTTGCATCCTCAGTATATTTCCCTCCAAATACCCTGCTTGCTGACTCCCTTTGCTGCCATGGACACGTTATTCTCTGTCTTTAGCCATTCCTTTGGAGAGAAATTCTGCCCAATTAAGCAAAAAAGGAGCCTGTTTGAAGTTTTTATTTATCAGGTAATGATTGACAAGAGCTTGAGGCAAAAACTAGGAGCACTTTATACTGCAGTCACTCATTACCCAAGTACAAAAGCAACACAAATGGGTTATTATGGTTGCTTTGAGTTACTCTGCTTTAAATAAAAATATCTATTCYCCTTTCTCTACTTAATGCACTAGATAAGTTTTATATTCCTAAACCAGCACCTAAGAAAGATCAGAAATTTTAAACAGATGTCTGAGGTGTGGATTTGTTTCACAATGTGCAGACCTTCRTTTCCTAGGGTCTATTTGCTGACCAGGCAGTAGGAGAGGACTTTTCAGTTTTAACATTTTGAGTGTTAGTTGGATACTGTGAAGTCTGCCACCTCGATACAAATCTGCCATGTTCCCCAATTAATAGAATCCTGCTGTTGGAATGAATTCCATAGGTGAAGAGAGCACAACCTTTAGAATGGCTCTAGGTGGGTTTCACAYTTAAAAAGAAAACCAGACAAGTCAGACTCAGATTCATCACCTTCGTGTTTTTTCCATCAGGGAAAAGTACTGGGGAAAACAGGAGAGAGAAAAGGGTTACAGCCTCCGTCCCACAAACCCTCAGAAAGGTAACTTCTCACTTGACTAACCATTCTGACCATTTTTGCAGGCATAGTTAAGCATTTAACTGTTTGCAGGATGAGGCTCTACATGGGGCTGCTTGAATTAACCTCGCTCTCAAAGAGCTGGCCTGCTTGGCTGCAATAAAACCCAGTCCCAGGCCAGCAAGCAGTAATTTGGGGAATGGAGCATTTGTGTGTGGGACCGAAGGGCGAGTGGCTGCATCCACTGCACCATCCATGGGCTTGCATGTAATGAGACACATGCATGAACCCTTTCCGAACTGGGAGCTGAAGCAGCTTCACAAGTGGTCAGAGTTAGCAGCTTGACTTTGAGCTAATGTTCTTAGTTTAGGCCCCTCATAAGGRGAAGGGGGGGTAGCAGGACCTCAGCTGATCCATCATTCTTTAGTGCATCAGCACCTGTAGGTCAAGCCCAGGCTGGTGCTATATCTCCAGACTAGCACAGGCAGGTTTGGGAAGTCACCGGGATTATGGGRTGCAAAAAGCCCTTCAGAGGCACCAGGAACCTTTCCTCCCCTGCTCTCCTCCCATCACCGCACGACCTCTTTGCTAAGGCCCGGAGTGGACAGCGGCCAGACACTCATGGTGACACGACACAAGGTGACCTTTGGCTGGGCTAATGAAGGCAAACTGTTCCAGGTTGCTGGATTTATTCTTCTGTTATTTGTCACTGCTGTGTCAGGTGCTTCATATAAAATATGTGGAAATRGAGAGATTTGGTGTCTGGATTCGGTTATGAAGGATCAGAGCTCAAAGATATAATTTCTCAAGTCTCAACAATTTAAGCCATTTTGTTCAGCATTTATAACAAGCTGTAGACAAGAGCAGAGAGGTTTCTGGCTCTACAGCTGTCTGTGGCTTGTGCAAAAATACAAGTTACAGAACTAGTCAGCATCTTAAGAAAGAGGCATCTTGGCAATTGCTTAATGAGAACAAGTTCTTCATTTTAGCTTGCATCTTAGACTATACACCAAGCACACGCTAACATACTCCACCAACCTAAGACTGATAAATGAAGAGTTTTGCTTCCGTTTGTTTCTTACGGCAATTTGCTACCACTACTGGCCAGTTTTCGGATCCTAAATCTAGACTCTAGCTCCTAAACTCACTGAATTGTGTTGTACATCCCTGTTAAGGAAGGACAATCTGGCTGGGCTGCAGTTTTARGACTTAGTTAATTGCTCCAAGACCATTTTTCATGAAACCTCAGTGCTAAATTTCAGAGCAGCCAGCAAGGAGAGGCAAGGCATTAGCGAGAAGTGTGCAAGTACTCACTTCACAACTGTACAACCAGGTGTTAAAACCCATCTCACTGGGTTACCCCAAAAACCCTGCTAGCAGTTTTGGGGAGGAGGAACATGACACTCAAGGAGGTTCTGCCACTGTCAACTTGGAGCAACTTTAATCAAAAAAGTTCTTTTTCCTAACAGCAAGGCAGACTTTTTTTTTTTTTAAATTAGAGAAATACATAAGTGATTCCAAGTTCAGCCCATCAGTTATTTTGGTTTCACATGACTACTGAGAAATCAACTGTAAAAGTTGGTGCAGTAATATACACACATACCATGCACAGAGTGTGGAACTATAAATACTGGCAAGGAGTCTGGTTTAAGAAGCTGCAGTGAACGTTGTGTCAGAACAGCCCTTGGAACCCCCCATTTCCCGAGATTTATATTGCAGGGGGTGGGGAGAGAATAAATCCGATTTTGCTGGAATGTTGCCTATAACTTCTCAGCCATAAAGACTTTATTTATGGCTGTTACACAGCATGAAGGATTCAATTTGTCCTTTGTTATGAGTTTCAGTGGATCATGTAACTGTTTATTTGCAGAAGTTTTTAAAGAGTTGGCATTTTTGGTTTGCAGGAGAAAACAAAGCTCTTCATAGCCCATTCCAGTAGGGATGTGCTCAAACCACACTTCAGAGACAGTACGGTGGGTCCACAAGTCCTGCAATTTCTGCTGGGCTTATAGGAGARGGTGAGACAGGGCAGTAAAGGGCTTTTGTTAGCACAGTTCATCAGGACAGGTTGGTGTGCTTGAGGGTGAGCTCCAGGCTGAGGTACCCCAGCCCAGCCTCCACCACCTTGGTTCCAGCACCTCTTGCCTTAAAGCACATCACCACCACACAAGGGAGGGAGTCACAAGTATCCCACAGAGAAGGGAGAGGGACACAAGGAGCTGTGGACCGGTGGCTGGCAGGGCTGCACTCAGAGCTCAGGCYCCATGGGAGGGCGAGCTGGGGCGGTCACCCACTGCTCCAGCTTCATCACCTCTGCCTATCATGTTGCTCAGTCATGATCTCACCACCGATTCAGTCTTTAGTCAGGTGAGGCAACCAGTTCACTCAGGGTCCTGCTGGGAATTACTGTGTTCAGAATAGCTCCAGTATCAAGGGAATAGTCAGGTGCAAAAGCACAAGTAGTCCAAGGCACAAACTTCATCAGCTCTCTCCAGCTTTGTGACATGTCCTTCTTCTAGTAGCAGCTGAGAGCAAGATGCTCCATAAAAACCACAACTGGGGGGAGCCGCACATTGTCAGTGACACACGGTGCTTTGCAACTTGATTGCTCTGCACTGGCAATGTGGAATCACAATGACGATCTTATTAAATAGCACTTGCAAAGCTTCCCCTCTTCAAAGCCTTTCTATTGGTATTAGTTAAGAAGGAAGATGACTGCATTTTGCATTCATCCATTTCATACATATTGTCTGGCTCCAGAACAAGCCTTGTGAAACCTGTTGTTAGGACAAGAGGTAACAGCCATAATTTAAATGGGATGGAGACTCCTTCCTGGGAGATGTGGGAGACTAACATCGAATTAAGCCTGTAGGTCAATTGTTATGTTCCCCAGATGGGAGTGACAGTCTTTGAGGAAGCAGATCTGGTTTTCTGCCACAACATCTCTCAGACAGTAAACAAAAAGAAACTTCTCTGCCAACACTGCAGGATACTGGAGTTGTTTTTGCTTCAATTTCCAGACCATGCATCAGACATACTCCGATGTCTTCTCAGACTTGTCCTCTTTCCCTTTCTTGTTATGGAAGGAAGTAGAGCAAGGAATTAACATGGCCGTGCTTCACCTACCTCCTCTTGAGGAGCCTGGGTAGATGGAGCCCTAGACCAGATCATGAGGACTGCCAGCATCTAGGTCAGTCCCTGGCTGTTGTGAGCAATGCAGGATGGATATTCAGTTCAGACAAGGCATAGAGTATCTGCAACCTTCTCTTATCATACCACAAAGAAGCCACAACAACCCCCTCCAGAAGATTTTTTCCATAGATACACAGGGACAAATTAAAAGCCTTTGGCACAGACTACCAAGGAGTCATGTGAGCTACAGACCCTCAGGAAGAGACCATGGGTACTGAGGTCCCTACAGCACAGGCATCTTGGACAAAAATGCCTGGATAGTGCTGTGTATCTGGTTGCTCATCTTCCTGAACTGCCTGAGGTTTTCCGGCTCTTAGTCTGCTGTGGGAAGTCCTCAAGGCTGCTGTGCTTTAGATACCTTTGTGACCATGTATGTATATATTTTTATGTATATTTTTATTAAAAATGTGTGTATATATATAAATTAAGAAAAGCAAGGCAACTTGACCATCTCCCTAAAAAATGGGGAATTAAAATTCTATCTTGGTTTGGAAAGCATCTTCACCACCACCTTCACGCAATGCCTGGGAAGTTCTCAGAAGGAATAAACTCAGCTTTCCTTTTGCTAGACAGATTTCTGCGTATAGAAAACAGATTGAGAATTTCTGCTTATGCCACTAACGCCAAGTTATGTACTTACAGAGAACAGCAAAATACATGCAACAGTTATGCAGCATATTAGGTCTCCAAAACACATGCAACAGTGCTTCCTCCCRTACATCTACAGGCAGGCATCACACAAACAGGAGCATGCGGGCCCTCTCCTGCCACCTGGGCTTCTGAGAGCCATGATGCTTCTGTTAAGGCTCCCCACTTCTGGAGCCAGGTGACTGCAATGTATCATTTGATTTAGCTTTAGCTTTCAGATCTCCTGAAAGTGGCAGAAACAACCCCACACAAAGACTACAGATACCTGAACCTGTTTGCGTGCTTATTCAGAATTCAGCTACACTTCTGTAATGTTTTATTGCTTTACTGGAAGCACACAGCTTCCCATACACACTGCTGACACAAACACCTCTGATGTGACATTTGTTTATTAAACAGCTCGGTTCTTTCCAGCTTATCTCCAGTGCAGGCATTGCATTCGGTCTTCAATGCACTGTGTGGACACAGAGCAGAGCATCAGAAAGGTTTCCCTTGCTGCATGTTTGACTTGTTCAAACACCTGCTGTTCCTGTTGCTTAAGACTTCAGAAAAGTGATTTTGGACCATTTATTGTTGGTTTGACAGTAGTGGCCTCAAAAGCCCTTTATTCTAGGCTCAGGATCCCCAAGTTTTGTCAGCCCCTACTTGACGACACACTGGTTGGTTGGACAAAGGAATGGTCTGTCTTCCACCCCTGTTCCCAACCTCTGAAGGAAGGGTAGGATTAAATGACTTGCCAGGGGTCTCACACACAGATCTACTGAACAGTTTCCTGGTTCAGGGACTCAGCAGGCTTTCACACTATAATACATGCTGTATACAAGACATTAAAATTCAACACCTTCCCCTCCTCCCAGCCTTCTCTATACATGAGAATCTTCTGGGAARAGTTAACAGTTACTAGATCAGTACACAAAAACATTAAGCTACAGCTCTTTCCTGTTCAGTCAAATTAAGGAGAGACTCTTTCTTTACAGTGGTGACTGATATACACAGTGCCCTATACTTTAAATCTCCATCTCTGGTGCCTATCTTAATTGCTGTTTCCAGTTTGTTTTGGCCTCTTTCAAAACAAGCAGCATAGATAGTTGCACACAGAGGAGGACGTCTGCTTCTGATCCATCTGACCAGTTTCTCCCAGAAGTAGTTTAGGAGCAACTCCATTCATAGTAGACTAAACCAGCAAATGAGAGCAGCTTTAGGATTCAGCCATCTTTCAGAAACCAGAGAATTTACCCTGTTCAGTAGGATGCTGTCTTATTCAGTGCCAAGATTGTTCATTTTGGCCTATAACTCACAGCACAGTAGAGCACAGCCACCACCTGAAGTTGCTGCATTGTGGTCATTGCATCAGTCCCATCCTTAAGCTGCCACATCCTTCCAAGCCTGAGCTTCCTGGGGAGCAGATGCAGGCAGCCCCAAGGACTGCACCCCTCGGCTCTGCACGGTGCCTTGGCCTCTTTCTAGTCTCATTTGACTTTGTTGGTGTGCAAAGGACTCAAAGCCGCCTGGTTATATGAACCGGCCCGCACTCTCAACAGCCTGCCGAGCTCTCCCCCTTCACACCATCCATTTTCTACCCCTGTTTACTTGATTACAATAACGTGAAGAGTAACATCAGAAGTTCTGTGGTGATGGGAGTGGAATTTCCTCAGTCAAGTTTATTTTTAAGTGACACATCTAGAATACTAGATATCCTCTGAACTATATATAGATATGGCTAAATTACAGGGGAAAAAAAGCCCTATACTTTGAAAGCCACAACACCATGAGGCTAGATTATCTGAATTACTGTCATTACCAAAATTGCTAGCTAAAGAAACTTCCAAGCACCATACATTGCTCTAGCAGTTTGACTATAGGAACCACTGTAATTACACAAAGTATTTTAAATCACGCCAGTACAAACAAGATCTGGAAACGGAAAATACCGTGCTAGTCGTTACATCTGGAAATTAATGGTTGGCATGGAAATGCATGGAACTGGTTACTCATGCTGAGCAGTGGGCACGATGAAGTCATGTCCACCACCTCTCCCGGCTACCTTTGACTGTAGGCAAGGATTATTTCCATAGCATCACCCACAATACCCGACACTTCTGGCAGCCTCAGTAACCAATTTGTGCTCTCTCAAGGACAGCTGGCATCACCATTGGGGGAATCTCAGCTTGCAAGCTTTGTGAGCTCCAAGAGAGGTGTGATGTGCAAAGGCCAAGGAGCAATACAAACCACGCTGCTCTGCTCCAAGCATGAAGGTGGTGTCTTTTATTCTGTTGGACAGCCTGTACGGAAAGGCCCAGTTTGCCTTAAGATTTAGTGGGTTCCTGGTAAATACCAAGTTCTTGGACTCACAGTGACCATACTCAGCTCATTAGAACTCCATGTAGAATATTTTTGATCCCCCCCCCCCCCAAAAAAAAAACCTAAGGAAAATGTGTAGTTATTTTTGTGCTTAAAATACATACAGCTGACAGGTTTTTGTGATCCCTGCAGGAAGCCTGAAGTCAGTGTTGCCAAAAACATTCATCTTGAGTGAATGCTGTCCTCTCCCTCAAGACTAAAGCGACATTTAAGCAAAGCCATGCACAAAGAGGCATTTTAGTGAGTCTATCTAGAATAATGAGTTTTAAGAATTTCTTACTAAAAAGTTTCTTTTAAAAGAAAAAAGAGTTCATAACCAAACCTTTTCCATTCAAAAAACAAAACAAGCATACATGCTGTAAAAATACAGATCTTTACCTCATGGGGCTTTCAGCGTCAGCATTTAGTTCCCTCTGCATATGTCTGGCAGTAAATACCCCTGGTTTATCAGGCAAAAATAACATTTCTCTCTAGCTTCCACAAAAGGAAATATTTGTTGGTCTGGAACAGATCAGAGAGAGGCAGAAGTTTGTCCCTTGCATCAGGCTGCAGGTGCCAGGGCCCTGCTACAGTGGCAGGTGACCTCCTTCCCCACCTCCACCGCCTGGCCATGTGCTCCCAGCACACAGGTGCTTGCTCCATGTGGACCATCGCGCACCTACGGGCTGCGCTCCTTCCTTGAGCAACACTCCGAGACCCGATCTCCAAACATCTCTGGCCCAGAGAGTGATTATTCTTATCTACGGCCGACCCAGCAGAGCAGCTGGCATYGACTTCTGTCTACAAGATCAAAGGGAAGCTTACTCCAATAAAGCCGTATTACTCAGAAAGCTGGAATCAAATTGTGCTGGGATAAAGCCTTGGCACATCCCGCTCAGGATTAGAGTACAGAGCAGCAATGTCTCTCTAGCCAAAACTGTAGGCTGAGCTCTGCTGTCCCAAAGACAAGAGCAAACACGCTTTCACAGGCAGAACATCAGCTCGCTGCTCCTACTCTGCATTTCTACATCCCTTGCTCCAAGCCACAATCTCTCTCCAGCATGGATTGAGCGGGACCTACTTCTCCTCAGGGGACGTACCTATATCACAGCAGCAAAATTCAGAAGTTCAGGACTATCTCACTCCTGTGGTGGGAAGAGCTTGGAGGAGCTCCGTGCTACCCTGTAACCATCTGTCTCACTCGACCCTAGCAGCAAGCAGAGGAGAGAGAGCAGCAGCAGAACAAGACACAGAACATGCAGCCGACTGGCAGGTTTTGCTACCCACAGCAGACTCAGCAACTACCCCATTTGTCTGTGCACAGAACCAGGCCTGATCCTGGTCATGACCAAGAAAAGGGTGGAGCTGAAGCCAACCAGGCACCCAGATAGCAACCAAAATAAAGTTACTCAAAAAAAAAAAAGTACATAAACTCCTCTCACAGGTTTCCTATCGTATTTTAAGCTTGAGTCTATTCAGCGTTTGGACCAGCTCTGCCCAGCATCCTAATCCCTCTGCTTTCAGCCTCATAACCAGTTTGGCTGAAGACACTGGCCAACTAACATGGGTGGAACAGCTGTTTCCCTGCTCTGTGCAGCACAGGCTGGCAACCCTGTTCAAAAGCACCTGCAAACCAGACTCCTTCTGGCCCTGCTTCAGGCCCAGCTACATCTTCCACTGCACCAGCCACATTTCAGTATTTCACACAGCCACATTCCTACGTAAAGCAATACAGTATTTTGGAATGAAAGATAAAGCTTACCTCTTCAGTGCCAGATCTTGCCTTTTTCCACCTCCCCCAGCAGAGCCTTCCCAAGAGAAACAGGTTGCAATGACAAAGTAACATCAGCACCTCATCCTTCCAGGGAAAGGAGAGCTCACTTTTTCCTGAGGCCATCAAAACTTCAGAGGCTGTAAAGCCTTGCATCTCCTCATGACGGGTCCTGCCCTCTCAAGCCAGACCTTCATCACTGAGCTCTCTACTCAGCTTAGCTTCTCAGGGTATGGTTCAAAGTCCTGTAACTCAGTCCTCTCTGGGAGCTTCCGACTTTCACCTCATTTGGCCATAATTTGCCCATCAGGTTTTCTCAATCAAAGGCATCATTTCTTTTCCCCCAGGTGGTATATCTTAAGTTCAGAGGAGCCTACATCTGCCCTTCTCACAGGCTCTAACCCTGAAGAGCTAATGATGCAATCATCTATTTGCTAACTGCATGCTGGTGTTCAACTTCAGCTAGTTATCTTGCATCATTATACAGCCTTTCACACACCTTCAGTGGACACAAGAAGCCACACACGTGCCTGTTGCTGCTGTGGAAGGCCTTTCTGCCCTGCATTACTAAGGTACCAGGAGGTATCTGCCTTCTGTCCTGTCTGCCTCTTCCCACACGGTTTTGTGGCCAGACCTTTGTCCCATGATCAGGAGGGAGAGGCGGAAAGGCAAGGCACATGTCTGAGCTGGGACTGGGCTGCTTCCAAATCCACCTGGAGCTTTGACCAGGTGGTCGCAACTCACCAGTACCCTCTGCAATAACAGCCGGAGGAGGCACTTACTGGATCTGCAAAAGTGTTTTAAGTTAGGTTTGAATCAGCCCATGCTTGGAAAAACACCAAAACAAACATCCTGACTACCTGTGTTCATGTAAGAGATCACTTTTTCCAGGACAGGTGGCTACATGGATCCTTCTTGGATTCATTTTTGATGTGCATTTCAGAGATGCTTTAGAGTTATTCTTCTTTTATCATTTGTAAGGCAGCTGGGGTA
Organism: Apteryx rowi; assembly: GCF_003343035.1. Taxonomy (NCBI): domain Eukaryota; kingdom Metazoa; phylum Chordata; class Aves; order Apterygiformes; family Apterygidae; genus Apteryx; species Apteryx rowi. The sequence continues at coordinate 5,708,030 of NW_020447195.1, read as the reverse complement.
TTTCTAGTGAAATCATTGGTTAGCTGGAAAGACTGCTTTGAAAAAGATAGCTCTTACAAACCCCATGACTGAACTGTAATGAGGTTTGTCCCCAGGATAGCCAGTCTCTCCTAAGCCTGTCTAGAAAGTCTGAGAGCCCCAGTTCTGCAGAGGGCTTGGTGACACTGCCACATGTGTGGCTGTCTGTGCACGGTCTCACAAGACCAAGGCCTCACACAAGAAAGTCTAGTAGAGCAAGTAGTCACAGAAACCTCCTATCTTCCCCTCTCATATTATTTGCACTATCTTTCACCCAGTTCTATATCAGTCTCCCAAGCACTTCCGCGTCTTCCTCTAAAACCATAGCTTGTATGATTAGCATTACTTTAATGTGGTCTTTGTTATTTTTGCATCTGGGTTCCACATTTAGGAATTCAGCACTTTGCGATGCAGTGGGGATAGAGTGACAGCGGTCTGAACCGCTTAACTGGTTGTTTACCAAGTTCCCTGTTTTCTGCATATAGATTTTCCTCCAGTTTAATCTCATATGCAGTTTCCCACTCTCCGGCAACGTTCCCTGTGCCTTAGTAGTGAATTTCTGTGTTTAAGGATTGAGATAAAGCACACAATGCCTTAATAGAGCTGTAAAATGATTAATGTAACAGAGTTTTTCAGAGATTACTCCAAGAAAAGCTCCTGTATTGAACCTGGATAATTACTACACTAACTTTTGTACCTTAAACAAGACACAACTTACTATGATATGGAAGGAGTTAGATCTGGAGCCTTGATTCTTATTTCTGATCTTTCCACTGATTCAGCGCATAGCTTTGGGCAGGAAGCATCACCTACCAATGCCTCAGTTTCCTCATCTGTAAAATGAGGGTAGTAATACATTTTTGCTTCACAGGTGCGGTAGGAGTTCATACTTTGAGAGCAGCATTTTTAAAGGAACTGATCTGACGCAAGCATGTGAAGCGCTGGCGTTGCGTGCAAGAGCGCGCAGTTTATGGACACGGCAGAGGCGGGTACGGCTCTCCAGCAACCGGCACTGCGGGGACGGCAAGGGGCCTGGCGAGAAACAATCACACCCGGGCGAGCAGATAGGCACGAGGCCAAGTGCCAAGCGGCCGCAGGTCCTGCTCAGTCCAGCTATCTCGGAGTGGTAACCTGACTGCCTGGGAGGTGCCACTTCCTAGCGATAACAGCCAGAGTTTGGATGGGAAAATGTATAGCAGGTCAGAAGCTGGAAACCGTTTGGCCACAATCCACCTGTCCTCCTGTAGGCAAGGAAATTGCTTTCTCTCTCCTGCTTTGTCAAATGGAAAATTTATCTCTTCGGGTACTTGTGATACGTCACATATTGCAGCCTGGCAAGCTTAACGAATTCCCTTGATGTACAGATGGATCTACTAGCTGAGCATTTTATAGTCCCACTATGGAAAAAAAGAACACAAGCTGATCCGGTGGCTACGGATCAATAATTAAGAGTTGCCAACTGTTACCATGCAGAGAGTTGGAGGCACAGCACAAATTTTGCATTCTGAACATAGGGAGATATATGGTAGCTTGGGAACTTGGGCATAAAATGTAATGAAAGGTAGATGACATTTTAAGCTGCAGGCACGTCATTGCTGTTGTGGCTGTTGAGAATGAGAGCAATAAAGCTGGTAGGGAAAAGTGATTATGTGAACTGATAGAACTGATACTTCAGCTGGCCTAATAAAAGTTACTGTCGTCCAACAGACTATTCCTCTTTTTAAAAAATAATCATGGTGGACCAGAGACTCCTTCACCTTAGGAGTTCCAGTCACTTGAAAGATTATGTTCAGCAATCAAAATATGACTGAACATTTGCTTTGTCTACACATGATCAATAAATCACTACTTCTTACATGACTGATTGGCCAAAAACCTGATACTTCTGATTTAAAGTTTGCAATTCTAAATAGATCTCAGAATAACTGAGCATTAAAATCAGTAATGCCTCTCGGCTCAGTGAAAAGAGGTGAAGGTAACTGGTGCCTCAGTATTGCAACATAGCTGGTCAGATAGGTACAGCTACTTTGCCTGTTTCTAAGGCAAAGTTCTACCTGGAATTTCAGTGATTTCATAAAATTGACTCTTATTCTTTCCAGAGTGATGTATAGGGACCCCCAAACACACAAGAATACAGTCCCTAATATTTCTTTACCTTGGTGCTGCTCTATAACTGCAAAGAGGCTGTTTTGACTGGATCAGTAAAATCCTTAATGGGAATTTTCAACTCCACTGAGTTGTATGTTTGCAGAAGTCACAGGTTAAAATAGGAAAGCAATGTGAAAAGTACATCTAGCCCACTATTGCACTTGCAGAGAGATCCATGGAGAGATGTTATTTCAGCAGGACAGGTTTTGTTATACCCTAAGAGCTAGGCGGAATGGAGTGCAATTTATCCTGAGATGTAACTAACCACTCTCAGCCTTGGAATAGGAGTGCAAACAAGTGATCCTCCTAAAATAGCACACAAACATATATTGTTCAGTTTCTTCCGCTTTTCTATTCATTTACTTGTATTGTTTAGTATGTCTTGGTTGAACACTATTTTTTTGTTGAGTAATATTCAGAAAACAGAAAACTGGAACTGGCTGAATGTTTTGATTGAAACAGATTTAAAAATTTTCAAATATTCAGTCTTATCAATATTTCTCTTTTTGCCCACTGGAAAACACCTCAGGAGTTAAAAATTTCTATTAAAAAAGTTGTATAAATAGAACACAGATGTCAGAAGTGGGGAAGAATTATTTTAAGTTTAAATTTTTATTGAAATTTGAAAGAAAGATTTGTAAAGAATTTTTAAAAACATACTCATATCTATCAGAATTTTATGTGAAAAGGTACTTGGCTTTTTTCAACCTGTTCACCAGAAAAGGCAAATTTGAAATTCCCTGGACCTGCTGTTGCAAGACACTGGGTTTAATCATAGGCATAAGACAATACCTATAAGACAACAGAGAGATGGCTATTTACAGGAGTGAGAGCTGAGAGAGCTGGCAGGAGCAGGACCTGTGGACGGGAAAGGGTAACACAGCGGCTGTTTTACCCTCATGTCAGCTTAAAAACAAAGCTCATGTCTGGCCCACTTCGGTGATGGGAGAAGATTTTTGTTCATTCCTTAACTGGTTAACAGATCCATTCATTCACAGAAAATAGCGGGTCTGCATGGGTCAGTGAGTTAGGAAATAGGGGTATCCCTTCCAGCCGTGGGCCGCTGACAGCCAGTTGCTGCTAGCAAATGCAGCCCTAACTGATCTCGTTGGAAAGCCTGAAGCACCGCACGGAAAGGGCTGAGTATCTGGTGAAATTAAGAACAAAGAGTCTAAAGAGACTGCCAAGCCGTGCTGGAGAGACCGAGCATCCAGCAGGACTTCTCCATCGCTCCTTTTTGTGTTTGCACAACAGCAACCTGGGACAGACCAAAACCATCCGCATGGCTTCCCACTGTCTCATACATGTTCCTAAGTTCACATTTGACCAGGAAAGTTTGATGATACTTTGAAAGCTCGTCTTGTTTTCTCTAATTCAATCCGGAAAACATTCATATTAATACCAACAGATACCGCCCACACGCAAATTAGAAAAATTAAAGGGCATTGCAAAAGTGACTGTTTCCAGTGGTCAGATTAGCTGCAGACGGAAGCAATTCAAGATGCATTAAAACCAACAGACTGTAATTGTCCAGAGGCATTGTCTTGCAGCGCAACACTTCTCTTTGGTTCTTAAGAGAGATTTCTTGGAATCTTTTCAATTGCTTTACTGCTTGAAATATATGCTAGTTTTCAGATCTTTCCATTCCCTGTCATAAGAGAACGAGCTAAAAGTTCATCAACAGCCTATGGCAACATCTCAGTGGAGAAAGTTGAAATCATTTCTTAATGCCACTTCTTATTAGCTATCATTATTGTGCAAATGTTGAGAGTACAAGAGAGCAGGAGGTCTGCTGTTAATCATTACAAACCTTGGTTTCTCCCTGCCTAGCAGTTAAACCTTCAGAATCGTTTCATTTCTTTAAAATATACAGAATCCTGGCTTCTCCCAGACCCTTGGSTGTTCTGGTGAGTAATACCATGAACTTAGTTCTCAACCAGCTTTCTTTAGTTAGTTAGTTAGTTAGATCTTCTATTTAAAGATAAGTTCCATCCCACTCTTCTGCAATCTGGTTATGATTACTGGTTACTGCCACCCGCAGACTGATAAACTTATAACAGCTGCATTGCAGGAAATCACCTCCAATTCAACCCTGATGTTGTATGGATGTCTTTAGTTAGCTTAAATAGGCTTTTAACATTCATTTTTTTGTGTGCAAAACACCTATCATTAATTTTGACTTGAGAGATCAAACAGTTAACAATGTGTTGATCCTAGCTTACTTTCAAGTGATGTATTGTATCATTTCTGAGAGTTATGAGGGGTTGATATTTTCTTTTACTAATGCATCAAAGTCGATAAGTGAATGGGGCAAACCCGCGTCCTGGGAAAGGAAGCTATTAACAGCTCTGCTCGGAAGGTTCTGAGGGCCACATTGYGTCATAGCCCTCGAGTTTATTGAATGTTAACTCTTTTTTTTTTCCTTAACCAAAGGAAATGAGTTTCTATAATCCTCTGCTTTGAGCTGCATCCTCAGTGGGGTAATGAAAAATGACCTATGCCATTTGATAGCACACTACTTTGCACACAATAGATCTTCACAAGAGCAAGCACAATACAACTTTGGCTTTTTCTTTTTCTCCTTGTTGAAATGCACAATGAATTTATTTATTGCTGATCTAAAAGGCACTAGAACAGAACGGGCACAGCAGGGGAATCGCCCGAGTTTAACTTGGCATAGTAAGAAAGCAGCCCCAGAGAAAACGACCAATGTTCAAACCTGGGAGAGCAGAACATTTTTATAAGAAGGATCTTGAAACGGTGGGTTCATATGCATGCAGAGAGCAAGGCAAATTCGTTCCAAGAACAAGGCATCTGCTGCCTTGAAAACTTTTTTTTTGGCAGAATTTGTATGTGAGTTGGGCATGTTGAGTGATTTATGGGGCCATTAAACATACACTAAATCAATCTCTATTAGAAAAAAAAGCGCCATGTACTTAAAAAAGGCCCTCGAGCTAGATTTCTGAACCCGAGGTCTGATGTTGCAAGGCAAATGGTCATTGGTAATTTGGGAGATGTAACATGAACTCAGTCAGTCAATTCGGATATGATAGTTTTTAAATGTTCCATGAATCTAGCAAAATGTGTATCCAATTAACTACTACTAAAGGACCTTATTTATAAAATAATCCTTTTGTGGTCAGGTTGCACTTTTTCCATTCATTTCTGTACACAGTTCAGGTTGCAGATTGTGTGTGTATGATTAATAAAGACAAACATCAGTTTTGTGCCAATCTTTATTGGTACTGGGGCAGGGGGGCTGGGCAGCAAGACTGCGAAAATCAATTTTGTCCCCATTTTTCCAGCATTAGCCTGGGAACCAAGGTAGGAGAAGAGTTGCTCACTGGAACTAAGTAGCGAGAATTAAAGTAAGAGGTTGTCTTTTAGGGAGGGTTCTTTCCAAGGGGAAGAGACAAGTGCTGGAAACACTGAGTCGGCAAATGCCTCAGTTGTTTACTTAGTGCTGTTTCAGAGCTGAAGAAATTAGTAGGTGGTACAAATGTGTCCTTCAGTCCATAGGAAAAACATCCTCCCTTGAAAACATATCTGAGTTATTTAAAGGATATGTGCAAAATGTATACATCCCAAATAGTGCCTTTTCCAATGTAATTTCCTTTGAAGGCCACGCAGTGGGCAGTCATTCACAAATACAGGCAAAAGGAAGTTTTATGAACTCCTCTATGAATTGCCTATGCAAACAAGCATAACATTCAAATGGAAACAGGCCAAAAGCATTTTGTGAATAGAGCATTAAGATATTTTCTTCCTGACATGGTTAGGGATGGAAAATCTGTACCAAAGCCATACAGCTTGTACGAGAACATTCTCATAAGTATATATATGTATATACACCTCTGCCTTACATACACATATACACACACATATATGTATGAGAGAGTGGCATGTAAAGTTTTGAACATACTGCAAGAGGAGATGGTGGAAACTGAGGAATGCTTTGTGAATCCAAGAGCATTTCTCACCCAAGTTCGTTTTTCATTTCCAGCTTTTCTCCAGCACTATTTTCAATTAGATTATTTTTCTGATTTCAAAACAAAAATATTCTAGGGCTGAAAAGTCTGAGTTTCAAAAATTGAAAAACAACTTATTTTTAAAAAAGAAGCAAAACAACGTGCTCAGAGAAAGCAAAGAAAGGAAAGGAAAAGGAGTGAGATTGTAGTAGAAGGTGCCACTGATATAAGAGGAGGTGAGCATGAGGATATTCTTTGATCTCCATGTGAAAGCCTGGTCCCCCCACAAGAAAGCTTTGAGCTCCATTACAGCCCATGGCTTCTTGGAGCACATGGACAATCTGGTGGAGGTGTTTGGAGCAGAGGATGAATTTTGCATGGAAAAGTGCTGTTTGGAGGTAAGTTCTGGATCCCAAAGTCACAGCTATAGAATTCAGGAGCAGGAGCAGCTGAAGACAGACTTAATATAGCAAATAAGTCTAAAATTTGTCAATATATGACAAAGGGAGATAAGTCAATATTGGATTTCTCCTGAGCACAGACAAGCAGATAATATAGGCTGTTGTCCTCTATTGTCCTTTTGGTAATGAAGAATTGCACACTCATGGGAATCACGTTTCTAAAAGCTGTTTTCCAGGAGAGGCAGAGGACTGAGAAAGCTGCAACAGACTCAAGATTTGATAAAAAAGCTACCAGAGAGATACATTAGTGGATTGTGGGGATGCTCCTATAACTGTAGCTGACAAATTTTCAGTAGCACACGAAAAGTGATGGGAGCAGAACTGGGATAAACCACTGGAGAAAACTTGAGGTTGAGAGATGCCTTGAGAGTCTAGAGAAACCAGCCAGTCTGTAGGCACTTCCCAGAGCTAAACTAGAAAGCAGATTCAATTGGGTCTTCTCAAAGATGCAAATCATTTTGCTCATGATGCCAATCCTCACCTCCCAACATTTCAGCCTGATCCTCATCCTGCACCCTTCCCTACAGCTCCCTAGGGTAGGTATTCTTCTCTCTTTCCAGTCTTGCTGGGACCAAAGGCACCACTTGCAGGGCAAGGTAGCCTGTCACAGGGGGAGGGGTGGCAGGATTTGCCCTGCCTTCCCCAGCGGTCCCACACTGAGAAAGGACACAGGGAACAACAGCATTAGGGCTAGGCTGCTCACCCTTGGCTCACATCCAGTGGGACCGACTGTGTGAGTTAATACTCATTAGAGCGAGCAGAGCCTGCACACATTTCCCCAGGAGCCTTTGCTATTTAAAGGGAATTAAAAATAATGAAAAGAAGACACTTGTCTGGAGACTGTTCCTTGTCAGCTTTGTTTCCTACATGAATGAGGCTCCGGGGAATACGCTACACACGCATGTCTATCTTCCTGAGACCTCTTAACTTTTAATCACCTAGTTAATTTTAATCAAATTCAATAGTAGGGATTTTGAGGGGCTAAATGAGAAAGGTGCTGCTGGTGAAACACTCTGGAGGTGCTCATCGCTTCCTGGACACCAGGATCCCCATGGTGGAGAGAGCTCTTATGGATGCTCACCGTGAAACAGGCTTTACTTAGAGCTTGTGCTTTCTTAGAGCCAAAAACCCAGAGGAGATGCTGGTGGAGGAGCTCTGGTGCTCATAGCGCTCTGCACTACGCAGAAGGCCACATCTACAACTCTTTTTGCACCCAAGCTTTGCCAGCACCTTGGTTCAGACATGAACCACCCTGTGATTTTCACTAAGCCACAATTTCTCTTTCCTCTCCTGCCTGTCCGTGCACAGCTGATTAAATATCCAGAACTTGCCCCACTCATTCTCCTTGGCTTTTTCCCCCCTCTTTTTCCTTAGTATTAAAAAAAAAAAGAAAAAAGAAAAAAGACTTTTTTTTCTTTCATAGCAGATGGAAAACCAAAATAAACAGAGAAGCAACTGTCTTCCCTCCTCAAACCCTCCAGGCAGCTTGGAGGTAGAATGCCCTTTCTAATTTCATTGACAGTGCTGTTGATATATAGGGTAATTTTATCTTAACAACCTGTAACAAAGGATAAGACAGTAGTCGTCTTACATTCCAGACAGTAGGAGATGTTTACTCATTCTCCCAGCAGACTCTCTCATCATTCATCTAGACTTTATTAGGATGCCAGGAAATGGGAAACCTATAATTTAAGAAATGTATCACACAGGGAAACTTCTTCTGTTTGGTAAATAAAAGGTAGCTGGGAATCTGAGGTTAATTTGCTTTTTAAAAAGTGTTCTCACCAACCTGTGTTCCTGTTCCTTCCCAAAACTTTGCCTTGAATTAAACCTTTTTTAGGATGTGATATTGAGAAAAAACACCGCTGGACACCTCAGTAAGGACTGGAATGGGTTCTCCTAGCACCAGAACCAGGCAAACACCTCTGCTCCGGGATCTTAAACTAGTTAACCTGCAGGCTGCGCTTGCAGCAGTGGCTGCAGCACAGAGCTGCCTTCTGAGTGTGTGTGTGTTTCTACTGGCAGGGCTATTTTCGTTTTTATTTTTAGAGGTATCACATGGTCCAGGATAGCAACATACCCTGAGCAATCTCATTTCATGGGGCTAAGAGGAGGGGGAGGGAGAAGAAAGCACATTTTCAGTGTCAGACATTCTTACGGGTTTTTGCTTCTCTAGCGACTTTCACATGAGCGTTTATTCCTGTTTATGTAGCTCGACATGAATGCCTGGCTTTGATTTGAGGACAAACTGCCCCATAAACCCATGAATGTCTGAATTTAACCTTCACCTTTCCCCCCTAACCTTCACTCCTGCCTTTCCCTTCACAATTAGTGACATTCTCACAGCCAAATTTAATAAAGTATGTGCTACTGAGAGTGAACTTGATTGAGGGCACAGACTGAGGCAAGGAGGGATGACATGTGATGCTGGTCAATACAGGGGAGAAAATTCCTTCTAAAATCAGGTGCCAGGAGTGAATTTTTGCTGATTAAGAGCATATCAACTTCCCAGATCAGAACACCATTAGCAAATGGATAAATCTGGTCGCAGCCCTACCCATTAACCATAGCTGTAATGATACTGAGGGTAAAAACCTTATTCACAAGACATTTTTGTAAGGTCAGGGAGGAAGTGGGCATCTAGCCCCAAGAAAATGCCACTTCTCTATACCGAGAGCCAGACTCTCAGGCCAGCTTGCCTTGCTTCAGTGAAGTTATGTTGTCTTGTATCAGCTGAAAAAGGTGTTCATTCTGTAGTCTACATTTCTTTCCATGGGAGCCCTGCCCAGCTTTGTCATCCCACAACTGTTGGGGTTTTTCTGTAGGAGAGATCAAATGCCATCACGTTGTGTGCAGGCCCAAAGGGAGTCAAACATTTAGTGGCTTTAAGTGCCTGCTTATGGATCACTGTTCCTATCAAATCTCCACGCTGATTACAGTGTTGTTTCAAGAGATGATCAACATCTCCCTAGCCACAGCATGCTCATCCTGAAAGGATGCAGTCACCAATTTTGGATATTCATCAAAGGAACATTTTTGCTTTAAGTTGTGTTGCAGACTCTCTACCCTCCAGTTGTCAGCCAGGAGCACGGCTTTCTCTGGCATACTTCTGACAGCTGCCACTGCAGTTGTGTGGGCTGCGTAGACTTCACTTATACTTAGATTTGGCCATGTGGTTTTGAGGCTTCTCACCCTAAGGCAATCTCCCAAAGAGTGCGGTCTTTGTCATCTTCCAAGTAGCCATTAAAACTAGAGTTGAAGTCAAGGTCATGTTGTACCACAAACTTTGAAGAGCTTCTTTGCGTGCTATGTAAAGCAAACCCAAAAGACCACTGATATACTTACTGGGTCAAATTCATCTCTGCTGTGAACTCCACCTAATCCAATGGAGTCATTGAAGGGGTGAATGTGGTCAGTTCTATGATTATTAAAGGACAGATAGAGACCTCTCACTTACATTTGGACTTATCTGATCATAGCTGTTGAATTGTTTAGCACAGAAGAGACACTGTATGTTTTTCTCTTTGCATTTTAAACTTAAGTTCCAAATTGATATGGACTGCACTTCTTGCCAGAGGCAGTAATGGATGGAGGTAATTTATCCTGAGTATTTGTCCACAAAAGGAAATTTAATTTTTAAATGAAATCATCATGGGGTAGGAAGAGGAGGAGGAGGAGGTAACCGAGGGGATAAGAGGCATAATTTTAATGACAGGAAAAAGAAGGATCTGTGAGCTCAAACTAATGCAGCTTGGAAACTCAAATTGATGTCACCATGGTGACAAAGCCTCAGACTTCATAAAGTTTGTCCTCTTCCCATTTGTGGTAAACTCTGGTACCCTGCTAAATACATTCAAAGCCTTCAGAAGAATCATTTGACCCGTCTGACTGACTAGAAGATTTCCTTGTAATAACACTCATTAGATATGGGGAGAAACCACATCTCAAGGTGCCTTCCTGCCTCTGAACACTAAAGATATTAATTTTGGAGCTAAAATTCATTGGCTGTATGAGCTATACTTGCATAACAGGATGGATAATTTCTAGCATGAGAATTCCAATGGGGAAATCCATGGTAAGTGTGTTAGGTTTGTCTAAAAGTCTGTGAATCCAAACTCCATGGCTTAGACATGTCTCTATAACTGGTGGTTGATTTATTACCCTTCATGTGATGAACTGGAACTTGAACATGGCCACTTTGAAGTCATTAACCTTTTCAGACAGAGTTAACTGATGCACATACATATCCATGTATGTGCACATATCCTTACACCTCTGTTGAATCGCTTTCCAGTAACCCATAGTCATTACCAACTCATGACTATTTGGAGACCAGTATAAAACCTGTTGGTGGTTCTTCCTCCTAGAGATTATCTAACAGTCCCTTTGGCAGGAGTCTCCACAGAAAGACCATGAGATTGAGGCCCTAGAGGTAAAGATTCAGAAAGATGCAGGAAGAAGCACCTTTTGCTCTAGTTCTCTGGGTAGCAGACTTCCTCCTCAGAATGGTCCTTTCCTTGTACCAGCTTCAGCCTGTACATCTCGAGGAAAACCATGAGCTTTCACACAGCCAGTTTCATCTGATAATCAGAAACTGTGTAGTTTCACATTTCCACCACCTCCTTAGATATTAAGGGTGTAGTCACAGCATTGGGGTGGGGGGGGAGCTCTTAATCTAAATTAAACGTTTTTGTCCAGTTACTCTCACAAATACAAGCCAGACATGCCTCAGCAGGGTAAAAGAGGACTAGCCTTCACCTTTCTCAGGTTAAACAGGAAGATCTCAAAACTACGGCCCAGGGAGTGGACAACAGGCGAGAACTTCCTATTCCCTCACAGTCCTGCCAAAACAGTGATCTCTGTGCACTGGCAGAACTGTGYGCAGTGAATTTAAAAGCCCAGAAACGTGTGATAAGCAGGTCCTGATGCCATGACAGTGCGATGCTTGTCACTCCGGCCTTTATCGCAGTGATGCTCACTGCTGCATTTCCTCCGCTGTTTGGCTGGTCTCCAGCCTGGGAAATTTAACAAGGGGAGCGTTTTTATTCCCTCACTGGCAAACAGCGGCAAATGAAAATAGCCTTTCATTATCTGACCGGAAAGATCTCTTTAAAAGTATATGATGCCTCCTAAACCTGAGACACGCAGCAGGTTCTTCTGTGAAATCTAACCAGGTTCGGGCCTTCGTGTCAACAAGATATGCCTCACTCAGCATTTGCCAGCTATGAAAATGTCCTGGGCCTGAATATTTCAGGATTTACTGCTGCAGAAACTCTCTAGTGTCACCTTTCTTCCCTTTTTATATCTCAGCAATAATCTTAAATTCAGCTGAAAACAAAGAGCTGCCTGTTGACAGCTAATCCTAAAGATGGAGCTTTGTGTTTAACGTGGAGGAGAAAAAAAGAAAGAAAGAGAAAGAAATCACTGAGAGGGATTAGCAGGAAACACAAATATTTTGGGCTAATTTTTGCTAGTATTCTTCAGCCCCAATTAAGAGCTGAACCGAACGGCTCCTCCTTTGGCCTGACCCGTTCCCACACAACGTATTTGTCAGAGCAGCTATCTCAGCAACAACAGATATCGTAAGCAGAAGGTGTAAAGGAAAGGCCTTTCTTTTACCCCCCTTCAACAGCAGGTGCGGGGCGCTGAAACCCAAGGCTCGGGGTCCCGCGGCACCGCGGGGACGTGCAGAGACAGCAGCGGGCTGTGGCGGGGAGGAGGGACCGCCGCTGCCGGGCAGAGGGCCGGAGGCGGCTCAGAAGGCTTTCATTTCACGCATGTAAGGATTATCCATCAAATCAGTGGTGAAACCCAGGTCTGATAATGCTGAAGTAATGCTAATAATTACAGAGCAGAAACGTCCTGTAACCCAAGCCCTAATTGCATTTAAAGGTTGTCTGCTGTACCCGGCGAGGTGCTAGGCTTGGATGCGCTTTGGTAAGCTGAGCAGTCCGGAGGCTCCCAGGCGCTCACCTCCGCTTCGAGGGCCTGCTCCGGCCGGCTCGTGCCTCAGAGCGGCTGCGACCTGAGCCCAGGCTGCTCAGCAGCTCGTCGTACTAGCAGCTGCTTTGACCTTAATTTACACAGGCTCTGATCCAACTCTTTTTTAGACTGATGTACCCTAAAGTGTGGGTGTTTCCATCAGTGTCAGCCGAGTGACGGAGTATCGGGGCATCTTGAAAAACACTTGCTGTTTTCCAGCTGTGCCTTTGCTGAACTGAGAAATGCTGCCGTCAGGTATCAGTGGATCGCTTATGCATATTGGGAGACAGGAGGCAGAGGGAGAATTTTAACCTTAAGAAATAATTCTTTAACCACCCCTGCTCTGAGTCAAGCTTCAGATTTCTCACTGAGCTCTCAGATTGGTCACTAGCTGAATCATAGTTTCCTTTATCGGGGATATTTCTAAACAAATTCACGTACAGAGGCCCAGCTGTTCAGACTGCGCTACCGCTGCATTTCACACAGCAGCGGAAGCAACGCACTGGAGACGGCTGCGTTATCCATAAACAGGGACCTCCTGCACACTGGAAGTCAGCGCAATCTGCATTTCAGTTTGGGACACCCATCAGACAAGGACTATCACCACAAAAGAGTGCACTCTTCCTGGGTAAGAGGCTGTATGGAATTGCCTCCCATCATTGCTGTCCACCTACTCTAGGAAATTAAAATGTAAAAGATCCAGAACACAAGTCAAAACAGATGGAAGTTAGATTAATACAGAAATAACATTATTATCGCATATTATGTTACTACAGTGTGTGTGTATATATAAAAAAAATACCTCTTACAGGTTTTCCCCTCAGGTTTTGCTCAGCAGTAGGCTTATTTTTTACTATGAAGATAAAAATACTTGGGAATTAGAAGTGTGGTCCATATTATGGATGCTGAGAGGAAAGCAGAACTGCTCTTGTGTTATCTGTTCCACCTCACAGGGCAAGAAGCGAGATCCATACACGGATACACAGCAGAGACTTTCCAACAGAGCAGGAATCCCCCATCTAGCCAAGCACTCCATAGACTCGGCCTCCTGGATACCAGAGAAACTCATAGACATCGTCTATATGTCTAGGATGACTCCAGCCTCCTTTTGATGCTTACAACTCAATTTTGCCATCATTGTTCTGGATAGCTCATGAAACCAAAGAAGAGGGAAGATCAACCTTTTATTGGTAGCCTTTCTACTTGCTGCAAGCTGCAGGACGTTGTTTTACAGTCTGTGCCTCTTTGATATATGACACGTGTTGCCGTGTGGGTGCTTACCTGCTAAAACTGTTTTGATTTGTCCTGTTTCTTTCTTGACTGCATATGGTTTGTGTCTAAGTATACTGTGCTAATCTCTCATGGCATTTTTTAAGTAGCCAAACTGCTTTTGGCTTTGCTATTTTTGATACGCTGTTCCTTATTAATAGCTTGCACTGGAAAGAATAAAAAACTGCAAATGAAAATATACTCACTACCTTATAAGCAATTTTTTTAGCATGGAAGTACTTAAAATATTAATGGACAACATGGAGTGCTATACATTTGCTATACTTGAACAAAGCACTTTCAATTTACCTAGTGATGAGAGTGCAAATAACGAGCACTTTGTAACAATGTTTGTTTAAGCATATCAAAGCAATATGCAAGCCTGAGATTAAAAACTCTTTGAGGCAGGGTCTGCAAAGCATATAATATTAAAATCAATAATCACAGCAACAACAGCACCTCTCGCAACATCCCTGAAAGGACAAAGGTTAACAGCCCTGTRCTGAAGATTAGGAGCTAGGACATGTAGTACCAGATTCTCAGGAAATTGATACATCCCCCTTGAAGTCAGCTGTGCTGTGCTCATTTATATCCCCCGAGAGTCTGCACTGATTAAAACACTTGCCCAACGTTGTATGAAATAGAGAAGTCAGGAAAAGCCATTACAGCCTGCTTTTGCGATTTAACCACCGCACCATGCTCCTCGATGCAGTGCACACATTCRCCGGGAGATGCACGGTGCCTCCTGCTGCCAGCGACGTGGTGGCAGCACGAGGGCCTGGCACGGTGCTTTAGTCTGCATGAAGGGTGTGTGTGGGGGGAACAGTCTGTAAGTGAAGCTTTAAATGCTCTGAAGGGCTAACCCTTACCTCCGTAAAGGCACCAGCATGCAGAGCACTGGGCAGTCCTCACACACATCCTGATTCAGGTAGGAGCTGTGAGCACCAGCCAGTTTGCAGCATGGTTTTTCACAGCTCGGAGCAAGTCAGGGCCCAGACCATCTCTTACAGGGCCCAGGCCATGGCCAGTAAAGCCCTAATGATGGCACGGCCTCCCTGCTGCAGAGCTCACAGCTGCTGTGCGTTAATTGGGAACCCGAGGTAGAGGGCTGGGAGCRAGGCGGGAGGCTGATGAGCAGCAGCTTCCTGGCAATCAAGCACTGAAGCACTTTGATGGGGAATTAGGATCCTCTCGGCTTGCTGGTGGCCCAGGTGTTTGGCCGAAACCAAATTGTGCATGCATGTGTCCAGACTGCACGTGTATCTTGCCAAAGCACCTCCTCTGCCCCCTTCCTTCTCTGTGCAGACGCCGAGCATGCCAGGTGGAGGGGCAGGCGGCACGCGGGGCCGCTGCCGCCCCCTCCGCAAGCCTGGGCCCCATCCGCTGCCCCATGGCCTCGGGAGGGAGCCGACCAGCCCCGAGAGCAGCTCAGAGAGAGAGGACGCACGTCAAAAGCAACGAGCCTGCGCCGGCACGGGCCAGGCAAGGCGCGCTCTCGCCCTGGGCACTCGGCTGCTCGTCGGCCCTATTCACCTGAACAGGTTGGTTGCAGCAAGCAGGAAACCGAGGGTTTGCTGTTGCGCTTTTTATGGCTCATTTCCTATTTCCCTTTGCTGCCTTGTTCCATATATTTGTCACCTAAACGAGAGACGGCATGCATGCTGCCTCCTCTTCAAAGCCTGATTTGCAAAGCCCGTCTGTGGCAGATGATTAGAGCTCAGGCTATGACTGCAGGGTCGATGCAGCAACGATGTGTTACGCGGTCCCCGCACCCTGGTGGCTCCTTCCCCTTGTCCCAGCTCAGGGCTTTGTGGCCACGCAGCAAACCTGCCAGGGGAACGCGTGGGGCTGAAACACCTCCTGGCCCAAGAGACACCCCTGGGGGGGCTGCTTACCCCAGCACCACTGCAAAAGGTCTGCTAAGCCCCAGCCTCAGGAAATCTTGGCTCCTAGGAATGAAAGTTTCTTTCATCTTGTAGGCCAGTCTGCCCAACGGTTTTAACCTGAAGGACCACATAATCCTATTTTTCTCTAGCAATGTTTGCAGCCTGGGGACAATATTTAATCCCACTGCAATCACTTTAAAATTCTTGGAGGAGGATCAGGCAATGCTGTTTGTTATTACTGACTGTATAACTTGTAAGTAGTGTCCCAAAGGGCTGAGGAAGAAGGCGAGGATTAAACTACCTCTCATAGCTCCAACTGGTGTTCCTCCTTATGTCTCTTTTTATTTCAGAAAGCCAAGCAGGAATAAATGTTTAGATCTCATGTTGTTGTGATCTAAATATCTTCCCCATGCTGCAAGTCTTTAGCTCCACATAACTTTTCAAAACCAAAATTACTTTGTTTCATTGCCAGAGCCAGATCTAAATATTAGTGTCCATTTCACTGTTTTGGTAAAAGGCATCATTGTGGATGAAAGCAAAAAGCTGTCATTTCTGCAGCTCACAAGTGCTGTTTGACTGCCCAGAATATGAAAGGATATTGTTTTGCAAAGGTAAAATCATTTCATCCATTAGGCTTAGATATTTTTTCTACCAAATGTCTTAAACAAAATGAATTGAACCAAGCAGTTCTTACCTTGTGGAGGGATTACTGAAATGCAACAATTTGACCCTATTCTTAAAGTAAGGTTGCAGGAGTTTTGATTGTTTGCACTTCCTCCTATCAAAAGTGTGGCTGAAGTAGAGACTTTCCATGAAGGCAATTTGAATTTAATGAGATTTTTTTGGGGGGAATGAATGTTCCTCCCTCTTACCTTTGCCAGTGGCTCGCACAGCGCGTTGGTCTGCTCACTCATGGGTCGTGGTGGCATCTCCCTGTGCAGCCACATGCAGAGCCCGGCACACCGTCGCTCTCTCCAGCCATGTGTCACCCATCACTGCAATCTCCAGGGACCTGCAAGAGGACAGCAGGTAAATTAGCTCCTCTGCTGGAGCAAGGAGCGTTCCCAGCCGCTGGAGGCACAACCCAACACCTTCATCCTCCCTTGAGAAAATCTGGAGAACAGAAAAGCTGGTGAGCTTTGCCCTCAAAAGCCTTGTCCTCTGCAATGCTCCAGACACGACTTTACCCAACTTCCTCTTCAGAATTACTTTGAACACCTTTCCCACAAAACAAACCCACTTTTAAAGGGCACCCTAATTTTTTCTCCTAACCCAGCTCAGTCCCGAACCAGGGTTATTCCGTCCTGGGCTCGCTCTCATCCCCTCCCTATCGTCCCGGGCCCTGCACTAGTGCTGCCTTGCGCTGCATTCGAGATGAGCTTGCTGACCTCTACCGGCAGAGAAAAGTTGGGCCTGGGAAATGAGGTGCAACATCAGTGAATCATTAAAAAATATATATTATTACTAAGATAAGTGGAAACTGGTTCAGAAAGCGCCCATGACCAGGAGGGTTTTGCATTGGAGCACTCCACATTCTTGCTCTGCGGGAACAGGTAGAAAACCAAGATCTCTTTACCCAAGGAGATGGAAAAAGCATAGAAAACAAGAAAGATAGCAAGAAGAGGTCATAGCAAGGAGGGGTGAGAGAAGGAGAGTGTCAGAGCCTGAAAATAAAGACAAATTGAGGCTCCTCATGTTGCTAAGGCTGAACTGGCCACCCCATCGCACCTGCCACCCCAACCTCTCCTGTGGGACAACAGATCTCTCCTTTGCCTCTTGGCCAGTGTGACACACACTGCTGTCAACAACACCTTCTAAAAAGGAAACGTCGTCAAGATTGCATTAAAAAGCGTTTGTCTAGCTCCCCAGCTGGCATATCACCAGTTGGCAACAGAGCTGGTTCTGTTTGCACTAGCAGATTTCTGTAAATTATCCTACATGTATAAAGCCACCCCAAAACACTTGCTGTCTCGCTTGGAGTGAGGCCACTAGTACGGGAAGGGGCCCGGGCAGGTGCTGACCCTGCAGCGCGGTGCTGTGGGGCGTGAACACGCTGCCCACCGTYGGCTCCACTGCTCGAAGGTGAGAGCCTGTGAACCTAGGAGGGAAAGACACTCGCGACTGCCTTTGCACACCTTCTGCGTAGGGAGCGAACGTGCAAATCCACTCRCATCTGGCAATAGCACATAGCTAGCAAGCTTTGGGCAGAGCTGAGAGAGGAATTCGTCAGCCAGGGCAGTGGTGGGTGGAGCGGTCATACAGAATTGCCATGAACACGGTTTAATGCACAAGGCCAAAGAGCCAAAATTTCTCCCCAAATGTGTTTAGACTGCCAGGGAAGGACTTGTATAAGCAATGCCAGACCTCCAGTTTTTAGCCAAGTGGGTTTGGTACTTTCCTTATAAGAACATTTTCCAACTACTTCAGTTTCGCAGCCCAAGTCAACTTCTGTAGCATTTCTATACCCACACTTACCACTGGAGTGGAAACTACTATTATGCTTCTTAACTGGAAGGGAACTGCATGTGCTGGTTATATCACATAGAAATGTTAAATTGAAGCTAGCATATAGTAGGTCTCCTGGATTAAGAGATGTTAGCTGAAACCAGCTGGGGAACCAGTGGGGTAACCAAGCTCGCCACTCCATAAGTGGTCCTGCTTTAATTAAAAAAAAAATTAATCACATTTTGTGTGGATGCAGTACTCCTCTGCCTGAACTTTGTCATCCAACTCACTCACACAATATCTGACATCATTTAGGGCACAAGTCTGGCCCACGGGTCCTCTCTTTTAGGCTGCTTGTCACACTGGCTACTGTATGTTTTCATCAATATATATGTTTTTCTGTTGAGAATACGTTATCAGCCTCTTTCTCTCTTCCCAGCCCAAAGAATCACAGAGCCACTTTCGGTTTGTGGCTTTGACCTCTCCGGCTGCTGTACAAACAGATGAACCTTCCTTGTTTCTGCAGTTGCTGTGCTGGTTACTTCATCTTTCTATAGGACAATTATTGCTGTTGCTGCGTCCTCTGCCTAAAGAGACTCTGTCTTACTGGACCATGGTCATTCGTACTCAATGCACTCTAGAAATAAGGCATTTATTGCAGCCTGTTAAGCATAGTCTCTCACGGGTGCAACAAAAATGCTGCTTTCTGGCCGCATCGCTGCCGCTCAGGGAGCCGGGGCAAGGCCAGGCGGCCTTGCTTTGGCTCCCTCCTGCCTCACCTGGGGCCGTATCCCCGATTTATCACCAGCTGTGCGGGGCCTCGGCGGGTCACGATGGGTCCGGGACGCATCAGACCTGCTCTCCCCAGCACTTTGCACGGACTCGCTCGAAATCTCTTCTGAGCGATCTTTCATGTTGTATTTATGGCACTCAAAATAGATTGGAGATATAACTTAATAACCGGCGTGCGTTTTCTCACAGGCAGCAGGGTGTGATGTAGAAGCGGGGGGGAGAGGGCAGGAAAGGGCAGCCGCAGCGGCGGCGAGCTTGCGGGCGCCGGCGTGCAGGGGGAGCTCGCGCTGCGCTGCTAGCCCTGCTGCCTGCGCCTGCCGCCTGCCGCCTGCCTCCTGCCTCCTGCCGCCTGCCGCCTGCCCGCCGCGGCTCCTTGCGCCCCGGCACTTTGCAGGGTTTTGCAAGAAAAGCAATGCGGTCCGTGCTGTAGCCCGGCGCGGACAGCACTGTCCAGCTACCGGGAGAAGCTGCAAGGGCCGAAGCGACTGTCACAAGCAAGCACAGCTCAGCCTGGTGCAGGTACACGTTGAGCAATCACGTCCCCCGTACTATTAATTACTATTATTACAGGAGCAGCTAGTGGCTTCACGTGAGACTGAGGCCCCTTCTGCTATGCACCAAAGAAACTTGTAAAAAGAAGTACCCTGGTGACAGGCCCAGTGTAAATATGTGTTTGCAGGCCGATACTCTGCTTGTCTTGCGTGCTTTCTGCAGCAGCGCTTGCCAGCTCACTGTGCTATAGCTGTCTTTCTCAAAAGGATAGGCAAGGATTTTATACAAGTTGAGAGAGCGGTGGATCATCCGCTTTTATATTTTGCTTTTTGCTTCACTTTTCATAACAAAATGAAAATTCGGTTTCAAAGACAAGTGTTTTGAACGACAATTCCCTGAGCACAAAGGAGTATTTTCACATTAACATTGCCCCCATGCCACCTCAGCCTAGGTTAAGACAGGATTCTTTGCTGGTTTTTCTTTGCACCTATTTTTACGAGGGTGGCTGGTTAGCGCTTTCCCTGAGAGAAACATGGCCTTGTCCGCTCAGAAGTAATTCCTGGTGGTGGGCAGATATATCAGATAAATACTTAAGAAAGGACTTTTACATGATCCTCCAAAGTTAATAAAATGATAGCAACACGGATCGCGGTTATCTCGCTCAATATCTTTCCAAACACATCCTGTGGAAGAACAAACTGCTACCCTGCTGAGCTAGCATTTCCAAAATATTAACACTCCTATTTTAGCATCGCAGAAGCTTAATTGCTGAGCAAGTATAAACAAGGAGTTCCAGTTACAAAATTCTCTCATACACACAGGATTCTTCTTCATTTTTTTTAATTACATTTTATTGCCTTCATTTTGCAAATGGCAAAAACACAATGGCTCCCATTATAAAGTTATGCATTGCAGCTTACTCCGTGGAACTTTTTGAGATAGTCTTTATGAGATCTCTAGCAGATCTCTGACCTGCTGCATGACAACACACGATAAATATTCACTCTGTTACTAGTGTTTGCACTGTCTCACCAAAACACAATGGGCTAATCCATACCCAGGTTTTCTGCAGAAAAATGCCATCATTTGCTCATTTCTCAAGAATATCTCAGTTTTCCAGTCAGAGCCGATGCAAGCCCATTCCACCCAGTCCCAGCACACACAAAGATTATTCCAAGCCTGGGGCAGACGGAAGAGCTGAATGTGCTCAGCGTCCAGGGCAAAGCCGGAGCCGTACCGAACGCGCTCCTTGCCCTGGCAGCACGCGCCTCTGCCCGTGGGACCACAGCACCGGTTTGGCCGGGGGGACAAGTGCCTAGGAGTGGATCTCTGCGCCTAACACCCTGATGAGAATAGCTTATCTCTTGCTATCAGGAGCTTTCGGTTTCCTGGTGTGCGGAGCGGCAGGGGGGTGAAACAGGATCTTGTTTTCAAACCCAGCGTGAGCAAGGCCTTTCCCTTGGTCCACTAATTTATTGCTCTCGGGAGGTGTGAGCGGCGTGAGGCCGGGTCTCATTAGGCAGCCACTGTTTGGTGTGACCATCCCAGCTATCATCCCAGCCGCGGGAGGCGGGGGCCATCCGAGCTGCTTTCCGTGTAACCACRTGTGCCTGGGAGGGGCAGGGAAAGGGGTGCAAATCTCCGTAGCAGCCTTGGCGTAGCCCTCTGCATCCCGTCCTGTGTCCGCTGCGACCACCCTTGGGCCGTGGCGTTCCCTGCATCCACCACAAATGCCTTCGCCCCAGGCACAGCACCCTCACAACACCCCAGCCACGCTGGGTTTCCCCTCCACCTCTTTCACCCYCTTAGTTGAGCTTTTCCTCCTCCTTTCCAAAGCTGTCCGTAACTTTGTCCCTGTGTCTGGCTACTCCTCTCCCTTATGCTCCAGTGTCACCCRTGCCTGCTTCTGCTGTCTCCTGCTCCCATGCTGTACTTCTCCCTATTTTCACACTCTTCCAGTTGCCTGGAATAACCTTCTTATCAACATACCACAAGCTGTCTCCAGCTCCTTTACAAAACACATGAATATCCACCTGTTCCCTTGACAGTAACCATATGCCTCTCTGTATTTGTTCTGTAGCGTGGGAGGCTGCTTTGCACTACTTGGGCAAGATCCAGCTCCTACTGAAATCAAGGAAAAACTTCCCATTGATTCCATGACACTTGTACCAAAACCTCAGACTATAAATTTAATGGGATGCTTTCCGTATGTTTCAATTACCATAGCGCATCATGCACATTTAGAATTGCATTGAAATAGCCAGTAACTATTATAACAAAATTACAATGAAATGAAACTACCTATAGAGATAACGCTGGTATCATGATCTTAGAATGGCAGCACAAAACAACTGTGCGTATGAAGCCCCATTATATTCTAGTGCTTAAAATGCAGCGTGTGAGGAATTATAGGCAGCTAACAACACAGGCTTCATCTGGGGATGAATTCTCCCAAGTCTAGGTATCCTCGGTGACTTGAGTGCAGAAGCTATCTTTGTATCAAGAGAAATCCGTCAACACTATTTGTGCAGAATCATAAACATCATAAATCCTGCCAACTCCTCTGCGAACTGGCTATTTATTCCACTCATCTCTGAGGCTTTTCAATACTGGAGCTGGAGGCTGCAAACATGAATCCTGGAATGATGTGTTACATATGCCTGAGCTTAATTTACTGTGCTTGATTTGAGGCTTAGTTTTGAGAGACCCACAGCATCTAGCCTGCGGCCCCCCTGCAAATCCAGAAGGATAACACAGCGATCCCAACAAGCCACATGTCAGCCTCCCGTACACCCACATAAGTCAAAATGACGGCGGGTGCGTGAGTACAGCTCGACTATATGCATCCCCCGGCCAGCGCTGGAACAGCGTGAGGGGCAGAGACCAAGACACGCAAACTGAAGTCATGTCCCGGCTGTTCGTCTGGACTGCTGGACCTGAGAAGCTGCGCAGAGCATGTCACACCCTTGTTACCTGCTACCGACAGTGGCAGGAGACTTCGCAATGCGGGAGTCTGTCTGCAACGTCAGAGCCGTGTTTAGGCTCTCACTTGAGCCCCAATGTCAACTCTGGCAGCTGATTTGATGCACTAATGACTAGATCCAGACAAAACCTTCCTATTCACTAAAAATGCCATTTCTGCAACTTCAAACAAAAGACAACTTCTCAAGCACAGGTTCCTACACCCAGTGAGATGGTTTTCCCTCGTTCCTATAGCTCGGTGATTAGAGCAGGTAGCAGGAGAGGGGAGATCCAGGTTCAGGATGTCCAGTGTCAGAGATGGTATTGAAATCCACCTTTTATAACCTCCCACAGATTCAATGACTATTTACAAATGCAATTTAGTGGAACAGTTCCAATGGGAGCTGCTGGAACTCCTGGAAAAGGCACAAATACTCTTTTGAGAGATGTGATTTCTAAGGTCTAGTTTCTTTTTTCCTTTTTTTTTTTCCCCCCCCTAAAACAGCACAGCAAAGGTGGGAACTGAACACAGCTTGCCTGCATCTCTCTTACCTTGAACTTTGGAGTGGATGAGGACACCACAGCAGCACGTCCACCTGCGTGTCAGGGGTTCCCGATGCCAGCCACATGTTTCTGTTACTTGTTTTCTTGTGGAAGATTCTGCATGAAACATCTGGGCTCAAACAGCTAGCAAATTTCAACAACAACAAAAATACTAACTTTTTGATTGCAGGGGGAAAAACAAACATTTTCACTCTGGTTTTATCTAAAAAGCCCTTCTCTCTCCTTCCTTTCCCCACAGTTTTTTATTGCTGCCCCCGACCTGAAGGAAATGAGTTATAAAAGCTGACTGATGTATGGGTAATGTCACAGAGGAACCCTTCTGGGTGTGCTTTTTGCAGCATACTGCCTTTGCCCTTGTCCAAAGTGAGCTTGTCTCAAAGGCACCGATCTTTGTAACGCGTTCAGCAGCCAGCTCCGGGTCGTAGGAGCTGCCTGCGCCCACAGACCCCGCTTCTCCCGGCAGCTGGGACCTGTAGCACCCYGGGAACGACCTAGCTGCCTTCCCGAGGAATTCCCTTTACTGCCAAGCTCTGCTCTTTCTTATCAGAGAGAGCATTTCTCTGTTGGATAGTTTTCCATGCCTAATTTCCATTTTGGCCTAGTCTCCACCTTCTCTGGCACGTTACCGTTGTTCGGTGCATTGCCTCTAATTTAAGTTGCAGACTCACCAGGCTGCCTGACAGAATATCTGTGCTGCCGCGCAAACAGTAGGCAATACTGCCATATATTATAATGCCCACAAGGTACCCAAATGCTAAATAAAGAACTTTTTATCGTGTCTTTTACAAAGTGTCGTGTCTACTTACATGGTGTGTTCAACTGTAAGTTAGAAGCAGCAAAGGGGGGATGTGAGCTGAACTTGTCCTGATATCCCTTGGGATCCAGAAAAGCAATGGTTTGCTTAATACACCTAAAAGAAGAACAGATAATTTCATCCAGAGCTTTTTAGGAACCTGTCCGCATACTTCTTGCTGGGGTATTTTCTTAATGAGAAATGTGTCTCTGCTTTTTGCCTCTGCTGCCTGGCATCTTCCTTGCTTGAAATTTTAGGGAGAAATTCCAGGAAAGCAGAGGAAGATTACTTGCATGTGGCACTGGGCTTTCAAACTGCCCACCTTTCTCGAAAGTCACTCGTGAGTTTGGGTGCTCAGACACATCTGAAAGAGGCTGCGTTTGTATAAGGTAAAGATAGGCTGCACTGTTTTGGATAAAACAAGAAGTGACTTGAACCTTCACCACAACTGAAATCAAATCTGACAGCGCATTTAAATATTCAGTTAATTAAAAAAAAAGGCAAAACAAAGCCCACATTATTGCAACTTTTCCCTAGGCATGAGAGAGAATGAGAACTTCAGAGTGAAGCAGGCAGCACTGCAGAAGTTTAGCTGTATGACAGCTAAACCTTCACCTCTAGCAGTAAAGGACCTCTGCATTTCTATGCCTGAAAAACACAAATGCCAGCTGGACTGTACTGTACACAAATGGGTTGTGCATCTAGGCTGAACAACTAATTATCAACTCGGCTTGTGCAGGGCATTCAAGGGAAATTATTAACTGCACCAAAAAAAATTTAGCAAGGCAGATTCATATATAGGGCTGAGTTTCCCTCTGCATCTGTCCCGCACCCCATCCCCTATGGCACGTCAGTTCTCAGCGTGGATTTACAAACCTGTGTGAACAGCTCGGCGTCAAAAAGCACAAGAAGCGGGCACACAGTTTCCAGGTTTGCAATCATGAGTGCATGTGAAAATAATCACGTGGTACCTAATGCTTGTATCAGCTCCACTGTGAAATGCTAACTACCACCTGAATACATGTTTTGTGACACTGAATTTTCCATTTTGTCCATATTTTAAATATGTAAGAGGGACTTAAAAGATTATCAGGTTAAGACAACAATAATGGGTAAATGAATGAATAATAGCTGAGAAATTATTATACTCAGCACTATGTGAATAGGCATTACTTTCTGCAGCAAGATTGCCAGACTTTGCAGTTATTCATTTTATACAAATATATGTATGAACATATATATACAACCCCCCCCCTAGCTGTAATAAAGTGGTTAAGCAGAATGTAAACCATCATTACTATAACATCAGAGATTCACTGTACAAATCTGAAAAAAGATGTACAGAACCTCAAATGTGGTTTTTATTACTTTTTTGAGTCAAAAATGGCATCCATGTCATTCCTAGAACAGAACAAATTAGAGATTTATCTTTAGTAATTGGTGCAACCGGCAACTTAAAATACAGTATAGTACGGGATGATTTACTTGCTTTCTCTGGCAATTTCCAAGTTAAAAGAGTAGGGTCTCTATTTTACTTTTTTAATAAAGCTGTTCATTCTGATCTACATCAGATCTTCCTGAAAGTTCAAAATTTTAGATCTAAAATAATGAACCTCCCAAAGATTTGCTGTAATCAGTTAAATCCTGTCTGTGGTCAGGGCACAGCACTGGAAGTCAGGAATTCTTAAAGTCTTCAGAGCTCGGTGGTAATTTGCTGAATTACAATTAATCCGAATCTTTTAGGTTGTGATTAATTTTGGGTCCTGACATTATTTAGCAGCGTTATGGAAGACACTAAGGCTGAAAGCAGCCCCAGAGGAATGAACATGAGCTTTGCCGCTGACCTGACAGGAATCGGATTTCAGCCAGAGGGCTAATTCAGAGGTGTTCAGATTTATGGGCAATAAAGATGCTCACCATCAGCTCTTGGGGATTCTGAAATGGTTTCAGCACTGAGATGCCCTGTTATGCAGCGCTTCATTCTCCTGCCTGAAAAATGAGAGTGCCATTCCCCTGCACATTTGCAAAGACCTTTGAATTTATAAAATACTGAAGGAGGCTGGCATTTCACAAGATGCAAAATGTCCGTGAAGCTGTTGATGTTTTCATCATTTTTTAAAAGAAAAATGGATTATGTACAAAAGCAGAATGTTTCACAGCGTAATTGTCCTTTCAGTCCCAAATTTTCATTTTAAATGAAGTTTCTGCTGTTCAGTCACACAGGGCACATCCTGGTTCCTCTTGCTTTTAAAACTCTTTCTAACTCCTTCCCTTTGCTGTCTCCCTATTTTTTTTTCTGCAAATACTCCAAACCGTCAAAGGGCTGTTCCCTGGCTCAGACCACATGAAGAGAACATCAGCTCCAAAGGAGATTTTCAAAGACAGAGGACGTTATGAGGCACAGCTCTGCAAGGACAGGCCAGTCGTACATTACCATTCCCACTAGGATACTGTGAGTAAGTTCACCAGCAGAGATGTGTCCTCCCTCCTCTGCCTCAGAGAGCAGGCACATCAGCTCAACCATTCGCTCTGAGCTGGGGCTTAGGATTCCTCCAGTGCATCCAAGTAAGATGCCACTGGCAGTTTGTAAAAAAATCTAAAACCAAAGTCCCCCACAGACCAGTATCTAACATTAAAAAAAGCAGACAAATGCCCAAGACACATTATGCATGAAGACACAGACAACTCCACAGTCTTTACACTGTCCAGTTCTGTCTATTCCCAGTGTCTGAGAATGGGTGGCAAGTAGAATTCATTTAACAAGAAGAGAAAGACATTAAACATCAAACATCCCTTTGCTTCTGACAATTAATTGAGAAGAAAACCTCATAATCAGTTGCAGACTTGTCTCTGTTTAGCTAGCGTGACTTCACTCAATTTTCACACTGCAGTCCAGAGCAAGGAGTTCTGTTCTCATCTTTGTATTACTTGAGGACAGGGAGGCAGAGGACAGAGCTGAAAGGTTAAAGGTGGCAAAAGGAGGTTGCCAAGGACATCACTGTCTCCATGATAGCCATAAACAACAGAAACCAGCGTGGTCTTTGTCTTACAGCCCAGCTTTAAAGTCATGCAGGACCAGGGGCACTTTCTCTTGGACTGTCAGTGAGGTACTGGGAATACTCATATGGAAAATTGCCTTGCGCTAAGGCAGGTCTGCGTGGACACCGAACAGCTCAGGCRCTGGTTAGTAAGAGAAGACATCTCAAGGACTTTGCAACAGAAGTCACCCCTGCTTTGTGTTCCCTAGACAGTCCTCGTACCAGTCAGTGGTTTTTGGTCTCCAATGGAGGAGAACAGTCCTGTGTAAAAAATCACAGCGTTTACTGAAGGTCTGGCAATTGCAGCATCTGAGACCACATCCTCTTCCAGTTCAGCGCTAACTGCCCCAGCTCGCTGCCAGCTCCACATCACTTCTTTCCTTCCTAGCTGACTCCACAAAGACCTRTTTCAAAGCTAACCTGGCTGATTTTGAGGGGAATGTTTTTGAGTTTTCAAAGGAGAATCTCTACTAAGGATCTTAGAAGGATGTGATCCCTGACAGTGAGGCAAGATTGGGCTACACTGTTCTCCTCTGAGCAGAGACAGAGCTGCTCGCATGGGGCGTTTCATCATTGCCCTCAGTTCAGTTGCGTGTTAAACACTGCAATAGAGCCATTAAGGAACTCTGAAATGTTGCTGAAGTTAAAGCTTGTTGATTCCCCYATGTTAACAGCAAAACCAAATCCTGCAGCTGCAGTCTCAGCCACTCCTCCGTTAATGTTTCATAGCACAGAGGGAGACCGAGACAGCCCTGCATCAGTCAGCCCTGAGTGCTCTAACATCAAGATGCAAAATGGATAAAACAAATCAGAGATATTTAGAACTAATCTACACTTGTCACCAAGTGAAATAAATGTGCCAGTACTCCCGACCTTCTTCCCACATGAATTTGTTCCTTTATGTTCCAAAATTAACTGTGATGAAAAAGGGGTCCCTGGTGCGCATGGAAATTAATGACACTGGAAGTGATCCAGGAGAGCTTTGGACCTGGGCCGAAGAGCAGGAGGAACCATCAGTGCTGAGCACTTCCAGGGCAGTTTCTAAAAAGACCTGGCTGGATCCCAAATGACGAAAGAAAGCCAGATGTGCCCTGCCCTCTCTGACACCTTGGGTCTTCCCTCAGTCTATAGGTTAGGTTTACTATCACCTTAAAGCAAAATAGCCTTAAAAATAAGCATGCAGATGTGCTAACCTCTCAGCACAACACACGCGTAACAGCAAGTGTTTATATAAATGATACCCCTCATGTCCGGCTGAATTCAATCATCAAAGGAGAAAAAGAACATTTTGTTTGGTCTTTTACTAGTCAAAAATGGCTGGTATTTAATAAGCCCTGGAGCCAGATCTCAGTAGGACAGGCTTTTTACGGGCCAGAGGCACCTACCATACTGTCCCTTTCCACATACAGCCATTGACCTATGTCCAGCTGATTTGAATTTACTTCCTAAATCTGATGCTTCACCCATTTAGATCAAAAAAAAAAAGACAGAAACATGGCATTTCTAGACCACAGTTCTTGGTGTCACTACACATTACTGATAATTTAGGAATGCTACAGAACATCTCAAGTTTAAAGTACTTTCATGGTTCCAATGGAGAACTAAAACAGATGGGGTTTTAGTGYGACCTTTCAACCTACCAAACACTGTTGACCCAGATTATAGTTCAACAAAGTTGCTCTTGGATTCATATTACATTTTGGGGAGAAACAACAGGGTTACAATCRGAATGGCTAGACCTCTCAAAGGCAGTTCGAACGGCTGTCTGGAAACAGCACGTCRGTACCACTCCCATGCAGAGTCTCTCGGTGTCAGAGTAGGTGCTCAGTGCTTGAAGAGAGCCTCTGCTGTGCATCATAAAATGCTGGAAAAGTAATTCAGGGTGGGAGAAATAAAGCTGGGGGATTTTACTGAGAAATCAAAGGAGAGGATCAAAACCTAGTGGAAAGGGAGAGGCGCTCCCGTTGAAAACCCRCATTTTCAAAGTTCAGGCTCCACGCTGGAAAGCAGGAGCTGAAGACTTTCCAGCGGTGTTCGAAAGGTGGCAGGTTTTATCACAGAAGTGGCTGCAGTTGAGCGGTGGGTGAAGGGATCGCTACGGCAAGGCTGCCTCCGCAGGGGAAGCTGGCCATCCCGAACAACGTGCCCACCCAGGCGCCGTCCCAGTGAGCTGGGGATGTCTGTCTGAGCTGATTCAGTTGGGAACGGGAAGGGGACCGTAAACCACCGAGCACTGTGGCATCCTATTGAAATTGATGAAGTTCCTGTCAATGTGCTATTATTTGAGACATTACAGCTCTAAAAATAGTGCTTGTATTTTTTTAGCAAGCTTGTTGTTTCCAGGAGCTCTGAAAATATAAAGGGTTCTATAAGTGCTATGAACAAGCTTGTGAAATTGTCTCACTRGAATACAAAACCACTTGAAAATACTGTTTGTTACATTTTGCTATGAACTCAACAAYAGACTATGCAGACTGTTTCTCTAAACACTGGATTTATTTTACTTAAAAAAGTCTTAGCATAAGAAAATCTAGGGAACACCCCACGAAACCTCTCTAGTTTCTCTCTATTCCATGCTGCAGCTGAAATCTGGAATCTCACAAAGTGTTTCCAAAATGCTATCACCATTCCAAAACCTTTGTTAAATCCTCTTCAGCCTCTTTGCCCACTGTGATAAAACGTTCCTGATCCAAACCTTAATTATCTCTCCTTGCAACAACAAAAACAGAAAAACAGATATTATGTCCTTCAAGTGGAGGTCAGCTGCATGAGAAGGACCAGGCTCATCCTAATCCTCAAAAGACTGACATGTGTCCTAATTGTGAAATCTGTACAGCATTTCACAGAAAAGCTTTCTGTAACCACTGCCCACGGCCTTCACTGTCTGCTCACTGGTGGCTTCRTTCCCTCGGAGGAGCTACCGGAGCCTTTCCTGCTGCGAGCTGACCGCCGTCGGAGCTGCTGGCGGGCGAAGCCGCGCTCCTGTTCTCTCCTGTCCGGTGCGAGGCCGTCAGGGCAGGAGGAGAACATCAGGTACCTGGTGGGGAATTTCCCAGTACCTCATCTGAGGAGTGCTCGATGCTGAACAAGTATGAGCTTATCACCCYGTCACTGTGCTGTAACTGAAATAGAACGATGTGCTGGTAGTTTGCCAACGTTTTGTGTTGCAACACTTTGCAGATTATACCRTACGATAAAGGTGCTGCGTTTAATGAGTTTTGTCAACTCAGTTATCATTTTCACATCGTACAAAGCAAGTTTGGGGCTAGACCTAGCAGTTATGCAGACCCTTTCATCCAAAAATTTCAAAGTGATTTGTCCACATTAATCAAGTTTCAAAGCTGCCTTATGAAATATCTGTGTAGGCTCCTTAAGACCATTGGGAATGGCTGTACTGATTCCAGCCAAGGTCTGCCGGGATCAGCCCGACGCGGCAGTGGCAATGCCTGGGTGGGGGGCACCGCRAGCATGTCGCAACGCTTCTCCAGCATGCTTGTAGCCACCAGAGGTTTGTGGTACAAGGACTTTTTCCATCATGTGTGGCATTATTGTATGTAATAGGCCTGGTTGGATTTTTCTTCCCTGAATTTTGAACCCAGCTAATTCTTCGGCATTCACAATGCTTCCTGGCAGGGAGTTTTATAGTTTAACTTTGGATGGTGGTAGGAAGAAGCTTTTATSCCTTACTCTGAATCTGCCATTTGCTAGATTCATTTGATACCCCCATGCTGTTTTGTTGGAAGACACATTCCCTGTTAATCTTTTCCATGCCACCCAGGCTTTATAGACACCTATCCCTTTCCAGTCCTTTCTTCTTGAAACACAAAGGCCAGGCACACAGTGGTGTTTAAATATCTGATCACTATATAGGCGCCAAACTCCCAATGAAACCAAAATAAAGAGAACCTAAAATCTTTGTGGAACTGACTCTGAAGGACTTGCCACCCAACACACGCAGCGGAACGCTGCAAGAGCTAGAGAGCACGCGTCCCAGCTCCCAGGACTTGCTGCGACCAACAGACACCTGCAGAGGAATAAGATACTTTACGGTAAAGCAATAAGCCTTTCAGGTTGTGTGTTGTGAATTAAAGCGGCTGACGCTCCTTGACAGATGTGCTGCTTCTCCAGGTTTATGCTGTAYCTCATAAAAAAGCTGTGAGCCAAAGACATCCCTGCTGGCAGGAGATGTGGAGGGATTGGGARAGGCAGAGATTAGCATCCAAAACTGAAAGAGGTACATATTTAGATGGCTATCAATACACACAGGTGCTTTTTGTTCATCTTCTCACACCACTTACTTGCTGTTTTTAATTTCCTTAAAAACTCTAATTTTAAAAGATCATTATTTCTTCAATCAAAATTTTTTTTTGCACCCCTAATGCAGGTTTAATGTTACAGCAATGAAGGCAAGTCCAGCAGAGACAGTTCTTCTGTCCCCAAGCAGGAAAAACGGTTGATTCATTTAAAACTGTGCCAAGGCCGTATGCAAATGTTCCTAGTAGGAACAGCTGCTGGACTGACAGCCCAGGGCATAAACAGAAGTGATGCGCGTGCCACTGTCCCGGCTCACGTCACCAGAACCCCGCTCAGGTGAATGAAATCACAGTTAGTTCGAGCTTGCTCCGGCCGTGGCAGGTAATCGGAAGCGAGAGCGGAGACCCRCGTATGCAGTGGCTGCAGCTCCGGCTGCAGGAGGGATGTCTGCACAGGAATGTGCGTCTGTCCTCTCCCGGAGCAAACTGGCATTGTTCTCGCAAGACCGTGCCAGTCTGCAGCGCATTAGGGTTTGGCCCGTGTATTCTGTTGAGAAAACAACCTTCCATCTGGATTTCATCCTCTTAAACCCTGTGAGTGTATTTTATTTGTATATATTCTGTGACTGACAGAATACTTTATACAGTTCTAGGATATGCACAAAGACGATACCTGGTTCAACAGCTCTTTTATGCTAAATGTAAAGGATGGCCTTTCTGCTTGGCTCTTTTAAAGCTTGTCTGGCATAAACATCTGGATAAAGCTAAGTCATGGAAAGACTAAGTCTAAGCTGACAGAGCRGGGAGAGACTGGAGGAGCTGAAGGTCTCCTTCATGTCGTTACCTACAGGAGCCCAGCCTCCCTACTGCTGCCACCGGAAAAGCCAGGCCACAGGTCCRGCTTCTCGCTTTTAAACAGTGATCAAAATTCTTTTACTCCCTCTGAGAGCCTTTGATGGAAATCAAATGTCCCTGCTTTAGTGGCAGGATATCGGGCAGCTACGACTGACTCCACTTTGTCCTCTAGAAAGCATATAAAATTAAATTGTGCTTTTATCATCCAAGGGATGTTACTGCACTGCCTTCCTTCCTGCTCCTCTCCCCTCCCCAGTCTTGAACTAGTTATCTGTGCTTTTCATTACTTAAAGCCTAGATTGCTGTGGCTTGTGTTTTGCTGTGAACAGTTTATCCTCTTATTTCTTCTTTTTTAACAGAAACTTCAGCCAGATTTCCACTGTTTCCACTGCCCCCTAATCCCTCAACTGTTTCTACAATACACAAAGCAAGGCCCGTCCAACAGCAGAATCGCTTTGAGAGTATCACATGTGGTACCTGCTTCGCCTCCCAGAGCATCACCTGCCTCTTCTCCCTGCTGGCCCCACTGCAGGGAGCCTCCAGCTGCTAATCGCACGCGCCATCCGCAGCTGCCTGGTTCAGGTCAGCATTGTAGGAAGACCACAGTGACCCAATGCACCATCTCCTGCATCAAGCTTGGAGGAGTTTTGGAGTCTCTCCCTGCTAATTATTAAAAAAAATCCAAGTGAGAGAGATGAGATTTCCCTAAAAGTAACAGGTCTCCAGAACTATTTCAAAGAGCAGCATTTCAAACTACTGACTACATAACATATTTTTAGAGGAAGAGCAAAGGTGAATCTCTCAGAAAAGAAACAAGCCCTTCCTTTCCCCTCTGGAGAGCCCAAAACCAAAATAGAAATATTCCTCCCTTTCTTTTCTCCCTAGATCATGTAAATTTTGTGGAAGAATATTATCAAAGTAGGACACTGTGTAAAGTCCTCTTTAGGTGTGGTACTTGCACTGTTCAGAAGTGGGAATTTATTCTGGGTAATCTGCTCTACCCAGGACTCATTGCTGTCTGACAGACAGATGCTCTTGCCCATGTAACAGTCTGGTACCCATATCCAGCAGGGTGAATAACCCCCTTTTGGCCATATATTTCTCTCTGTACAGCTCGCTCTCTTCGGAATAGGTTAACCTGGCAGAATCTTAACAACCTAAAGAGCTTTGTTAAGAAATCTGAATGTATCAGGTGAAAACGTGGCCTTCAATAAACTGAATTAATGTTTCCGGTAATGCTATTTGTATGCAATGGGTAACCAGGCTGTCTGTTGAGAGGCTGCTTTTCTCTGAAAGATAACTGACAGAGGAGAGGAAACTTGTTTTTTAAGCTGTCCTGTGTCTGATCACTGTTACATGTGGAAATATTGGTGAGGAACAGGAGGGAACTGAAGGGAGCACGGAGAAGGTAGTTTTTACTCCCTGATTTTCAGAGCGAGTCCCAGCCAAGACAACAGCTCAGATTTGCCCCTTCAGTGTTGCTCTAGAGCTACCCAGTGCCTGCGGGTTTAGTCACAGCACATACGAACCTTTCAGGGCAGGGTGCTCTGGTCTCACAGGGGCTGCTGAGCAGTTCTCTGGAGGCTTTCCATCACCAAACTACTACAAAGGGATTACAAATTCTGCCCCAAAGTCTCCATAGTTGAGGTTGAAGTTAGTGTTCCACTTTGGGTGCAATTTTCAATTCCTTTAAACTTTTGTGAGGAGAACAAACATTCACATATGTTTTTTTTCTTTAAAATTCCTGCCTTAGGCTCATTTTAGTACCCTTCTGACCAGCACTGCAGACTTTGAGCCTCAGGGCTGCGAAGGGTTTTGCCCATTTTCAGACTTTGCAATAAATGTTTTGCCCAGATTTACATTCAGCTTCATAAGATGCAAACCATTCCTACTCCTGATTTAATGAAGGGTCATCAGTCAAAGAGATTCACTTCCCACCTTAAGAAATTACGTTGTTTAAGTTGAGGAAATCTGTTTTTAATTAATAATGGAGTATGAAGCATATATAATTTACAACAGTGACACTGGGGGAAAACATTGCTGCTGTTGTATTGTTTCAACAAGATGATCAATAACATCAAAATACCAGTCCCAGCAGCTTGAATTGTTCTAGACTATAATCAGGAGAAATAAAATGGTTCCACCTACTCACCAGTGAAAAGGAATATCTCTTGAAAAAAATCCTCCAAATTTCAGTTACTCTGGACCCTATGCAATATTTTGTGGCTCTTCCTGGTGTCGCTTTTATGAGATGATGATGATCRGACCTACAAGTGACATTGATACTGGTGAGACAAAAACAAAATGAAATGGTTAGAGCATAGACGTTCTGGAAAATCTAAGCAAATAATAACTAAAAAAATGCACTGGAAAAAACCACAGTGGATCTTAATTAAGATCCTGCCTTTATTATAGTAAAGACAAATCATTTACAGCTTGTTTTTAAACTTCTATCAGTATTTCTTTTTCAAGCAGTCAAGGAGCGGAGCTAACAAAATGTGCTGGGTAGCCTCAGGAAGATAATCACCAGCTTAATTGGACCAAAGTGCACCAACATCTTTGAGCTCAGTACCAACAAAAGTCCACCAAGAAGTAGCCACATAATTCACCATCTAAACGTCAGCTCTTCCCTTAGCATGAATTGGAGAATCCTGTAATTGCTCCCAAGTGGCCAAACCACAAGCATGGAAGCAAATGAACCATGATAAGAGTCTCTCATACTAAAAGCGTCATAAAAGACCAAACACAAAGCCTAGCAAGAAAAGACCTTCTCCACATGGCACAGCTCTGAGCAGGCTGCGTCCACCCCCTGGGTGTAGCCTGTGCTCTTCCACGCTCTGGAATTCAGCCACTTCATGCCAATATTCCAGACAAGGAATTAGCACTTCTGAAAGCTTTCAGGGATCAAAGGTTGCACCCTTCACAAGTTTTTCATACCGAGGACATGMTGAAGTGGTCTGGCTCTAGCTGGAAAAATAGTTTAGATGACACTCAGAGCATTTGTGGCAAGAGGAGAAGGCTGGGGAGCTGGGACCAAGGTYGGCTGCAGCCTGGCAGAGCTGGTCCCCCTGTCCCTGCTCCAGGCAGGCTTTGGACCCACACCGATGTGGCTTGCAGCAGGCTGTGCCCCTGCCTTTGATCCACAGGGCACAGGGGGCTGCTGCAAAGTTCCTTAGGGAACTTGCGGACGTGGCTCCAAATCTAGGAAAACCCACTATTTGCCCTGAAGTTCTGGAGTTAACACAGACTGCAGTCATTACACGGAGTAATTAGATAGCGGTTAACTAGCCTGCAGTCCTCCACCAGGAGTGACCCCAGAGCTCCCAGGCCAGAGAGAACCGGCCATCCCCAGGTGAGACGAAGGGCAGCATCCTGACGGCRAGCGACAGAAGGACAGTCCTTAAGCCATGGGGACGGACAGTGATTTTTTACAGGTGACACATCCAGGGTAGAGCCAAGGGTAGTGTTTCAGTGGGATCACAGGGATTTCCTGTGACGAAACGGGAGCGTTGCTCTTCTGCCTCTGTTGGTGTTGGTGAAGATGGTTGTTGCTGCCTCTGGCTCCAGCTGCTAAGAGTGTTAGACACTCATTTTCCGTTCTCCTCGCAGGGGGAATTAGGTAGTCAGCACAGTATTTACAACCCCCTGAATGATGTAGCAAAGTCCTATTTTCAATGATTTATCAGGTGCTTCGAAGACCCTTTGACAACATGTGCCTAATTCCTTTAGGCACTATCAAAAATTCAGCCTTTCCTGAGGACGGCTGACTAAACAGAAGTCTCAACATTCATGTCATAAATATCTCAAGACAAGCCTGTTGATTCAGTGAAATGTGTGGTTGGCTCCTATTGTAAATGCATTCAGAGAAAACCTCACAGAGCGCTGCTGCTTGGGATCAGTTGTGAGCAAAATAAATAACAAACGTTTTGGGTTTTTTTTAACAACATATTTATACATTACAAAGTGGCTTTTCTTTTAATTTTACACCACATCGTTTGAGATGACATTCAGCAACATAATTTGTCAAGACAAGATATATAAAAATAAATAAATAAAAAGGGATTAAAAGGAAAGCCAGTTCTGAAAGTTTGTTACTTGGAAAAGGCTATAATTTAAATCAGAAACGTCTGGATTAGATTATTCTGACGAGCTAAAAGGAGGCAAAATTTTGCTACACATTTATGAAGCAAAAATGAAATGGAAGGAAAGCAATGTCTTCTAATGGAGGGAGTATCTCTTGAAACCATCTGCTTCTGGGTTTGAATCCAGATCTGATAATGCCTTGCTCTGAGCAAGCCACGGACCTTTAAAATTTCAGATTTGCTGATGAGCCAGGCCATGAACCAGCAGCACAACCATATCCCTCTGTGGCACATTCAAATCATTAAGCATAAGAGAGCAGGGGATGGAATTTTGATGTTTAAGATGATCTTTCTACTGAGTACATTCTTAGACATTGCCAGGCAAAAACAGTTACTGAGCATTTTTAGGAGACGTGAAAACCTTCAAACTCCAGAAATCTCTCCACCATAACATGCAAAGCCGCAGCAGTGACGGAGCAGATAYGCTTCTGAGAAAATACAAACCAGCATCTCTGAAGGCAGTCAGTCAACCAGAACTCAAACCAACCCAAGCAGAGCTTTTAATTCTAGCAAAGAACAAAGCCAAACAATTCCAGCTGGAGAAGAGGAGATCCAGCTTATCTCATAGCTCAGGGGCCAACTTAGGTACCTAAGAGAAGACTGAAATGCTGGTTCCTGGTCTGAAGGAGCAGAGATTGAACCAGAAGCTGCCACCCCTCAGCTACACTGGCAGAGATCCGTCTGGCAGAGTTGCAGGCTAGTATCTGACTTTTTTCTGAAATTTTCCTAAATTTCACCATGATGAGCAGAAGCATTGGAACATCTATTGGAACAGATTCCAAGCAAAACTGCAAATTTCTAAGAATCAGCATTTCCCACTGGAAACCTTTTCTAAAGTAAAATGAATTATAATATGGAGTTTGTACAGCATTTTAAGAAAAACAGTATGATTAAAACAGTACTCTTCTCATTCAAGTAATTAATTCAAGTAATTACTATAATAAAACTAAGACAATTACATTTACATTATTTTATTACTTTTTGTCTCAAAGGATCCTACATGAACTGTAAAAAGAAAGTATGATGGAAGTACAATCATTTCTGGATCTCAGTAGCTGTACCCATTTGGGTAGGCACCAGAGAAGAAAATCTTTAGCTTTTCAGAGCCCTGAAAATTTAAAGACCCTGTTTGTCAGAATGGCACCCTCCTTACATGTCTATAAGCTGTGCCTACAGAGAAATGGCAGCAGAACCCTGGCATTTGTATTTTAATTACAGTTATGCCAAAAACAGCCTTGTGCTGTGAATGTTTGTAAATCTAGCCTCTCAAGCAGCATGTCAAAAAATTTAGTCCTAACTGTTCTCCTGGTCAGGACTTTTCTTTCTAAACACACATGTGGAAACCTTCTACATGATAAAGTTCTTGGTTGCTTATTTACTTCTCAGGCAAAAAGAAGAAGAGGTCCCACTTGCTGAGATTTTAATCTTAGTTCTTAAAAGTCTAGATACGTTGAATGTAAAATTCAGCCTCCTGTTTCATACGCTTCAGCCCATGGAATGCATCACTTTACAGCTTGCCTACAGATATATTTCAATTGGTAATATTCAAAATTTCCAAATGGAAAATAGCTTCTGGTATGTGAATAGGGCCAAATTGCAGGACAACTTTATTCCCACCAGTTGTTGCCACGCAGAGTGAAATTGCAGCTCGTATTACTCCATACTATGGCTTGCAGAAAATTGGACCAAATCTTTAAAAATATTAATGCGTATGCAAATGTTGCCTTGCACATAAATAAAGCACACACACTCAATAATCTGGCGCTTTGGCTTTATGAAATGATAGATCAAAGCAGAACAAATGAGAAGATGGAACTCAAATTAACACATTAACTGAAACAGAGCACTCTCAGATCCTGGAAACCACTCTCTGTCTGGGTGTCACATATCTGCTTACATTCCTCATAACTCAAATGACAGAACAGACTGAAAGAAGCTAGGATGCCTATTCCTACTCATCACCAGCTACTCATAGTAATTTTTTTCAGAGTACTAGTAATTATCCTTAAAGGAGAACAATTAAAATCCAGTGTAATTGTAAGTCTGGTTATGATTATGGATGAGTCAAACTGCTTTGGAAAACGAACACAGAACTGTTTGGAGCTCCATTGGTATTTTATTAATCATGTCATTAAAATGGATACATAAAGTGGTGCAGCTATACAGTGGGATTTTCAAAAGCTCTCAGCACCGGCCACACTCTCCTCCTGTTAAAGTCAGTAGGAATTTTATTCCTTGAGTTTAATGGGAGCAGAGTCATGCCAGCACAGAGTGTTTTTATAACATCCCACCCATATTGTTCGTAGGCAGCCAATTCTCTTGCCGTTTCTTTATTCTTCCTGGTGATCCCATAATCCTGAAATTGTTTTCTTGTCCCAGAGGCAGCCTCAGGATTGGAGGTGCTGGGGAAGGAATTCAGGTCCTGCAAGGCCTTGAGCATGGGGCAACGGCACGGGGGGAGGTCGTCCAACCTTCTTCCCCACGCGGATCAGACTCGATGGCTGCTGAGGCTCTGGGTGACGGGGGGAGGACTCGGCTTGAGCTTTTGCACTGAGCTTGCTGCTCGGGGTAGAGTGCATGAGACTTGGCCTTAGCCAGCTCAAGAATAATGCTGCAATTTGGACCAGATGGTTAACATCACAGTGCCATTTAAAGAA
Organism: Apteryx rowi; assembly: GCF_003343035.1. NCBI lineage: Eukaryota > Metazoa > Chordata > Aves > Apterygiformes > Apterygidae > Apteryx > Apteryx rowi. The sequence continues at coordinate 5,669,306 of NW_020447195.1, read as the reverse complement.
ACAGTGTTGAGAATAGAAAGCTGAAAAATAACGTAACGGGAGATTTATTTGTGGTCTCTGCTTCAGGGCTGTCTAAGAAACATGAGCAGTGGTTGGTACTTTCAGTTCTTCCAGATAACACGGAACCTTGAACCGAATGAATTTTGGCTTTTCACTTTGCAAAACAAAGCCTAATCTGATAAGAAGAGGTCTAAACAAAAGGATGATCGACCCCCTTATGCCATTTTGGAGATGGCTCCAGCAGGCATCAAAACTCCAGAGCAAGTTGTTAAGAATAAAGCAGAATCTACCACAAAATGCAAAACTTCAGAGAAAAGCTTTCCAATACTTTGCTCCTGACTTAATTTTCTAAAATTGGAAACTTGGGCTGAGTCATGCTGGAAAGATGAGCAATGCTTCACATAAAGCCAAGGGTAAAGGACAAGCCGCAGGAACACAGGCTTGGTTGTCTTCACTGTTTTGGCCTGCTCTGGGCAAACCTCCTCTCTAGAAGTATGGACCATCTGCCCTTGGGACTGAGCTCTTTTCACTAGCTGTAGCTAAACAAGTGATCTCAGTGAAAGATACACTATTAGCAAAACCTCGTAGCAGCGTAGATAACTTAAAAACTATGAGTTTAAAGTAAATTCTTTCAGCTGTTTTTATGCAATAAAAACTTCATTCTAGGGACTCACCTACTTATATTTGAATTACACCAATCATATAAATTGTCTAAAAAAGGCATTGAAAGATTTTAACCAAGCTGAGAACAACTCTCCRAAAATCTGGGCTAAAATTGAAAGGATTCTCAGAATAAGATGATATAAAATCTTAATTTTTGTTTTGTAATTAAAAAGAAATCTACTTATAATCCTCTTGAAAAGTGATCCTCTTGGAATGAATTGTCTTAATGCTTTACATCTGAAGGAAGCAAGGTAAGACAGTACTATGCTGGACTTTCTTCTATCTGGGAGAAGCTGGAAATAATCTGGAGAAAAGATTATTTCCAACTTTCCAACTCTTTTTCTATAATTAACAGGATGTAAGACATAACAAACAGAGGCTGAAGAAAACCACAAACTCTCCATATGGGGTTTAGTTCCTGTTTACTAGTATCCTGTTTACAGCGTAGGCTTTGATGGTCAGATAATCAGGCCTCTCATGTTCCCAGAATGACCACACTTATTCTGTACTTATTTAAGGCTGGGAAGACTTTTTAATAAAAAAATATGTCGAGGAAACAAAGCAGAGAGAGACTGTAACAATATGCATCGCTACGGAAATACCAGACTCATTGTTATAGAATACAAAATTACCAAATACTCTGTTGTGTGAAAATAGTAGGGTGATGCGAACTGCCAGTCCAAGCGGAGACGTGGAGCAGGGGCTAGCTTTCCCTCCCGCCGCTGCCCGCTGCAGGCTCTGGGTCATGTAACTCCTCAGGTGAAGGAAGGAGAAATAACCGTGTCTTAGGGCGTCCTTCCCCTGGTGCCTGCAATGTTGTCACTGACAAAGAGCAGAAAGCACGTTTACAGACGCTCCTGGGGCTGCTATTGCAGGGGGCAGCGCTGCTCTCCAGGCAGCAAGGTACCGCTTCCCAACTGCGAGGAAATATTTTGATAGCAGTTTGTGGTGACCGTGTTGAAAGGTATGAATTAAACATTGCCCTGGATGCAATGCGCTGCYGGAGGATGCAGAGCTGCTCGGCAGGACCCAGCGCACAGGCAGCCCYGGCACCGCTTCCCTCCCCAGCTCGCAGCTGGGCTGGGGCACCTATTCGGGTCCAAAGSAGGCTTATGGAGCGATTTGCAAACTGCCTGTACGCATGAGAGGAGACAGTCGTGACATTGTTCATATTACCATGTATTAAGTTGAGCCTGGGAGACAAAAAAAGGATTCAAAAGAGCAGTCTCTACAGAGGAGAAGCAATGACCAAGGAGCTGGAGAATCAGTGAAGTATTTATTCAAAAATATTTTAATGACTTGTAGTTGCTGCCCCTATCTTCAAGAAGCAAGGGCTTGCTACCTAGCGGCTGGATGAAAGCTCTGCCGATGGAATTTGGAATGGGAATGGCAAAATCCCAAGATTTGGGGGCTTTTTGTAGCCCCAAAGAATAAAATTTTGCAATATCAGCTACTCTTGTGATTTCCCATGCCTGCAGGCACAAAGTTTGGCTTCTGAGACAGTTTCTTTCCAGTTTTGACCTGAACTGGAACCAAAGCTGCATGGACAAGTTCTGAACTTGGGAAAACCACAGAAACTTGGAGTCAGTATAACAGTTTTCATGATCTCTTGCTATGAAGTCATTTTCTGTTGCCTTCTTCACAAAAGAGTGAGGAAGGCAGCAGAAGATGTCTCTGTGGAATAATTAATGTTTCTTTACAAACAGTTTCTTCCCCCTTCTTTATAATAAACAACTTTTAGAAATTTCATTCTATATGGCACAGGCCAATTTTTTATTGCTATGTTTTTTTCTGTAACAAATTTAACACCATTAATTCCATTGTTAAGCCTCTGCAGCATTACTCGTGATGTACAAAGTGTACAGAATGTACAAAAGTGGGATTTCATTCTCATTTTTTTAGTTGAGGAGCAGCATAAAGCCTGTTGTAGAAAGAGCTTTCTATTTTTATTTCTTCTTTAGTAGAAGTTTTGTTATGAGAACAGTGATTTAGAGAAATTACACTTAGCAATCAAGATTTTCTCATCACTTGTAGACATATGTGCTTAGAAAACTTGCAAACGTTTAAGTAAATAAAATTAAGAATTATTGCTAGATAGTCACTGAGATAGCATATTATCTTGTATAACAGCTTTAATATCTGAAGGAACTGAGGGCTTGTTACAAATAAAACTGCTGAAATTATGCATTGCAAATAAATTAGTTTTTGTTTATTTAGATTTTTGCTTGTAATTCATTCACAAATACCTTTTAATTTTGCTTTTGAATCTGTTCAGTGTTTGAAATTGTTTACTTACAAAGTAATGTTGCTATACAAGATTTACTGATGTCATATACCAGCTTTATACATTGGATTTATAAGGACTGCTCATCAGCAAGTCAATGGAGCTGTGCTATTTACATCATCTGACAGTCTAGCCTTTATATAGTTCTGTCTGTATCAGCTAAAATCAGGTGACATATATAGGCTATCATGCTTCCTCTCCATTAGTAACACAGCTATTTTTATTTATTTATTTTTTTTTACAAAGGGAATCAATCACTCATATCTTATGAAAGAGGAGGAAAGTCCCTGTGACTCATGTAGAACTACCTTAATTAGCATGGTTTGAAAAGGCATGTTGGTCAGGATATGGCCTCAGGGAGGTGGCCTCCTGGGAAAAAGGCTAATGTCTAAAAATTTCTTGGAAAAGATGGAAAACAGATGGAAACTTTTTCAACACTATTGTTTTGGTATGTGAATTATTTTAGTGCTCCTGAAAAGGATGAGAATAAAAGCCTCAGAACATGGTTAATTAATGGCAATAATCTTTATATGGCTTGCACCATAAATATACCTGGCCTTTAAAAGAAGAACAAAAGAGGTGTTTGGAGGGGTATCAATGGAGTGGAAGATTTCATTCTTGTTTAGCCCGAGGTTTATCTGAAGAACTCCCTTTGGCCAAGATCTCCTCTCACAGGCTCCTGATTCATACCAATACAAATGAGGAGAGAATCTGGCTTCAAAACTTTATCAGGTTTAATATCATCATAATTACAAACAGCCCAGTTCTCTCATTAATTATACCATGGAGACAGAAATTTAACTCCATCCTGACTCTGAGATGTTCCCCTTTTCGGTGATGCCAGGGGCATACTCGTTTCTTTACTGGCAGCACCCAATATTCCTAACAAGAAGGATGACTTTAAGAGATATTATGGACATCCAGAGCCAGGCAATTCACTCCAGCTGGGACAAGGCGTAACTGAGAGAAGTAATGGTTTTCCAGTAAAAGTTAACAAGGCTGGATCTGAACCCATAACTGTGAGGGAACAAGCTCCATAATCAAATAACATTCTCAAGAGCCTTTCAGCCTGCAGGAAAATCATTTCATCCGTGCAATTCATTCCTAACCATGAGAAAGTCTTAACGATGTGTTGGTCAGATACTGTCATCAGTTCAGGACAAGGCTTTTCTGATAGGCCAAATGCTCATGGATATAATTTCATCAACTTCTTGGCTCAAAGGGACTTGCCACCACGCAGGAGGAGCTCAGAGCCCCGTTCATTAGTCAGTCATCGCTCACGACACCCTGACGAGGTCACTCCATTTCCTCAAGGTAAAATGACTTACTCAACACTTCAGCGAGACAACAGCAGAGCTAATAATAGAACCCGAGCCCTGACTCCTGCTCCCTTGTCGCGGCCAGAGCAACGCACCTCCTGCACCACAGACACGCTACAACCCCGAAACTTGTTACCGGTCGTTAAGACAAGGCTGCAAGCTGTTATGAAAATACAGCTCACTTTGGAGTGTTTTATTCTGAAGGACTGGAAGTAGGCTAAAGTTCTCTCTCTTATTATTTTTAAAGGATAAGCATTCTGGCTTTGTGGAGCTGAAGTCGGTACGCTTCATTTTACAAGTTCAGTCATCTGCCTGCCACAGGCCGTGAGCTGCTGCCTTTCAGCAGAAAGTGAGGATTCATCATTGTTCTATTATTATTGAACATCCTTTATGTTGATAATAAATCAGTTTAACAACATCTGTCAGTGGAAGGCTCCAACAATCAAGCGATTACGCAAACACGTATACCACCCTCCCTGCAGCTTACTGCAAGCTGAGCGCTTTTGGGAAACAACTGCCTCCATTTCTGCTTTGTCTGCTACCTACATCCTTGAACAATATAACACCCTTACCATGAGCTTCTGGGAAGTGCAAGAGTTAATGTACTGAGGGGCAAAAAGGTCAGGTCTTCATCTGAGAAAGTCGTAATGGAGCCATGATTTTCTCCATAAAACTGCTCTCCAAGAAAATCCTTCTCATGGGGCTGGCCGAGAAGTTTTTCCTATTCTTTTCAGTTATCAAAGAGCAATAAATATTAAGTAGACTTGGTCAATAGTTTTTAATGTGGTTTCTTTTTATTGCTGGAATATGCTGCTTTGCTCAAACAGATATAGTTAGGAGGGGTGGGACAACTTCGGTAGATTTTTTTTGATTTCAATTATTCTTCCAAAAACAATGGCTTTGAAATGGTCAAAGCAGCTTTCCTTGGCCGAACTAAAAAAAAGTGTTTTTGATTTGAAGTAGCTTTTCATTTTGAAATATAAGTTAACTTATCATGAAAAAGAATTCTAAATGGACGTACAAAGACGAGTGTTTTTCTGATGTGGTATGGGGAAAATATTTCAAATCTTAACAATTCTCAATGTACGAGTAACCCATTTCCTGGTGAATTCTAAAAGTAACTTTATACTATATATACTCATAGATTAGTCAATAGAATAAAAACTACTAACTATGAGATATCTTGTAAATAGCTGTACCAAACAAACTCCCTCACTTGAAATTAGGGCCAAACTTCCACTGACTTGAAAAGAGTAGGTCCGGACATATCACACGTAGCATTTGCTTAGTAACAAATTGCAGCAAGATTCTCCACGATGACTCTAATCTGATTCTGCTCTTACAGTCATTTATGGCCTCCCCACTACAGCTGAGATCACTTGTCCCAGTTTTTGGCTCTGAAAAGCCCAAAGAGGAAAGCCCAGATTGTATAAGGATGATTTCCAGAGCAGTCGAGTTAAAATTTGAAAATAGGCTCTTTTTGACTGAAAATCTGACCAAGAACTGAAACTGCAGGGGAAAAAAAAGACCCCCAGGTCTCCTCTAAATTCAGTTGTGTTTAGATGTAATATCCTAGCCTCTGCTCATCAACGGTGCATAAATGGCTCATTCAAGGAGTGCAAAATATTTCTTTCTAGTAAATTATTCACCCCAGTAGGAAATGGTTTACAAAAGAGAAGTGGTCAGTCTTAACTGTCTTTGCCCAAATAACAGATCTCAAACACATGCAATTCTGCTCCATTGGTAGAAGCTCTTAAACAATACATAATATCTCCTAGGTAACTGCGGTACTATATGAGGGTTGTTTTATTAGTTTCCTAATTAAATTTCACAAACTTCATAGGAGTGACAGATTCTTGGTTATCTCTGCTGCAGAAATTCAGATGGGATGCCAGAGGGAAAGGATGGAGCTGTTCGTCTTATTGCATGCCAAGATTTTGCGCTACCGGTTACACTCGTCAATCTCTATCTGAAGCAGTTAGGAGCTATAAAGAATTCATTAAAAGGGCTGAGATTTATTAGAGGCACCTCAAGCTCATTAAGGATGCTGATGAAATGTGAAGCCCTTGAATCCACATGCCATTTAAGAAACACTTAAGCAGAGCCTTAATGTTTTGGAGGAGAGGAGGAAACAAACAAAAAAAAMCCCTTTTGTTTTATTAAAAAAATCACAATGATTCTTTTAAAAAGTTGTATTATTTCTGGTAAAAATGATAATTTTCAGCTGTATCTGTCTCCTTTTTTCTCTTTGATGAATAGCAAAATGGTGGCAGAGTGTGGGTGTTTTGGAGGGGAGGAAGATAAGGAATTTGAAGAGAGAAATGGCTCAAACTGTGGGACAAAGCAAAAAGGGAGAAAGAAAGAATCAGAGGACTCAAACAGCCACTGCTGATGAAAAACTGACTTCAACAAACCCACCTTCCCCCTTGAGGAGAAACACTGGCATCACTGGAAATATGGTGAAAACTTATTTGGCTTTTCTCCCTCCTTCCTCTGCAGGAATTTCAACCATTCAAACATTTTAAGTCACACTGAAAGTTCAGAGGCTTTTGGGCCGAATCTTATTTTTATTTTCAGCCAAGTTGTTTTAATTTTCACTTTCTCCTTAAAAAAAAAAAACAAAAAAAAAACTGAATGCTTTTTGAAGAAAGCAGACATTTCCACAAAATTATTTATGCTGTTGAAGTGACGTTTACCCGTCAAAACGACAGGTATAATTACCCGCCTGAAAGGAAAGAAAGAAGAGGAAAGGGAGAGGAGAGGAAGCCAAGACATATTTCGTGGGAAATGTTTCCCAGGCTCCAGCTGCCAGGGGTGTTGTGCAGGAGGTGCCCGGCGTCCCCCAGGGCTTGGCCTATCGTCCCTGTCCCCGTCCCTCCTGCCCTCAGCCCGCGCGGGCAGCACCCGCAGGTCCAGCCGCCGAGGGCTCTTCAGACAAAAGCCAGCAGCGAGACATAACGACCTCCGACCTGGAGCGGTGTGAGATATTTTCCACCGCGTCTTATAAATGAAGTCACTTTGCCTTAGATGTTCTTTTCCTCTGTGCATAAAGACTTATACGCCAAAGGTGCAGGGAGCTTCTGTGGCCAAATGAAATTAATTTTGTGCACAAGGCATCCCCCCTCCCGGGAGGGATTATCACCCAGGTAATAACATTCCCTAACGAGCACGCACGTGAGAAAAGGCAGAGTCGCTGCCCCAGATACTCAGCTGGGGAGCACTGTYGCCCTGGCCATGCGGGCACCAGCGTGCGCAGCGCCTGCTGGACACGCGGGGCGACCCGGAGCACGCGAGCGCGGCAGCRCAGGCCGTCACCGGAGGTGGGAATGCAAACCGGACAGACTCCTCTGAATACCAAATGTTTGCATTTGCTGTATTCTGTATATCTCTGGATGCAAATACAGTTGAGAAAATTAAACTTCACGACGAGGTGGCGATGGAAATCTGAAGTTCCCACAGATTTAGCAACATTCTTGTTGAGACCATTATAGAGCTATACCCAGGCATGAAATACAGTATAAACTTTTGCTGTAACAGAAGGACTTTCAAAAAAACCCCTTACCAAACAGGTCAACAGAATATGAGAATAGGTTATCTTCTTGTCTCAGACCCCTCTTCATGTTGAAAAAAAATGCCTATTCCCATCATTTTATGCAAATTCTGCTTTTTTTCTCATGAAGATTTTGTAGCAAACAGCAAACATTTCACTAAAAGGACCAAAGCAATGTCAGTGACCTTCCTGGCCAACATCTAACATGTCAAGACCTAATTTAGGATGCATTTTTTCAGACCAGCAGCAGCGAGCACAGTGGAGCCGTCTGTACGTTGCACGCGCAGATGCTGCTTCACAGCTTGAGACAAAGCGCGTGTAATTTACAGAGCACAAGCAGGGCTGACCCAAGAAAGATCAGCATCAAAACAGACCCAGAAAAGGTTTGCAAATAAAGGGGAATTCATCCTTCAAAGCAGACAGCGCATGTGTCTTGGATCTTGCTGAGCAAGGCAATCCCCTGCCACTGTAGGCGCACGGCATCCAGTGAGACAGTGCACGTACAGGAACACGTGGAGAGACCAAATAAAACCATAACAAGTCTTTGCAAAATTAATGACTAAGACTCACCCAGGTTAGATAGAGCAGGACAGCCTCATTTGAAACATAAAATCCAAAAAGATATGGCCCTTCCCCACCATCATGCAGAAACTCAGTGGCAAAACTGAAAGCTCGGCCCAGAGAATACTAATTTTCTAATTCTGCACTTAAACTGCAGAAGAACCTTGAGTCCTCACACTGCAGAGTGGGGAGTTTTATGCAGAAGTGTTAATGAATTTTCTTATGCCTTTATAAGTGCTTATGCCTTTCTTATAGACTGTAAAAGTGCGTGACAGAAAGGCCACTGGTTCGTCTCCCGCACATCTGGATGCCGAAGAGGAACAGCGACAGAGCATGAAAGACTGCGCCGAGTTACGCTGGGGTGACCCAGGAGCCCTTGAACAATTGGGAGGACTGTTTGTAGCTCTGTGCCTCCAAGTCATATTAGTACCCAAACTTTTACGCACTTACCTAAAACAAAGCGGAATTTTAACCTCTGTGCTCACTTCTCCTTGAGGTCCAGGTCTTGAGCTTCAAGACGTATAACCTCTAGGACCCCTTTTAAAAAATTGCCTATGAGCTACAGCTGTGTTTTACTCACACAAATAGACATTTCCCTTTGTCCTGCATTTCTGTTAATTAATATTAATAAGCTAGGTGAAAACATTGTTATGCCAGCATGGATTAGTTACACAATCATCTCTTGTGGAGGGTGTGGGAAGCTTATTACATCCCTACGAGAGAGAGCAAAAAGATAAAGAGCAGCTTTTTAATACAGAAGACTCCAAACAGTAATGAATACAGACAACTGTGGAGCCCACCAAGCAAGCAGGTGAAAATATATTAATGTGAACATTTACTGTAACAAGTCTCTTTTTTTCCCCTCAAGACATTTCTGCTCATTCAAAATGTGCAGCAATAAATCAAATTAGATCAAATACAACTGTCTGAAAGGAAGCCACACAATAATCAGTTTTGAATTTTCCCACCCGCCTCCCATAAAAAATCAGTGCAGTATTACAGTAAGTTAATATGTGCATCTAACCCATTATATCTGGCTTGAAACTGTATAAAATGACATCTGATAGCAGCTTGTATGGACAAGCTCTTATTAAACATAATTACTCAACAAGGTCTATCCTAAATCAGTTAATGATTGGCAACAGACAGACAGAAAATTTCTGGTATTCCCTGTCTTTGCATATCATGAGAATAGTTTTTAATATTAAAAAGTTCATATCATTCCCACTTATGCTTTGATTTACTATTTCATGAAGTGAATGTGAAATCTGATTACATTAATTGAGCATGTTGTCAGATTGTCACTTTTCTCCTTTTTAATTGCCTCCTGTCTCTCTCATTATCCCTGACAAGCCGCATTTGCAGCCCAGCATCCAGTTTTGCATGCCTGGTTTTTCCACACGCGGTGTTACAAAACTGGTCGCTCTCCACGTTTCCACAGACTGCATGATCTTGCTGGGGTAGCCGGGATGCCAAGCGAAGCCATGTGCTCACTGCGTGCATAGAAAATCGGTTGTATTTCCTGGTACAGTGAGAAAAAATGCAAAGTTAGAAAGTTGTTTGAGGACAGCTGAGGATAAAGGCCTGCACTTCTGAGCCTGTGCATGATTATCTGTGTTTTGACAGACATAGATATCTACCATATTGACTATTTGGAGGAATTAATAACTGTTAGGACGGGGATTTCTCATGCAGTGCCCCAGCTGGTCTACTTCAAAACAGCATGAAAAATCTGTCTCTCGAAACTCTGTGCAGTGATTCAGTGAATGTTTTCCATTCTCAGCGGATCCTTAGAAACATCCTTTCCGAACGGCAGGAGCAGCCTTTCCCTGCTCAGAGGAACCCTGCGTGTGTTTTATTGTGCGCGTGCTCGTGCGCCGTGGGAATCCGTGCGGAGCTGCTAGGGTAGGCAAGTGACGCCAAGCTTGGCATTTCACGTCGCAGCCTCCTCCTCCTCCTCCTCCTCCCCTTCTCCTAAGACCCCAAACTCAATCCCCAAGCTACAGAAAAGGAATTTACCCAGTAACTGGATTTTCCTCTAAGTTACCCAGCATCTTTTCAAGCTTCCTGAGACCTCCTTAAATTCTACAAAGCACTGTAGTGTGCCTGAGAGTTAATGAAAGGGTTAATTAGTTAGGCAGTCCCCTCACACCCCCGCAGTATTCATTTGTTTTGGGTGAAGTTACACCTAGTTTTAAACTGCCACTGTAGGAGAGTCCCGACTTGTTTTGCTATCAGTTGGCTTTGATAATTTGCCAAGCAGCTAATCCTGCCTGACACGCAGCTCACAAGATATACCTCACCTGCGCTTTATCAAAGCAGTTAACCTCCGTTTTAAAAGCGGCGAGTGTAACCCTGCCAATGGTTGTTGCAGCCGCCTGGAAAACGCATTTTGTAAACGATGCTGCCTGTGTTTTTTTCCTGCGGGAGCTCTGTCCCTGGCGCTGCGGCTCTTGCTGYGTTTATGGAGTCACCTTGTGTCCTAGCAATGTGCCGCGGTGCGACGCAGGCTCCCGGCCGCTGCGGGACTTGGAAAGCAATAGTTCAGTGCTAACACAAACACGTTTGCTGACAGTGTAATTACTCCCTTCCCCGGGATTTTTCCTTGTTTTCTTAAACGCAGGACACCTACAGTCACAATAGCAATATATCATTTGCCCGTAGCGCAGTTTTCCTTCCCCTGTAAAGCGTTAATGAAGTTCCTGTCCTTGTTTCTGCAGTAATTGTAAAAGCATGTTGGATAATATACTAGCCCCACTTTATTAAAATACTGGCCACACTTATTAAAGCCTAACGGTGCGACTCGGTGCTCCCTGCGAAGGGGAGAGCTCGCTCTGAGTGCATTTGGGGCTCATTTCAGCGTGCCGGGATCGCACACTTGGTTTTAATTCTTCCCGGGCCTGATGTGAAGACAATGTGCCGCGCTGCAGCACATCCAGCTGTTTCCCATCGCCCTGCGGCCACGTCTGCACGGCGGTCCAGCTGCAGGACCGATCCTGCAGGGTGCTGAGGGTGCCACAGGATTTGCTCTGCACCTTTTCCGAGGGGAAACCGAGGGGGCTCAGTGCCCCTCGGGCACTGTCGTCCGCTGGCTTGCTCTCTGCAAGCACAGGGAGGCGATGGTGGCCGGGCGCAGGGTGCCGAGGTCCACRCCAGACCCGCGTGGGCACCCGACATCCCCGCAACGCACCTCGAGGGCTCGGAGACGCATCGCGCCGGCATGGACCTCGCCGCTGCATGACCCGAACGGCAGAGATGTGCGGGCAGCAACGGAGGGGGCCACTGCAGCTACTTATTTGACAGTTATTATTGTTGAATAATCCTTCCAAAGGACGACGGGAGGATGGGTCTGAAGCGTCTGCCTTTTTTCCCCCTTTTTTTGGATGCTCCTAACACGAGAGTCCCTTAGCTCTGGTGGGAAGTGAGATGAGGTGGTGAAATCCAAGGGCCACCTGAGATTTTTTTGCACTCCTGCTCCCGTTTTGATGCCCGTGATAGAGGAGCATCCCGGAGGAGAGGGGGAGAGAGCTAGTTCAAACGAGGTAGCACCGCTGACCAACGCTGGGAGCAGACTTTCCCAGTACTGTCCATCCACAGATCTTGAAAGAGGCCAGTTTAATCAGCACTGTTTTACCTGCAGGGAAACTGAGGCACGAGACTTGCCCTTTGCTGTGTTGGAGGTGGGGGGAGCACTAGGACTGGGCCAGTGCTCTTCGTCGGCAAAGCTTCACCCTCCTCATTGCCCCTTTTAGTCGGGTTTTCCAGCAGTTCCTGAGGCCRCTATCCTTGAGGCTGTTTGTCTGCCCTACCCAGAGTAACTGCAAATTTAGAGCCCCGACGGCTGCTGTTATCCATATAATTCCCTCTCTGTGGAAAATATAGGTTCTTAATCCATTTACATTGTCCTACCTATGAATTCATTACAAACCGAGTGTGTGTGCATGTGTGTGTGCACAGGGAATATCTTGCTGTTTATGAGAAGACACGCAGCARAGCACATTGCATGTATTATTTCTGAGGCAGAATATTGATTAAGGTAACCAAACCATCAAATTCTTAGCGGTTATGGCATAAAACTGAGCCTCTTGTTTAAAATCTCAGTAGGAGAGAACATTACTTCAGGTTAAAGATGTAAAGCGCAGAATGGGAATGAATGAACTTAGCTGGAAAAAGAAAAGGTCCCTACAAAGCATGTGAGGCAGAACTCCTTGGCCTCTCATCTTTAGGCGTCACCTCTACAAATAACGCACAGCATTTTCTTAAGTCTTCTCTGATGACAATGCTCTTTGATTTTCCGAAGGAAACACCATTGAAAAATGTGTGGCTCTTTCTGGGTGTGATTATACCATTAAAAGAATGGTCAGAGTGTACAGAATCACTCAAAAATGTCATGGCAGACGAGCGCCCAAATACTTCTTTGGCAGAAAGTGATTRGCTCAGCTGGATTCCCTGGTTAAATACAAGGTTAGATAAATACTTGAATAAACTTCTTTCAGCAAGGACAGGATTAAGGAGAATGTCTTACTCTTGTACTGACAAAGTTTTGCTGGTTGCAGACTGATGGTATCTCTTATTTAAGAGCAGTATTTTCCATTTTAGGTGATTCACAAGGGGAGAGATTCACCCACTATTTGCACTGCARCAGTCATCAGAACGAGCGACTCCAGCATCCCCTTGTGCCTGTCGGGAAGCCGCCGGCTGGGTGCGGAAGGGTTGAGCTCGCCTCCGGCGGTGGCTCAGCTGGGATGGCCTCCTGGAGACCCCCGAGGAGCCCAGGCAGCCCTTCTGCCCGCAGTGCCTGGTGGAGGTCCTGCCCGGCCTTTCCTGAGACCTCACTGCCTTCACATCCCCGCCGCTGAGACAACCCCCTAGCTAAACCAGGAGAGGCAAACTTCCCACTGATGRTGCTCCACGTTGTCCGGGCCACCAGTAAAATCACCTATTAACACGATTGCTTATTTTAGTTCCTCCTGAGGTAACACTTTCGGCCTGCCGGCAAYGCAAAAGACTTAGAAGCCAGCTACAGCCATATCTCACCTTCAGCCCACGGTGGATTCACAGCTGCGTCATGTGCTTGCTACAAAATRCTGCGTAGCACCTACTTTTAACTCAGGACTCCTGCCATGGCTAAGCAAGGGGAACAGCTTTTTGTCCTTTCTCGGCGGAATGAGAAGGATTTATCCAACACGTGTTTTCCTGCACACCCACTGCTGCTGCGAATGTAAGCACTTGTGTAAATACTTGTGCTGCAATTGTTTGGGGACACAGTTAGCTCCGGCTTTGCGAGGGAGGAAATATTATCGTCAAGCAGGAATTCTGGCTCCATGTTTTATGTTTAGATGTACTAGGGACGGTCTGCTACAATTAAAGTGGGGACAATCTGGAGGAAGTAATCCTTGGATTTGCCTATAATTCAACTGGGACATGCTACATGACTTATACCGTAAAGACGGTATAATAGTGTTTACCTTTTTGTTTGGCTAGGAATGTTTGTGTGGTTAATGTTTGTTCTCAAATGGACAACGCTATAAAAGAACTCAGTGTTATTTATCACTGTTCTCTAATTCCAATGGTCCATTTATGTTGTGTAACATGGATCAGCTGACACTGGCAGTCTGGAACATGAGGCACAGCTCCATGTTTCTATTTCTGTTTTTTTAATTAAAAGGTTAGTATTCCACAGTGTGACCTTCAAATGAAAGGTACCATGGAAATCAGAATGCTGGTAAGGTTGTCTGTCAGTTTGGATTTTTCATAGAAAATCTTAGCCTGGCATGTTGCCCTGGTCTATAGGACTAGAATTAGAAAGTATTATATTATTGCTTCAGCATGTAAGGAGTTATTCAAGATCCTAGGCAAGGAAATGGCACAGAATGAAGCTTAGAGTTTGAGTGTGAAATAAAGCAAAAACACTGCCTTAAAAATAGAAGGCGCAGTAGTCTTCCACATTGCATCTTTGGAAAAGATTAATTTGTTTGGCTGCTATTGTGAAAGCTCAAATACATCACATGGCTCTACTGCCAACTTCTGAACTCCATGGAGCCACAAAAGGGTTGGGTGGTGAGTAACTTTGAAGAGCAAAACATCAAACCAGCCTCAACTTGAATTTGAGAAACATCCTAAACCAAACCCAAACAATGCTGCTTAGTGAATGATTCAGGGGATTGGTACGACCCTCCACATTTTATGTGGAACAGATGGACGGCTGATAATAGAGCCCCATCRAATACCTCTTTCCAGGCCAGAGCAGAATGGCAAATAATAAATGAACAATACTTATTTATCCCTGGTTAGGCATAATTAAAATCACCCTCTTTGATATAGGTAGACATTGCTGTCCCTATGTCTTGAATGAAAGTCTTCACCAGGTTATTTAAGTTTCTAGTACATGCTGTTATAACTGATGGTATTTATCTGTGCCATTTGTTGTTTGGGAGACTCACCTGATGGTCTCTGTTCTCATGGTTCCTCAGCAGTTTAGGCACTGACAATGCGACACCAYGGCCTTTTCCCTCCTGCATCAAACTCACGCCAAACAGCATGCATTACTGAGGGGGATCACGATGTATGAAAACCTTCTAGAAGGGAAAGAGTCCTTGAAAAGTCCCTACTTCCACCTCCCATCTTGTTGCATAAGTAAATCCATAGCATGACTAGGCACACAGGTACGATGCTGCTGTCTCCATTTAAAATGAGCCAAGTCTCCCACCCTGATATCTCATCCAGACTGCATGCCTATATTCCTTTCTTTGGAAAGCAGTCTGTATGGGAGAAGCTCTGGGGACATTCAGGTCCCATCCCGGCATGGAGCTGGGATCAAGCCACCTGGTTGCCCATAGCCAGTGAGAGGAAATTTCAGATCCTCCACAGACAGGTGCCTAAATGCCATTGAAAACAACGGATGCTAGTGATCACACAGGAAAACATGTGAAAAAAGAATAGCAAAGGTAGTGTAGGAAAGGGTGTTTCCAGCTGGGGTGGCAGTGAACAGGCTGCATTCCTCCCTGCCTTTTCCTGGGCTCAGGAACAACTGCTCTGCAGTAAGGCACAGCATGGAGCACCAGGGCAGGACAACACACGGGGCGATCCTCGAACCTGGAACTAGTCAGCACTTTCGTGACTCAGGCGATTTCCTGACCCTCTTTGTACCACCTAATAGCCAGCAATCTCTGGGAGGAGGCAATGTGGCTGTGAGCAAGTTCAGAAGTTTTTCTGCTCCACCCGAGTCACTTGATGTTTCTCCTGGCCCTGAATCACTTGCAGCCTGACAGTGCATGGGGCAGTACTTGGAGAATGTGAAGCATTTGCCTTATAGAAAAAGGTTCAGAAAGGTAAAGAAGCTGGCAGCTGACTCCTTTGCTTCACCGCCTCCCTACTCCCGGAGGAGGGCTTTAGCCCTTGGACAACCTTTTTTCCAAAACAGAAAGCCTTTATAAAAACTAAAAATGGAATCCAAATCTCCCGAATTCGGGGCACATGCAGTAGCCAGCAGTCTATGGTTCCCAGATAAAGGTGAATCCCTGGCTATAAGAATATGTATTCATATCTAGTACAAATGATATGGAACAACTTTTTCTCAGAAAGTGCCTTGGRATGTTAGGCTAAAAGCTAAGTGTTGCAACAAAACACAACTAACATTCATAACAGTGTTAATAATAGCAACACCTGCAGTCACTGTTCCCACAAATAGAGACAAGCATGAAAAACTCCATGCATTTAAAATCAGATCACCAGAATACTTTTGCCTTAAGCAAAAATGATATAATGCACATTTTATAATTATAAATGTTTGCAAGCAAAGGCCATGTGTAAAGGCCAGGCTCATTCAGAGAACAGTATTGCAAGCTGCTGAATGAGCAGAGATGAATGAGATGCAGGTAGTTTTGGATGCACCTTTGGACCCCAGATTTTACTGACCAAAGAAAAGAGAAAAGACTCGGCAATAAATAATATGAAAGGAACTCTGATGGTTTGGGGCATTGATAGATCTGGTCATTCTTCCCGACTCCCTCATTTCCAGGCAGTTCATTCTGCCATCACACCACAGTTTCTTTGGGACTACCAAAGCCGAAGGTTGGCATGGCAGGTGAGGTGACCTCCTCCTACCAGAAATACTAGCAGAGTCATCCCAGATCCAGTGATGGGGGACTCAACAGCCAAGTGACAGGGAGGACTATTTTGGCCTTAAAACTTTYCTGAGTTCTGCACTACATGACAGTGTAGATCTCCTTGTATTAAGGATGACTGCAGTAGTGCAAGAGAGAAGGAAAGAAAAAAAAATTATTTAAGTATAGACTTGGCCTTTTTTTTTATTATTATTATTAAGTCCCAATCCATGTAAATACCATCAGTTTTCTGACTTCTTTAGCYCCCTACTTTTCCTCCTCACAGCTATTTGTTCTTTTCCGCACTTCCTCCTCTCCATCTCCTCATTTCTCTTGCCACTTTAATCCTGCTTTTTCTTATTTCTCTTTGAACTTTTCTTTCCATTCCAGACTTCCCCCACTGCACTTCTGCCCTCCAACCCCTCAACAACCCAAACTCTCAAAGAAATCCTTAATCCTCTCCTAATCTGAGGCATACAATAATTAACTGGAAATAATATTTTTGATGCACCATGTTGGCAGAGTAACAGGGAAGCCTCCGTCTCTGCCCTGATGGGAGGGCCTGCAGTGACTAAGAGCACAATCACTTTGGAGTAGAGCCAGGTTTACGGATTAGCTCTTGCAGACCAGAGGGTGGATGTGCTCTATGCTGGGTAAGTGAGGAAACAAGAAGAAATCGACCTTCTCAGCTATGTTCAAGGTTTCTCTGTGCTTTTTGAGATCTCATAGATCTTTGGGCCAGAAGACCTCAATATAATCCTTAGTCTAGCATCTATCTATCTACCCAAGGCAAATAAAAAAAGGAAGGTCATTCCTCACCAGTGAGGAGAGCCAAAAGGKCTTGCTTGTCTTGTTCCACGTACTTCATCGCTCTTGTTGCTCTGGGGCAGTTGTGCAACTGTGGGCCTCAGATGGCACAAGTGAGGGGAGCTGCAGAGGGGGCGATCCCTGCTCCTCTCCAAGGCCCCAGCGTAGTGCCGGTGGGACAGCAGCCCTGTATTCCCGCAGAAAYGACCTAGGACAACCGTGCCAGCCGACAAGCTCAGAGAAGGAGCCCATTGGCTCAGKTCAAAACCCCATTCTCAGGAAGGGATGGGACACTTTCACAGCAACCAAAGCTTCAATTTGACTTAAGCAGTGCATTTGTTTAAAAATAGAAAAGCAGTCTATATGTTTGTATTCCCTTGTCAGAATCTTTTCCTTGCTGCTACATACTGACTCATTAACAAATTAACATGTTTTGATTCCAGTGTGAAAGTCTTGAGATAATTATTACAGCTATGGTCCTGGGGCTGAAGAACTGTGGTTCTGAAATGCTTTTATAGACTACAAATTGGATGCTTTTCATACAGGTTATCTAATTTTAATTACAATTTCCCCTCTGGCAATTCTTTCTTTGCTTTGAAGTTCCTGGAGTTTTGTCATCCTTGGGGAGTGAGCAGTTTCAGATTATCATCATGTCAGATTTTATGTCCATAGAAACAGCTTTTCAACAGTTCTTTTACGTGAGACAAGCTTTCATCTGTGGGAGTTTTATTGGGATGGAAAGTAAGAAAAGCAACTTCAGTGTAAAGTGATGTCCTACTTGTAATGTGAAAAAATCACTCTAAGTATACATTAGCCACTATAGCAAACAGTAAATTACTGCCCCTAGAGAGACAATTGCAGAATGTAAAAATATGACATTATTTTATATTAACTATTTTTTCAATTAAGTGTTTGATATTTTTAACCAATGTTTTATCTGTTCAAGTCATGAACTGCAGGGTGTATGGGGAGGAGGCAGCAAAGGAATATTAAAATAAGCAA
Source organism: Apteryx rowi (assembly GCF_003343035.1). NCBI lineage: Eukaryota > Metazoa > Chordata > Aves > Apterygiformes > Apterygidae > Apteryx > Apteryx rowi. Next base: position 5,651,015 of record NW_020447195.1, on the reverse strand, counting down.
ATCATCTATTAGAAGAAGTCCCAGTCAAGGTAAGTCAAGTCCCATCTGCCCACCAATTTACACACCCACTGAGGTTTAAGCTTTCCAAGCCCTGACAAGACACCCCTGAGCATTAGCTTTGACCATGAGGCTGGTGCGGGGCGCGTTTCACATGACTAATGGCATAACACTTAGCATTCTGCTTTCATCAGGAACAGATATGGTCCCTCCCTCTGCTGCATTATATGCTTGCCACCCATATATAACATGTAATCTCTTGCACTATATTACCAAGATGTTTGCTGATGTTTGCTGAAGCCAAGGAAAAGCAGGATTTAGCACATAAGCATCTCCTGGTGAAGGGCTGATTTGTTCGCATTTTAAGCCTCAGGCACTGTGTCCAAGGGACAAGATGTTAAATCTGAAGCATACCAGCTACGTTTGTGTCTGTGATTTTCCTTGTCAGAAATGTTATTGAAGAAGCCATTCAGGTTTGCATGGTCAATAGTAGCACTGACATTACAAGGTACTGTCTCAGAGATTCAAYATGCTGCCAACATGTTTACTCCTCTAACGCTCTTACAACCAAAGCATCAATAAAACAACCAGCAAATTAAGGATGCTCAAACTATCTGAATATTTAGACCTTTATCCTGCATAGTTTTAAGACACTGGGAGATACAAGAGCCAACACCTAATAAAAACAAACAAATAAAACAAACACAAAGCTTGAAAGGTTTGCCAGTGAACAAGAAAACAACGGGCATGRGGGAGTGGAAGACACATGCAGGTTTCTTCTCTTATTTTCAACATTCCTGAACTAACAAACAAGAATCAAAAGTGACTATGAAAAGAAAGTCCAGTAAGGTCATTGCTAATATACAAATGCATTTGAATATCAGAATAATTGTCCTCCTGGAGATTTTTAAGGATATAATTACAAGTTTATATGAAAATTTCAGATTATGCTTCCCCCTCTTCACCCCAAGACCCTTCCTTGTGTACAAGAGGTCGTGGATCCTGTCCACAGGCACTGAAAAAGATACTTTGAATTGAAGAAGCTCAGTTAGCCTGAGTTAATTGAAATTCCTTTTAATTTTCCATATTCTTTTTAAGATCACTTTTAGTCACGTTGCAGCTTAAACCACGTTAAGTTTTTCAGACACATTTGCTTTTTGCCCACATAAACAGGATCTCTGTTTTCCTGAAATCCTGCTCCATAGTAACCATTGTTTCCAGCACTATTCCTGACGGCCGACGATGAAACAATTAACATGAAGGAGCCCTTGGTTTCCGAGACCAGATGGGGCTGCATAAGCAGCGCTTTGTCCTTGCAGAAGTGTCTGGAGCCTGACAGCCCAGGAACCACCAGTGTTAGAAATGTCCCAGATTTTTTATGGGGAGCAGGAAAGAAATCTGAGCTGGCCAAACTAACATGACTCCAAGCAAACAGACACAGCTTCAGATTTTGGTCCAAGGTAGGGTGGTCAAGCAACAGCAGGAAACAACCAACTCCGAGGGGAAATAAAATGCCCAGCACCAGCTGATCGTCGTGCCAGTCAGAGGCACTGCTGGCTTCGAGAGGCGCCTGTYGGCAGGGAACTCCCTGCGCGATCAGCGCTTCGGTTTGGATTACTGCTGTTATTAGGCAGCGTTTAGCAACATGAACTTCGAATGACAAACACCTCAGGTCAGCAGATTCCCATTGTTTAGCGCCATTGCTCAGAAGTTGGGAGCACACACCCCATGCCACAYGCGCACACACGGCTGCCCGGTGTCCGTCCTCGGCCATGACGACCTCCGTGCTGATGGGTTTGTTGTTCACAGAGCAACGGCGCAGGGAAAGGCGGCTCTGCAAGCCAGCCCCCCTGCAGCAAGGGAACCACCAGAACCTCGGCCAAAAGCGGATTCCTTACTATTTCTGTCTGATGTTGCACCAACCCCTGCTGTCCAAAAAAGGCAGAAGGCAACCGCATCAGATCAAAACAAGGAAAACAAGAAAACCGTTCGGAGTATAAAATGGGGTTTTCCTCTAGTTCCTCATATAGCACCTATGCAGTCAAGCCATTGGACACTGCATGACCCTCTGGCATGATGGGCGCTTGGGTAGGCCAAAGTGGTCTTGCTCTAACAAGATCTCACACCAACAGAAAGAAAAGACAGAGGTGGCCTTTTCTGGCCCCTTTCATTCTGACACAATTTAAAGTAACTGCTGAAATCAACAGTTATTCTGTAGCTGAATGCACGATTGGCTGGTGATTTTTAATGGGAAGGGATGTCATATAGAAGATATAGTCTTCATGGCCATCAATGATCAAAGGGATTCCCTAGTTTTTTGAAAAGCAAATAGGAACAGCAGGTCTCAGGACAGCAAGTGGAATCACTAGAAAAGCAGGTTCAACTACTTTGGGCTAAATCAACCTAAATAGGTGTCAAATATATTAGAATTAGAGGTGACCAATGTGCCTCTTTTCTTTCAGATAAATGTTACTTTCCTTTCACCAACCAGTTGGGTGTTGTAAGAGCCTATTTCCCTCTAAGCACCGTCTGAGAGAAAGTCTGACAGTGCCTGATGTGCGCTTCCAAAGGGAGTTTAGCACTTTCCTACATCAAAGTAGAGCTCACTGTTAAACTGTGGAAGACATCAAACATTTCATAACAAGGATTTCAACGACAACAGTTTTCTGCATGTTTGACCCCAGCTGTCCTTTTAACCCTTTCCTCTGACCAGGCTCTCTGAGCCGGGTGGAAATCCATCTGATTCCGACCGAATGCAAGCAGCTCAGCAAAATGTGCTCTTCCATACCCCTCCGCATGGCAAATCTCCAGCCCTCTGGAGACACTTCTGTTCCTGCGGCTGCAAAAGGGAGGGCTGTGACAGACTCCCAGCCCTCCATTTTCAGCCTTCTGGAGCTTGTCCTCACACCCCTCATCTTGCTTGTCCCCAAAGAAGGGACATGATGGTTTTCTAAGGAACATCCCCAGCCCTCAACATATGCTTCCTCACAAAGGCCTCCAATGGATATGCTAGTACTAAACATTTTCAATTATGAACTCCAATTAATTGTACACATGCCATGACCCACAGCTATTTCAAAATCACACAGCTCTGACCATCCTTCAACATCCACATTTGGGCTCTTATTCTCAACTTTCTGTCTCTTACATTCTTACTGCCCCTGAAGTGAAGAGGGAAAAAACAAATCCTGTAAAGTCAATCRTCAGTGCATTTGCTCATTAAAATATGGTCAGCCTACATGAGAGTTTTGCTTGGAAAGAAAGGACTGCTGGAGAATTAGTCACTGCCTGGGAGGCAGGAGAGGGCATTGTTTTATAGAGACAAGAAAGGCTTTGGAAAGCAGATGATTCTAATTTACCTTCTTGACTTTACTTAGCCACTTTCAAAAAGATTTCTCTTTGTGTGGACTGTAATGTAAGCTGTATAGTTTATAGATGCAAGGAGGATGAAGGTTCACTTTTAACCCCCCAGAAAAGAACAAGCTGAAGAAATACATCCTAGAGAATTCTGCCTTTTCCTTGAATGACACCAAGATTTCAGCTCGGGTGACCATCTCCAGGAAACACCCACTACCATTAAAATGCACTATGAAGCCATAACTGGACAGTTTGGGCACTTAGTGTATAAGTCAGCATGTAGCACCTGAAATCGGATTAACTGTCATTTAAGACTAGTCAGTAGTTTGCTAGGGTAAGAAACAGTTGAGACTGAGAAAAACAACACTGGACATAAAACCTCCCAGCAATTGCTTCTCTGAGGAGATAAGACATCAAGAGAGACTCATTAAACAAAAGAAAGATCAGGCAACTGGATGGTAAATCAGGTCAGGAGAATATGGGAACAGTCTTCCCAGAAGTTTTCCAGCAGAGAAATCTCTCAAGTAATAAGTTTGAAATAAAATTTTTAAACTCTTGAACCATTTTTGCAGCATTTCTAAAATGAAAACTGTCCAGTTTTCAAATTTGAAAATAATTTTTTTTCATTTGGGTATTTCATTGTACTATACTATTAAAAATGACTCAATTTAAAACACGTAAAATTATAGAAGAAGATACATCAATTCACTTCCATTTTATAGTTTTATATTCTGTTCTCATATATACAACTTTGGGGGACAGAGATTAAATTTTTCCACCCATTCAGAGTGGTATTTTTTAACGTATCTCAGAAGCGTTCCAGGGAAGGCAAATCAGTTTTTGACCAGTCCTAGTTAGAGGAGGACTTTGAGACATATTCAGAATTGAAATGATATCTTAAAATTGACCTATGAAAGAAGCATTAGACAAGAAGAAACYATTTATTTTATTCTTTTCCACTTAATAAAATTGTGATCCAAAACTCTTCTGTATTTATATGTTTATTCATTTAATGTACATTTTCCTTATTTTTTTGTATTAGATTTTTGATCCTGTCTAGATTAAAAGACAGTGGTAACTGAAAAACCCACTGAATGGTGACCTCTCATAATCTCATTTCCTAAAAGAGGAAAGCTGAGAAAGCAGAAGAAGGAAGGGTGTTTTAGTCTGGGCGTTCAAAGCTTTGTTTTGGCAACCTCCTATGTAACTCAGATGCCTAAAGAAATGTTTGGATAAAAGAGGTCTTTGCTAAAATGTAACACTCACAATTTAAGGTATTTTTTGCCTACTGAAATATTTTATGCATACATGAGAGACCTACCAAAATAAATTCCACACCCTTAATTTTCATAAGTTTAAAAATAAATGCATTAAATGAATCCTTCTACTTTAAAAGTTCACAGAGGAAGAAAAGGCAAAACCAATTTATGTGAGGCGTGTTTCCTTTAATACACATGTAAATAGACTTCTCTCTCTCCCACAAAAAATACATCCCTCATGCAAACGCATATTTGGATTGGCTCCATTCTTCATCTATTTCCAATCACAAAAGCCACCACTCCTCCCAATAGCGATCAAAGAGATGAACACAGCAACTATAACAATTGCTGCCATGGAGAAACAATTTAACAAAAACATGTGAATATATTTTTAGAGTCTCATAATACGACTTCTCAACTGGAAATGAGGGAAAACAGCATCTCATGACCATGGGTTTGATCAAGCCCACCAAAAAATGCTCTGCAGAGCATAATTTGAGACCATTGTGTCAAACTTTGAATCCACTAGAAACCAGCTAACTAAATGTAACAAATTAAGGCAAGTCAATTTAAAAGGGCAAAAATATCACTACTTGTTAGTGTGCTACTGATAGACTACTCWGTGATGAGCTAAATAAGCACATACATAATCACTTTAGTTTCCAGTAATGTCATTCAAATTAGTTTTTTCAGGCAGCGTCCTAAACCAGTGCTGAAATATTGGCTTGTGCCTCTTCTTTTGAAATGAGTGCAAAAACAGATAAATGTAATTCACAATATCTCTTCTAAAATTTAAGGAAAAGACTGGGCAAAATCCTTTTTTGGGTCATTCAGAACTGAGGTGCAAAAATACATTTTGCTGAGTTTTTGCCTGTATGCCTCTGACCCATCTCAGTTATGTCTGAATCCTTCTTAATCAAATCTGACAGAAGGATGGATAAATAGTCATTTAAATTCCTTCAGTTCTTGTGAAAACAGGTGGCTAGGTGTGGAAGAGACGTCCCTGCAAATGCCTGGACCCAACAACAGGAAAAGCTTCATTTGAAGCTTCCCATTCTCAGATGCAAGATTAAAAATGAAACACAAACCCAGAATAAAATCTTTTTTAATTCTGGTGCTCATGCAAAGTCTTGTCTTTTTCTTCAGTTTTCCCCCAGTTGTAGCAGTTGTTATTTTTGCCTTGGCTACAGAAATAATTACCTGGCCCCTCTGCCGTCGTAGCAGGGCTGAGCTGGCCATTTGCAAGAGCCATGGCTGTGAAAGGCCGGGATAGAGAAAAGCTGTACGGCCCTTGCTGGGCAGGATTTGTCAAGCTTTTGAGGGCTATGATAAAGGTACTCAAAAATGCACTTTAAAGTAGTTGAAAAACAGAAAATTGAAGCCATGAACTCAATGCAAAAATTAGCGGTGTTGATGTTAACTAAATTGGGTTCGTTCTCGCTATGAGTTACCTACGGTCTGTTATACTCCACAGGGAAAGATCCTGTGGTTGTTCCCACGAATGAGCCCATTGGGATCACAGGGTTGTAATTCTGCAATTAGGTTTGGTGTGGGAATTATTTGAAATCAGTATAATTGCTACTTCCGCAGTGTGCTCCTGAATCCAAGTGTTTTATTTACCCATTCTTCCCCAAGAAAACCCTGGTGGAATTTTTACAATACAACACTTCAGCCTTTTAAAAATTGCAAAGCACTTTATTTAAAAAGATTTCAAATCTGAATATATATTACCAAAGACTGCTTTTTGACCAGTATTTAACAAGTAGTGGCTTGCCCTTTCCGTACAGTACGCACTCAGTGACCTCCGACCCGTGCATGCCAAGGAAGGCCCTTCTGACATCAAAACATTACTCAAGAAAATTCCTTTCAACAGCAGGTACTTTACTGACCTAGATTAAGTTGCTTGAGACGTCAAAGCCCTGAAAAAAAGAAGCTAAAATTGGCCTAAATGACTTCAGGCATAAAATCTGACCAAAGGAATTATGTCAGATGCTATAAACAGAGAGAAAAGCATGTAGGAAATATGAGGGATCAAAGGGAAAATCAAGTTAGTGTGATTTTTGTTTTCTCCCTGCTAAAATAGATGCCCCTAAATGTACTGATGTGGAAGGAAGTAACTGTTGTTGGCTGCCACACAGCTAACTGCAGAATCTTTTTAAGAGTAATATTAAAAAACAAAACAAAACAAAAATGTGTTGACTGAAACACTCCATGTGATTCTGAGCTTTATCGAAGCTCCTCAGTGTCACAACAATAACAAATATATTCACAAAAGAGGCTTCTCAGGTTTTTTTGGAGAAAACCTTTGCTCAGGACGCACGTGAGTGAGGCCCCATCAGGTAGCGAGGGAAGGGGTTGACCTGCAGCCCTTGCCCACGGGCTGTTGTGCTGGAGTCGCTGCAACAAGGGCAAAATCCCCCCGGTTTAGCCCCAGTAACTGCTTCAGCGGCCCAACCTGCGTCCCTGCGTGGTGAGCAGACAGCCCTCCCGCCTGTCCAACAGGTCTTGCAATCGATGACCTTCAGGCTCACAAAACACCCGTACAGCAAATTTCACCTCATGATCTCTAAAAGCACATCGATAACAACAACAACAAATTTAGCACTGATGATATGCCTTGATCTGCCATCTTGTCTGCTCTCCACAAAAGGGATCATGCCGTGAATTGTTGGCAATGCAGTCTACAATATCAATGCAGAAGAGGAAGTATCTTCAGGACTTTTCCCACAGTCATAAGAGGTCACCCTAAAATTTAGCTCACTTCTGAGAAGGAAAACAATTATGCTCCTCCAAAATAACCAGAAGAAAACTAAGCAGGCCCAGCTCTAGCCTCAACATCATGGGTAGAACAAGCATAAGGATCAGGAACAGCCAAATATCTGTTGAAATAGAATCTGGCCCAACGTCTTGTACTTCTAGTCTTTGAATCTTGAGTTAAATCATAGGTTCATAGCCACATAGGTTTTTAAGGAAAATCTTCCTTACCAAAGTCCATGAGGTTTTGTAACCTTAAAAACCTATCTCTATTCAAGCACCAAAATAAATTACCCGACTTTCATAGGTGTTAAACAGCTGAAGCACTTTAGCCCCTTCAGTCTAAACTGGAAGTGCTCTCTGCCTGGTTACAAGTCTGGACCTCACTGGGCAAGTGTCTAGTTCAATCCCTTCATTTATACGGTGAGGGATGCTCCTGTCCCGCAGATTCTCAGCAAAGCCTTGAGAAAGGTCACATTCGCTCTGTCCTCACGTGGTCTGAGGGGTGGCGACAGGGTAGGTAGACCCAGGGCCTGCCCGTAAACCAGGACTCCAGGTGGCTTTATTTTGAGACAGTCAAGGCAAATGTGCAATACCATCTGCACTGGAACCTCAGCTAAGAATTTGCAATCAAATCAAACCTTTAAACAGGTCCAGTTAATAAACGGTATAACTTTTACAGTATATAAAATTATGCGACTGTTTGAAATGTAAAGTTGGAGTGTATTTTGCTTTGGTGCAAATGGTTGCAATTTCCCCAAATGGGCATTTCAACACAGTTTTGCAAGGATGAGTTTTTTAATTGGTTATTCATGATGAAAATACTGCACTGAGCTAAGAGCGCCCCACAAGACGGATACTTAGAAAATCCAGTTATTTTTGTAATGGACATAAATAATTTGGTCGACAGTACTCTGGAAAACTCTCCCAGCTTGGTTAGCCACCTCTCCAAGTTTTACCACCACAGGATTTAGAGACTGAACAGCAAAACAATGAAACTGTATATATCTTAGAATAAAAGGAATATCGCTCCTTTTAAAACACGTAACTCTAGAAATTCATAGACGAAAATAGAGAAAAATTCCCTAATGTATAAACTCTATAGCATGTAACCAGGGATTCTTGCATTGCTCCAACTTAACCTTAGAGCTATGGGTAAGAGCAGAGTCCTGCGCCTGCCTCTGTGGCCACCAGATTGCTCAGGGTGCGAAACCCCCTGGTCCCTCAGCACCTGCCTCACTGCCAGCTTCACCTAGCCGCCTTCAGAAAGTTTTCTGTACTTAAAACCAAGTATGTAAAACAAAAGCTACATTGCATTCTGACTAATAACGTGGGCTGATCTTTCTAGGCTGCTTTTTTTCAGCAAATCTCAGACGCGAAGGAGAGCAGGACCACAACTTTTTCTTAGGGATGGGCAATCTAAGGATCATGGGATTAAAATGATCTGTACAGGTAGAGTCATGGCAAGGCAGGGCTAATTGGAGACACCCCTTGGATGACTGAAATAGTCATTACAACAGCGACGCACAAATCTCTGCCAGAGGAGCAATAGGATTTCTGCTTTTGAGTTTCCAATTGCTGAGCTCATTTCTAACTCTTTGTGACTCGCAGTGCTGTTCTCATTAAAAAGAAAACAAATGGATTCACTTAAACTGAAACATAAAATCCTTCCCTTGACATTGCTGCTTACGCTGCCCTGTTTGACTGAATTATATTCCAGTCTCCTGACAGTCCTTAAGGAAGTGCTTAAAGCCTAAGTCTGCGTAACACCCACTGTGAGGAAGGGGTCACCCAAACTCCTATCTCCTACTGCTCAATTTAGTTAAGAAGAAAAAGCCTGTACTCATATTCCAACACATGTTTCTGCTTTTAGATCTCTGGGAACTTTCTGTGTCTTTTTTTTTTAATTTATTCTGGGAGCAAATGTCAGTGCACTCAAAGTCCAGCGAGGTCCTTATCTTATCACCTAAAAGACAGCGCTGACCTGTGCACGCGGGGAAGCTAAACCGCGCTGCTGGGAGCAGATGGCCTTATGAGATTGCTCCTGTGCCACTGTGCTGGCTCCCGGTCCTGCAGGGCCAGGCTGAATTACGTCTGAAGTGTTGCTGGCTTTGTTCCTAGCTTTGCTAGCACATCAGAAACTCAAGAGCAAGGTAATAGCTATCTAGGCAAGGAAGGGAGGGCTGTGCCAAGTAGACGCAGTCGTGAAGATGCACAGGGATGACCGGCAGCCCTGGCATGGATCCGCAGCCACCAGCAAAGCAACACCAAAATCTCTGCTGCCAGCCTTCACGCAGGGCTTCCCCATCCTGCCGCGCGGTTTAGCAGTGCTATAATTGCACCAGCTTTTGCTACGTTGGCATGACCAGCACCTAGACAACATTTCTTATGTGGGCAGAAGGTTTTCCCTTAAGTGCTTTCAATATTTAGATGTGTGAATGTGTGTGAATTACTAATTTATTTAGTCCTACCCTTACAGAAAATACGACAGAGAAGTAGAAATTGCTGCCTGTTAGTGCTACAGACCAATATGGTTGCACTGCTTCCTGGCTCTTTTTTCCTAGCTTTTCTTTTTCTATTCACCTGCTGCCTGGGACCTGCCTCGAGGTTAGGACAGTCTTCTGGTCGTGTGTGTTGTCCAGGACTCTCAAACTAGGGCTTCTAAGCATTACAGTAATCAAATCATCCAGATTAATTAAACCAGAATCTTGATCCTTGCATTAGCCAGAGGATCCCTGAGCTGGGCCGGCTTCACGGACCGATGAATGATGCAGATGAGCTGCTTCAGCGCTGCTGCAGTCACCGGCGCTGAAAGGCCCCGGCATAATTCAGGGCTGCCAAAAGCCTCTGCACTCAGTTTTCATCCACGTCTGCCCCAAGCATGGACACAACGCTTTTCTGAACGGACATGCGAGCCTCCGTGGCTGCCTGGTCTGAAGCAATAGCCCATCCTTTCTGCGTCGCTGAAAAGGCATGCAGGCAAAACAAAGAGAGAGGAGAATCTGCTCTCCAATATTCTGCATTTCAGAGTTTCCATTAAAATTAGTCGTACTCAGATCTAAAAGTTCCTGAAACAAATCATCTCTAGAAAGCTTAAAAAAATGATTCCTTAAAAAATTAAAATACTCAAAGCATAGGAGAAAATAATTTTTTTCAAAGGAGATTTAATGAACACTGACAGTTATTTGTATAATGTTTGTTATGTGGCATCACTAAGATTTTTCTACTGGTGAAGGTTAAATGAAAGTGTTTTGACAGCTTTCACTAGAGGGATGATATTTAATATAGAACAGTTTGAAAAACAGTATCAGGTCCTGGAAATACCTTTTTGGTTAGTCATGATGACCTCCAGCCCTGTGAAGAAGAAGTAGAAGAAGAAAAAAAGCCTAAATCCTGTATTTTCTGTTTTTAGCAACTCATCTCACAAAAGAAAAATGACCTAAGATTTTTAAATACCCTTTTAAGGCAAAATGGTGTCCAAGCCCTAATATTCATGCTTTACAAGAACTGAAGTCCTGAAAGCAAAAAACCCAAATGGAATCTGAGCAGATTGTCTTTTCAAAGAAGAATAATTAATAAAATCCAAACGCTTTCAAAATTTGGGAATGCTCCGATCTAAAGTTTGCAACGCAGCTAGGCCTCATCCTTCCACCTGCACAGCAAAATGAGGCAGAACTCAAGCAGTTTCCACCTGAAATCCCTGTGACCGGCGTTGGGGCTCTCCAGCCATTTGCTCATCTTTCCTTGAGAGCTTCACCCCTCGATTCCCGAGATAAATAAATCCTGACAGTAAACGCCTAAGTATTGAGAATTTAAGAACCATAAGGAAGATATGGGAAAATGGAACATGTGTTTACTCATCTCTACTCAAAAACTCATGCAGATAAGCTGTGTCACCTATAAAGAGTAATGTTATGACATTTATGATTTCTACCAGGTCGGTGAGTTTGCTTTCAYGCTCAGAGCCAGCTTCTGGGGACTTGATAACAATCTACTATTTTCCTTCTGGGAAGTCTCTCCCTGTGCAGRAAAAGAAAGGCCTAGCCACACACAAGTTTTAGACATACAGCTCCTATTAATCCGAGTGGGAACTGTTTGTCCACATTTTGGCACTTTGGGAACACGACGGTGTGTTTGTGTTTATATGTGTTCTGAGGAATCCCATGGAACATACTTGCAGTTTCAAAACCGCTCTCCTTCGGATTTTTTCAGTCCACAACATCTACTTCATAAAATCCCTTTATAACAAAGTCACATTTTTTCATCCAAAAATGAAACAGAACCTTAAAAAGGATTTTAGATTTCCCCAAAAGAAGGAAAAAAAATTATTTTCTGGATAAAGATTGTACAAGCAAGCTCCTTAGAAGAATTCATTGTTAACTGAAAGTACAGATTTCTGCCAGCAGGCGATTTCTATGATAATGTGCAAGTGCTGGCTCCAGTCTTCTGTACACCTAATTTTTTGTGCTGACTTTCCAGTGTCACCTCACACAGAGAATGTGCAAAAAGTTTTCACCTCAGTTTGTACCGTTGCAAACTTTCTGGGGAAAGGTGCATCCGAGGAGGCACAGCTCCTCATATGGTGCTGACTGCTTGGCACCATGTGATGGCACCCACAGCTTCTGAGGAGTCATTATGTGTTCTTCTCAAAACTTCATTTTTCACACGCTCCAAAAATGTTAAAGAGGACACAATGCAAAAAAACCCAAAACAAAACAAAAAACAAAGTAAGAATAACAATAGCAATCACAAACTCATGAAAGATCAAGAGATGACAGTTTCAAAAATATTAATAACTCCAGGCTTGTTTCATTATACTTAAGCTATATCTTACAGAATCTGGGGGAGGGAGTTGTTGGGAGAAATACCAGTAAAGGACTACAGACGCTTAGAAAAAAATATAAATTTGTCATTGGGAGCAACTCTTCAACTTCAAAGCATCTTCAGTCTCTTAAAAGGATTTACATCTGAGCTGAAGGGAATTTAGGTAATGGGCAGCTCTGAGAGATGTAGCCTCTAGCACAGTTTTCGCATATCGCACGGCTAAAGAAACAATTCCTATTGAGTTTCACATGATGATTTATTATCTCAGCAATATGCAAGCTTCTCACTGCCTCTTTAACATTGACTACACACTTTGTGAAACTATCTAGAAAATGATATAATAGAARAAGCAGTCCCCCAGCCCTGCCTGGAAATCGCACTTTGCCTGTAGCCTCTCACGAACCACAACACTAATGAAGTAATTCCCAGCCTCCCATGGGGTTACATCAATGATTGCCGTGCCGTTTTACAAGCACAGGAGCGCAGACATGGGTATGTAGGACCCGGACTAAATTTCCACAGAGATCTTACGACAAAGTCTGTGTTCCAAGGAAGGAAGGAAACCACGGAAAGAAAGTACTTTTTTTTTTTTAAATAGAAATTCAGGCGTTTTCCCAAAGGAGAAGCCTGAATCAGGGTCCAGACTTCCAAACTATTGCTTCTAAACTACCAGYTAAACTACATTTTTACAACAGCTGAACTACTCAACACTAGGATGAGACATTAGAGAGGATCTCAGACCAAAACCTTTAGTCAGACATGTCCATACATTACAAGAAAGTTAGATTTCTATCAGAATGTGTCTCCCCAAACCTCACATCCAAACTCCTCTTCTTGGCTTGAAGCATACACCATTTTAACCAGAATTAAACTCCTCATTAGTAAYACAAAACCAAGTGGTACTACTTACAAAAAGCAAGAATCTGCTTTTAAAAAATATCATCACAATGATATTTTAGTTTTGGATTGAGAATGTCTATTGATTGCTTAAAACAGATCAGATAAGGAATGAGAACCAGCAGTTTTATTTTAGGCTAGTGGCCAGAGGCTGACCTGGTGTAAATCCAGAGCGTCTTCACTACTTCAAAGACCATACTCCAGATTTCCAACCCTGAATATAATAAAATCAGAATCAATATGATTTGTGGCTAATCATTTCACCTCTGAGTGCTTTTGTAGAATAACGCCATCTTCTGCCTCACGGAGTTTAGGTATCAGATAAAAGCTGCTATAAAAATACATTTTAGAAAAAGATTTACTGCTGTGATACATAATTTTCTGTCAACTCTTTTTTCTCAGCTGGCAGAACTTTCTATCTAAACAAAAGATCACCCTGCGAGAATTGTCTCTCCTTGAAATATTCACTATTTTAGTTAAAACCTAAAAATATGGGTATACTGTTAGTTTTAGCCAATCTTGAAGCCATTCTATCATGGTCCCCTTTCAGTCATGGGATTCATGGCATTTTCTTACGGAAGCAATAAAGGGCTTCTTTTACCAGCCACCAGCTGCTCTACAGTAGCGGCCTGTGTGCCTGCTCTTACCCAAGGTAAAAGCTAGACAATTTGGTTTTTTGTTTTGTTTTTTTTTTTTAAATCTCTCAGCCCCACTGCAGACCAAGATTGCGCACAGGCAATCAGTGTGGAGCACCTCTCACTTGGCAAGCTCCTAACTTAGTTTGCCCTTCCTTAATGTTTTATGGGCCCAGACCTTAACACACAGCCTTTAAATTCTTTGCAAGCTCAAAGGAAGGTTCATTACGCAAAATAAGGTGAAAATAAGAACCAAAAGAAAACCCACAGTTTTTTGCCCACCTTTTTCACAACTGCTAATTTCYCTGCTTACAGTCTTCCCACCCTGCCTGACTTCAGAGCTTTTTCGTGGTTCTGGGGACTGTCCGAAGCAGACACTTTCCTTTCCTTGGAGTTCACAATTTCATAAACTCCTAATAACTGACCAAACTGCAGCAGAAGGCTCCCTTACCAGCCCCCTCATTTCTGCTGAAGAAATACCAAAATGCAGCCTTTTCCCAGCTACTGTTTTCACTAGCATCCATAAATTTTTGTGTGAGGCACTCCRAAAAAAAGTGAGTTTTAATTTTACTTAAATGCTTAAATGCTGCTTGAGTATTGTGGATTAATTCTTGTGGTTTAATAGCAGGTTAAAAATAAATGCGCTCTTTGTGGTTTGCTTGTGYGTGACAAAGCCCGGTCTGAGCCTTTTTGGAGTCTTTTGTTTCTTGCTGCTTGCAGATAGCACTCAGGAAAACACATTCCCAGTGGCCCCATGGACTGGAACATCCTTTTGAAAGGAGGATTCCCTCCTCCTTTTTACCCTGGGGCAAATCTAAGTGATAATGTGAAATACCTGCGCAGAAATTGGCATCTCTGCTCTCACTAAACTGTGTATTGCCCCTGAGGGCAAAACAGAGGTGTGTGCGTAATACCAAGCGCTCTGGCACGAATCCCAAGTTTCAAGCTCTTTGCACCATGTGATGATAGCTATTGATGCACGCAGGGGGGAATTAACCCTCTGTGCTCCAAAACGACGTCTCCCTGAGCACTGCGGCACTAATCCCAGCTGGAGAAGCAGAGGCGGATGGAGGGGGCTGCTTTTAACCTCTTGCTGACACAGAGATGCCCATCCGACCTCTACTCCTGGCAGTTTGGGAGGTGGGAACAGCCCCTGCAGATAGGCTCAACTCTCTGCTAGGAGAAAAGCTTAAAACACTATTGAATGTGCATCCGGACCTTGCCTTAGGTTCAGCTGGGCTCTCTGTGGGTGCTAGCATGCAAGTGGGCCTCAGGGCTCCTCCGGCAGTTAGAGACCGAGGAGCTCATAGCCTTTGGCTGACATTGCTGTGGTGGCAAAACTGCCGGGGAGGATGCGGTCCTTCTGATGGAAGAGATGGTTGGCCAGCTTGCTGCCCAGGCCACTGCTCCGGCTGCAGCAGGAACGGAGAGAGCACTGGCACGGGCTGGGAATGCTGCCATCCCTCTGCCTGCCATCCATGCCAACGGCTCCTGACGTAGCTCCTGGTTAGCTCTAGAAATGAAAACCTACATGGGTCTAAAATTAATAAAGGGTGATAGTGAGAGTCGTGGGCATAGCCTCTAAATCAATGCCTCTGCTTCAGCTCCGTTACTGCGACTATGGAAGCATCTGATGGAGATAACCTTTGGGAGCTATATAAAGCTATTGCAGTACAAGAGAGATCTCTGATGCCTTTTAACCTCCTTTTATTTCAACTGTTAATACGTTCCCCACTGGCTATAGCGCAAATGGACCCAAGCAGCTAACGCAGAGGTTGGGTTGCTTGTGTTACATGTTGGTTAATCCAACTAGCAATTCAGCAATGGGCTAAGCAGATTCCAAAATACCTGCCTTCTCCGCAAACAAGCTGGCCTCTCACATTGCCATGTTTGGCCCTGCTTTTCACAAACAGCCATGCATAGTTACAGGAGCTGCGGTGATCGGGATGGATGGGGAAGCAGGAACGGACCCACAAGATGTCTAACGCTCCCTTGTACAAACAGCTCTGCTGACTGTGCACTCCCAGCACTCCTGATGCAGAGATACCTACACATAACACTGCTTTATTTGCACTTCGGAATTAATAGCACTCTCCTCTTCTCCTTGAGAAGCCTTCCAGACTTAAACCAGATGTACACAAAAGTCATGGACTCTTAATTTTTTTGGTGCAAGCAAACAGACATACACACCTACCGTGATTTTTTCAGCGACTCTGTTCATTGTTATAGCATATTTTCATTGCACAAAGACTTTTTCCTCAAGCCTTTACCTGTCTTGTCTGTTTAAACTGCGGTCTCTGCGGGGTGCAAATTCTCCTTTTCAGCTTGTGCAGAGAGAGTCATGCAAACAGGCCACAACCTCAGTAACACAGATAAATGCAGATAAAATGTGCAATGGAACAACAAGAACTAAAGTCCCTGTTATAGGTTGCAATGACTGTAGGATTCAGCTTTTAGAGCCTGGATAAAACTAGACTGTGCAATTTAATGTTTATATTTGGAATTTGCCTTTTACTGCTGCTTCAGAATTTATACCCACATGGTCCTTTCTGGAGAGACAGCCTACATCACTCACCTCACCTGTCCTGAGCAAGAAGTATTACTCTAGTTCAGGGCATCCTTTTGCGCAGAAATCACTCCCTCTTTTAGGGACACTTTTTTGCTAGGATTTCCAAGGTCTTCCAGCAACCATCTGAACACAATCTGAATGAGAAAGACTATTTGAAGTAAGAATTAAATGTCTGTGCAAGATAACATCTCAGTCCAAAGCTCACTGAAGCTAGTTAAACTCTGTCAACTTCAATGAGCCTTGAATCACCTCCTTGTGAAGACCTCTGAACCTAGGGATCCCATGAAAATACCAAACACAACAGGAGGAGAAGGAAGATTTCAGAAGCAGCTGGCTTCCTTGAGACATTGCTGCATTTTGCCCAATACCCTAATTCAAAGAGACATAAGAATAGCGCATTATCACGACAAGAGAAAGAAAGGCTTAACTTTGCACACTAGTGACGAGGCTGAGACCAAAGAGAGCGAAAAGTTGGCGGGGGCCAAAAGCAYGGCCAGGCTGACAATGCAGGAAGGCAGAACTTGAAGTCAGATTTAATGTGAAACTGTTCCCTCTCCTGCTTTATTTCACACTCTTTGCTCCCTGCTTATCCCTTCCTTGAGAGAGTCATTTGGAGCAGAGTTTTTCTTTCCGCCCGTGTCACCCAGAGGACCTCGGCAAGGCAGATTCCAGCCCTGGATGCCTGTGCTAAAATTGGGTGGTGTGAACATTGCCCATAATGACTTAGCATTTTCTGTGAACAAAACGCTAAGACCCATTTCCTTTTCTTTTGCAATATAAGACCACTTCAAATACTGCTTTGACTCTAGGGGCCTCATATCCCAACAGCTTTTTTCTTCTCTTCTTTAAGAAAGAAGTGGTAATTACGACAATATGCAGTATTGCGTCTGTGTGACTTTCATATCCAGCTTCAGTGTTTCTAATGTAGCTTTTGGAGTCATTCTTACTCTCTCCCTGCAAGAGGCAAAGGCAAGGATAATTTAGGAATCTTTAGGACTGTTTACATTCTGAATGTTYATGGGGAAACTGCTTTGAAATGAAAATACATTTTAACAAGAATGTTATTGTTTAGTTCTGTTCTGCTAAACAGGACTTAAATACACTCAGAGTTTGTGTCTTTATTTATGAATTTGATTGGCAATTTAGGAAACTGCCATTGGTTATTTGAAGAGCGTGTTTATTTAGTGTTACAGTTTTGGGTCACTTCCCCTCAAAGGAAACTTCAAACATATACAATAGCAAACTTGACAAATCATGTCAACACTTGCAATTGGACACTGCTTTCTATTAACTCTTACGTAAACTAAATACATCTGGCAGAGACATTTTTTGCTAAGTGATTATCAACATTTGTACTCTACCAAATCATTTTGATTGCCATCCTTTATGCCATTTTCAGTTTAAAAAAGAAAAAGCAAAATTAAGTTAGAAGAAAGATGGAGAAAAGAAATGTCCTGATTTGGAAGGCAGAGGAGGCAAGGTCAGGTTTGACAAGGTATTTGACCACTGAAGTCCAATGTTGGGAGAGTGAGGAGGGCAATTCTCCTCTGAATTCTGCTTCAGAGGGATTAAAGGACAGTTTTCAAAGATAACCAGGCACCTAATTTCTTGTAACCAGCCAGAATCTGGCACACACACTGCTTACATACTTCTGCAAATTCTGCTGGCGGACTCTGTCTAGGTGCCTAGTGAGCTTTCAAAATCTGGCCTTAACTGATCTGCCTGGCCTCACCCAGCGTTGCATCACCACCAACTCCTGTGGTCGTGTTGGGAAAGAAAAGGAGGGCTGCAGCTGCAGCTTGCCATCAGTGCGTGTTGTGTGCTCGGAGAATGCCTCCTGAYTTGGTCCTCTCTGGCAGCAGAGGTAGGAAACACCTAATATCTGGACCCTGAATATGCCCTGATGTGAAGAAGATGCTGAGCTGCTGAGGCCTGTGACAGGTAGCTCTGCGCGCATCCTGGCAGGTACCTAAGCTGTCTTGGCAACCACCAGGTAAAATGAGACTGCTACGAGGTCTAGGAGGTTTCAGGGCTAAGAAGTAGCTGAACTGGAATTTTTTTAGAAGTATAATTTTGTTTATATATATATATATATATATATACACACACACACACACACACATACGTATATACACACTCCCAATAGTCAATGAAGTCTAACAATTCATTCAGCTGACCAAGTGCAGATGTTTATTTTAGGATGAGCTGAATACCTCCCTAGACTGCATTGCCTGGATCTCTCCTGATAGTAGTAGAGCGTAGACAYCCAGCCTACCTGCAGATACCAATGCAGAAGATGTTTTCTAGACTTGATTCCCAGTTATTACACCACCAGAAAAGGGCTGGATGGCTGGAAAGAATCTCAGATATGAAACTGATAGGAAGTATCTCAATATACTAAGTCAAATGGAGTTGTKCCATTAATATAAATGGGCTCTGAACCAAGTCTTAAGTGATTTGACAGAACGGCACTGATCTTCAAAGACATCCTTGTTGAACTTAAAAGCTACAAACAAAACATTATATTACAACATTTATTTGACAATCATAATTATTCTTCCCCCACACTTAACCTTGAGAGAACTTCTGAGAGCTTTAGACATTTAGAGTCCTTACTAATCTAAATGTCCAAATTCTGGGACGCACCAACTCAAAGTTAATCTCAGTTTATCTAGGAATCTCAGCTGGAGGTTTCCCAAGCGTCTCTCCGAGATCTCTGAGATTTTCAAGCTCCATCTGACTCAGACAACCTTACAAACTGCTTTTTACAGCATTTARGTACTTTCCACATCTGGCCCTGAAGCTGGAAGTGTGTGAGGCTCAGACCCAGTAAAACATAAACTGAACTTTTATGAAGCCCATAAACAAAGAGTAAAATAAAATATAAAATCTCTGTCAGTTTGCAGATTGGACTGGTTCTTTTGTTTATTTATTTATTCATTCATTCATTACCTTGCATTGTAACAATAAAAGTGATTTTATATTCAGTAACTTCCTGAGAAATATACCACTGGTTGGCTTTTGAAGCTAAGAATTAACCCTGTTCATTAAACCTCCCATCCAATCCTTATTACCCAGGACACATCATTGCAAACTTTATCAATACTGCTTAGTTACCCATATTCCTGTATCTAAGTTCTGTTTTCTCTCTGCCTTTGGCAGGATTCCAGTAAATGATCGTAGTTACAAGGCAGGCAAGTTCTCTACTGGAACTCAATAACATGGAGAAAACAAYGATTTTTAGGTTTTTATGGTGGTCTCTAGACAGCTGAAAATATCTATTATATTTGTAAATGATACAGATATATGATAAGACGTATAAATGTCTTCTACTTCAACACACACTTTACTAAGTATATATGAACAATTGTCTGTATGCAAATATTTATGCCCTTCTACGATAAAGATAAAACCTGAGAAAGTGCAGCAGATAMTGTACTTCTTTCTTTTTTAATACCTAGCTCTGCTAATGTTACCAAGTTTTACTCCCGATTTTGGTGACACTAATACAACCATGACCTCCAGACTCTGAGGTTCCACATAGCTTTGCCAATACACCTTGTTCCCGGAAGATATTCAGGCCCGAACCTCCCACGGTCGCCAGCTGCCAAGAGGCAACATACGTCGCCAAAACTCTGAAGTTCCAGATCCGCGGATTTGGTCGTGCTGCTCTGCTCTGATTTCAGTGGGCAAACAGAAGTTGTTTGTTTTTTTTTTAACCCTCCATCCCTCTCCTTACCATTTACCTTTTAAAGTTTGACCTTTACACATGCAGATTCTGCCACTCTATAGTTTTCATTCATTGATGTTTGCTTTTGCAGAGTAAGACCTCTTAGGCACGTTCAGCGAGTCTTTAGAGAACCCCACTCTATCTCTCCTTACTATCATTACCATTTCATCATCCGTCAATAGCACTTATTCCTTGGTCCTGACACAGGCATCTCCAGCCAGGATAAGATGTGAATTTCTGAACTGAAGCTCTGTCCTCTGGGAATACGGGACCGACAGGATCAAGAGCAATGTCCTGGCATGCCACGCTGCGTCACGGGGACATAAAACGTAGTTAGGACACAAATCCTGGGCAGCTCCGTCTCCTAATTGTTCTATATTCACAGGAAAGTCTTCCAGCAAAAATATGCTTTTAATTTATCAGGAAGCCCAAACTCCTAACTTTGCTTTGCGATGTTTTCCACAACTTTTCTGATCCCTTTCCCTTCCATCTAGCTTTGAGTTTGTACCTATAGCAATTGATTTATCCTCCTCTGTCTATTTAGAGTGGAACAGAAAAATGCAATGCAAAGGCTCTGCACTTCCCCAGCTTTCCTTCCCACGGACAGGCCCAAAAGGGCTCTCAGTCTAACCAGCAGCTTGTCATTCTGTCTCTTTGCAAGGACATGCAAATTTGCAGGGGTTTTGCAGGAAACCATAAACATCCCAGGCTGCCTGCTAGGAGGGCAGCTGTAAGTCACCAGCACTTTCTGAGGACAAAATGTAATTTAAAATATCTAATGCTCTTCACAAGAACACAAAGATACATATGCAAATTTTGAAAAGTCCCGGAAGGAATTACCCAAAGTACTTAGAAAAGCTGTTGAAGTGTAATAACCGTGGAGGTTTTTCCCTGCTTCTCAGCAGAGACGTCGCTGGCAGGCTGGGCTCCCCAGGGTACAGGGGATTTCAGCGAGGAACAGAACTGCACTAAAAATCACCTGCTGTATCGCTGTAAACACAGACTTAGCGTGCTCAAAATGAGAAAGCAGTCCCAAGAGTGCCACAGCCCGGCCGTGCAGCCAGAGCTGTGTGCTGCTCAGTTTTGTAGCCAAGGCCTTAGGGATCCATCCAAAATTTTTCCTTGATATTTAAAGTAGCAGCAAACTAGCCCTGAAATGTTGGTACGAGCACCTCTGTGTTGCTCTAATACATCAGAAACATTTCTYATAGCCAGGTTAGAAACAGCAGGAACATATGGTGAGCAAACTAATCTTAAGCAGAGAGCACAGGCAAAGCACGTTTCACTACAAAACCTGGGGGACACCAAACTCTGTAGCTGCTAAATTCCACTCTGATTCAAGATGACAGCTTCTCCTAAGGAGCGGTCACCACTGACCAGAGCAGACACGAGACAGTAAAATAAATAATGCTATTTCTAGGAGGGAATTTATAGTCCTGAAGTCATTTAAAAACAGAAAAGAGGTCAGGAGAAGGATCACAATATAAAACGAAAGCTATTCTGACCTAATGAATAGCAAGGAGACATTTTGGCCACCTCCTAGGGAGCACTGATTATGGCCACTCAGCAACCTCTCTAGGTGGTGGTTAAAACATCTTGTTTCTATTCATTAGTTCAGTGGTGCTTTCATTCCACAACAGACGCGTTTATGAACCCCTCCCTCCACCCCTGCAGCACCCCTGGATTGCAAATATGTGATCCACAAGCAAAAAATCTGGAATTACACATCATCACCCCTAAATCTTCCTTTCAGCTTTCCTTTCCCCTCCCTTGTGATATTCTGTATTTATACAGAGCATCAACTCCTCATAAAGCGCAGAAAGAGCCCACAGCGGTGAGGAGGAGCGAGGCCAAATGCTGGGAAAGGTGGGTTAGAGACTGTGGCTCTGATTGCAGAAGCAGAAGAGGAGAACAGGAGATATTCGATACACTTCCTATTTTCCCTGCTGTAACACATCATTCAGGGACTCTTTGCAGGTCGTTTGCAACGACTATAAAGCTGAATCAACTTGCTGTAAGATAAATGTGTGCACTCCGGGTGGCTGAGAGTCAGACAAGCATTGCAACTGTAGCTGATGAACTCCTTGGAAAGATATTTTTATGCATCTCTTAATAGGTACACTGCCATTATACATGCATAGCAATGAATGTACTGCACACATTTCCACTAAGACTTCAGTCTTTGAAGAATCCGAATGATCTCCAAGTGCTTTACAGAAATAGATAATGGTATCCACACACTACTGATGCAGTGACTCAAATCAAGAGTAAAGGTTGCTTTAGAAAAGGCATTTAGGTACTGAAAGAGACCCTGCGATGCAAAGGGCACCCTCACCCACTGGCCTGGTCCYTCCTGTCTCAGACAACTGCCTAATATAACTCACAAATTTGCCCAGTGCATCCTAACACTGCCTTGGGACTGGCGGTGTTCCTGCTCCCACCACTCCTCTTGTAAGTAAACCTCACTGCTTGGATGGCTCTAAATCTTCACTTCATTTCCAGCCTGGAAGTGTCCCTGGCTAGCTGATGCTCACTAGCTCCTGGGCCAATGTATTTCATTTAGCTTAAGTATCTTCTCTCCTCCTTCCACCTTCCCTAAGCGAACTGGGAGAGAACAAATCCATCTCCCTATAGCACAAGCACCAAGCTCGTCACTTCTCTCCTGCAGAATAAGGTTCTCCTACTTGTAGCCCTGATCCACTTTGAATTAATCTTTCTCAAATCCAGGTGAGCAGAAAGGTACACAGCACTTGCAATGACATTAAGAGGTGACTGCCTCCACCTGCTCCATCACACATGTCCTTGAACCGAGCTGGACCTTGCATCCACACTGCAGAGGCTCGGCCTCCGCTCCCTAACTGCCCCGCAGCGGCTGCGGGATTTCCCTCGGAGGAACGCAGACCGGCGCCAGGCAGCAGGGCACTTCTGGACATTTCCCTCGCCCTTTAGTTGCATCTTTAGAGATGTTAAACACGGCCCTGGAAACTCTGCCCTGCACCGACTGAACTCCGATCTCACCGAGGTGAAGCTGGGAACAGAATTGTGGCACTTTGTTCTTGTCATACTGGATTTGTGCGGCACTAGCACAACAGCTGGATGGTATATATTTAAAGCAAATACAAGCAGATGTACCTTTGTGGATGAAAATAAAAGTATGTTTCAAACAGGCTGCATAACACCTCAAGTATCTGTTAATAGCTTAAGCAGGTACGAAGAAACAAGTCTTCTATAAAGTACACATGCCTGAGATTTATCACCATTTTTTTCTTTTTTTCCCTGACTGAAACCAGAGGATTTCTCTCAAACCAGCAGGAGGAAAGAGGCAGCCTCTGAGAGACCACTGCAACCATATTTCCACAAGGTTAAGAGCCATTTCTTTCTGGGGTACCACCTGYCTGTCATGATAAATAATTTTTGTTCTGATTTGTGATGTTTGCTGTCATGGGAATGAGTCCATTTACTCCTTAATGTATATAAGATGTGCAGCATGACACAGAATTTGCAACAAACAGCCAGGGCCTGATAGCTTATACATCTGTCCTCAATATTTTGCTCCCTAGAGTTGTCAGCTTTTYGAGTGCAAAGTTACCAACAGTACTGATCCTTGACCAATAGATACCTTAAGGTCTGGCACGAAAACAAGCATATTACATGTGCTTAGGACTTCTCTTCCTAGCAGAAAAACTGCATTTGTCACTGAGAAAAATACAGCGCTCTTGCTTTTAAAACTGATGTTTGAAAAATATGCAATATTGTAAAAACTCGACCTCTTGCACATCTCTCTAGTTGTGCAGGTTCCTCATATCAACACCGACTTAATGAGCACCTTAAACATGGTGGAATATTTTTGTAAAGAAAGTATCTGTAGGTATGAGATTACAGAGTCATATGTGAGAGGAGGCAGGCTGCACGTTTATGCATTTTGCTGTGTGTACCCAACAGAGGGCATCAGTGCTGCCCAGACAAGATRTATTGGGATGTCTCTGACACAAGAGATTTCTAAAAGTACTTATTACTGGCTTAAACTGCTCCCCTGATGTTAGTCAGTAGTAAAACTGCCAGTAGAAACACCATTAGGCCAGGGCAAAACATCTGTGAAAATRTCACTATTAACGTGCAAAAACTTTGTGTGCAAAATGATGTTTTTTAAAGCATTGAAACATGCCATGATTTTACACCATAAACCGCCCCCCGACAACATTAAGAAATGTAGTCACTCTCATGGCCTACTGTAGGTGTTCTGGGGGTGGATTTCAGGATATAACACTGCGCTGATGGAGAAAGGAAATGTGAAATGCCACAGCTGCTCTCTGACTTACAGCATCTATGCTACTTTCGGAAATCTGGCTTTTGTTTTGCTGATGTTAGTTTGGATGCCACAACGCCTAAAGGGACCCCCGCATCAGAAATCCTCCTAAGTCTCTGCCAAGGTTTGGGACYGCCCAGATCAAAGATCCATCTCGGTGAGAGTTCCTATCACGAGGGTGTCAGAAAAGGGATGTTTGAAAAATCTAAGCAGAAATTTCCCAGTTTTTGCATCTGGCTATGTAGCCTGACAAAATTTTCCAAATGCAAAACCTCTTACCAACAGTTTTGGGGCTTTTTTTTTTTTCTTTTTGAGATTTGGGAACCTTCTSTATTTTCCACCAATCCCTGAAGATCAGCAACGCACTCAAACAGGTTAAGCAATCTTATTATGTCCTGGGCCACCAAAATACACGGGGCTCTGGCTCAGCATGAYATTAGTTTTCAGAATCACACCTTTCCTCTGAGCGGGCTTTGTGGACGGGCATCGCAGTCAGCCTCGTCGCAGACCGAGGGTGGGCCAACCTGTCTGCCTGGTGCCCGACACTGGGTCCCCCAGGGAGGACGGGTGAGCCGCAGCCGCGCTGGCTGGCTGATGCTTGCTAAACCCAGCTCCCAGCCTCCTCCATGGTCTTCCTGCTCCCATTCACCGATACCCAAATTCTCTCCATTCCTTACATTTTCCTACCATTCCTACAGAAAACAGAGAGTTCTGGGAAGTGATTTTCTCCGGTGCAGGAGGTTCTGTAGTAGCATGCACAAGTCTGTGCACAAATAGGATTTTCATTATTTTTTCTAATAAGTAATATTTTTGGCACACGTAGCCATTTCCTATATGTGCCAATCTTTGTTTCAGGCAGATCCAATAGTGGCCTTCCCTCCTGGCAGATAGCGTGAGCCGATCTGTTTGCAAGCACCACCACTCACATACTCACATGCTCCTTTTCCTTTACCTCCCCCTCCTCCAGACATTCTTTGACATGATTAGTGGCTAAATCAGATTCTTTAATTGAAAGAAATATAACTGAACTTTCTTCTGCTGGGAATGTGCCAGAGGCCACATCATAAGCAATGTCAAAGAATATTGGAAATAATATAGACCTCTGACATTTGTGTTTAGCGATTCAGCATGCCCCAGGTGGTTTGTTTGGGATTGGAATTTGTCACTGCTATGAGGAGATAGTCTTTGGTGGTTGGGGCTTAAGGATTGCTGCAAAGAGATATAATAAGATATGTTTAAACAAGTCAATGGAATGCTATGCTTTAATCTCCTCCAACGTTTTGTACAGCCATGTCCAGAAGGATTTCTTTATGAGAGACATCCAAGCATTGTCTTATTCTTTCTTAGATGGTAGCAACTGAAAAGAATACCCGTTTTTTAGAACACCTTGCAGCTCAGGTAGGAAATATTGAAATGTAACCTCTTCATTTAGTATTCACGCCATTCCTTTGTCTTTCCTTCCCATCTTCTAAGTACCTGAACAATTGGCAGTTATTCACTGAACCTTTTTCCATGGCTGTGCAAAACCCAAATTATTTATTGGATCCCACAAGTGGGCCTCATGTTACACTTTTCAGATAAGATTTGCATCTTCCAGTGTATTTGTCTTCTCAAAGAATCACTGGGCTGGAATGACTCGTAAGAGGTCACCTAATCCATGCCCATGCCCTGAGGAGTATCATGTACAGTACAGCCCTCTCGTATCATCCAGACCCTGCAGTGTGTACTTGGAACTGAATTGCATGAAGTTTAGATAGACTTTGTTTCATTTTCACTTACTTCTAGTTCTCTGATATTTTCAAATTTCTCTGAAACATCCACTTCACACTTTTCATAGTTTGCAAATAGCATTTAATAACACAAACTCACTGTGGAAACTTGTTCATCAAAACTGGATCAGTAAATTAAAACTTTGACAACCACTGTTGTATTTTTTTAAATCTATTTTTGAGATAAAACAATTATGATAATTTTCTCACCTTATTTTAAAAGATGTTTTTAATTCAATCACTTGATAGCTCTAACCAGTTTTTCCAAGAAAACACATTTTCTTGCAGGAGACTGCACATTTCTTACAAAAAAATTATATCTGACTGACTCATATAAGATAGCAGGGACACTGCTAGTGCTACTCAGTCTGTGCAAGGTTGCAGCAGTTCAAGTCCAAAGAAGCTGCGCAGACAAGTTCCCAAAGTTTACCTTAAAGGGAACAAACGTGGCAGTCTCTTACACCTTCCTCTACACAAAATTGCATCACTTACGTACAAGCCTAGGAGACCCATTTCCCAGCTTGGATACTTGTAGGCGCTCACATATTCCTGCGGTATCCTGAGGTCTGGCCACCAAGAGGCAGCTCAGGGCTTACCTGAGGGCTTCAGGTTGGTCTCCCCYGCCCTAGATAGCACGGGGCCTTCCCTCCTTCCCCAAGGCTTGGTGCATGGGGAGGTGAGTAGGTCCCTCCTTTAGCAGAGATGTTTTACCAGAGGCTGGAGGACCTCAGAGGCAGGAGCCCAGAGCTGTGCATCTAAAGCACGTGTAGAAAAAGGCAGTCTTCAGCCTTAACCAAGCCTGATTAAGGTAGGTTTAGCTGTGATTCATCTGGGAATGCCCCCCAGAGAGAGCTTGCCCCTGAAGCTCTCATGTACCATCTCAGAGGGAGAAACCCATTTCACCGAACCCTGAAGCATGTGGTGGAAACCGCAGGCTCTCAGGGTGCTCGCAGTGGAGCCAAAAGGTGCAAAGGGGCAGGAGAGGGCGCCCAGACTCGTACTCATGCAAAGTGCCTGCCTGGCCTTCCCCACCTCTGCTCTGACTTCTCCCTGGTGCCCCTCGCCTGTGCRGGCGAGGGACAGGACTACCACGTGCACACAACGCTTCACCATTTGTGGTCTCTTTGTATTTAAACTGTGGTGGTTGTTGCATTTCAGGGCTACTRCAAAATCAAACACTTAACAAATTTAAAAATATTAAGTTCCTTTCACGCTGCATGAATCTCTATCATTTCACACACACACGTACATATTTTGGACAGAAAATGTATTTGCCAAGAATCATGGTCTCAAGAGCAACAATCTGCTATTCTTGAGCTCCTGTCTTTTGGGGCCCCTACTGTCAACTTCAAAAGAATCATTGTTAATTGTTGAAATTGATTTTCAACTACGTTTGATTTATTGCTGTATGTTGAACTGATTTATCGAGTAACTGCTTGTACTTTGCATCTCAGGTGCTCGCTGAGAGGCACAGTGCTGCCCTGCGTTTGCACTCGCTGCTCCCCTGGAGAAACGAAGCCGCTCCGCGGATACAAAGAGGCTTTCGGCACACCAGCTAGGGACTGTGTGAGGACTGGTTGGAGCAACCCTCGACACTTCCTTAATACCTCAAACAGGTTAGAGAGATATTTTGCACAAATACATCTTTGGAAYGGAAATGTGGATACTTAGGGCGAAGAACACACAGATGTATATGCCCTTCCAACCACACACACACAAYGAACTCAAAAAAAAGGGGGGGGGGAATTAAATGTCTTGAAAGGTTCACCAAAGAATTTGCAGTATTCTTCTCTAGCTGCTTATGGATTTGTGAAATAGAGCAACAGGTGAAACCAGGTCCCAAGTACTCGATTTATCACTTCCCTTACAAAGTACAGGTCTTCGCTGCCAGCAAAGCAGTACTGGTTATAGGTTCCTTGAGTTAGCCACCTCTACGTAAATCCTGATGGATACAAGACGATACAACCTCTTATGGCATGACATGTAGCCTACCTCATCTGCGCTAGGTTTTCTCACTGAAGAACACATGGATCTTTTTGGCAGCAGACAAGAAGGAGGTGCAGAGGAGACAGTTATTAGCCAACTGCCTATCTGATAATGCTTCCTCCTCATGCTTCCAGATGTTTAGAGCACATGCCTGTGTGCAGCTTCACTGGAAGGTCACCTCCCACAAGTATCCAGTTTTTTTGTCAGTACTTAGGATTGCCATTCAATAAAGGTTTCAAACCCAGATTATTTTGGGCTGTAACTTTTTACAACTTGGGTTGTTTTGCCTTAAAAAAGCACTCTGGAGTCTTTTGGCAGCAGCCACTTAAGCAGCCCCAAAATCTTACCAGAAATCCTTAGAAAGATGTATGCTGGGGAGTCCTTTCTGGCCACTTCAATGCCTTTGTATTTATGTTATCTGCTCTTCTACAAATCTCTTTTCCTCTTGTTTTTTCTGCCCCACAGTCAAACCACTTGTGACTGAAGTACAAAATAGAGCTATTACTATTTTTCTTGCAGGCAATATCCCATAAAATTTTAAAGACAGATTTAAACAATTACAGATTTAAACACTACAGATTACACATGTAATTAACACCCATCACTTTCTACCAAGCAAATATTTATTAAAGCACAAACCAGGGCAAAAAAAGGCATATATTTTATCTGTCCTGGTCAGACAGTGAGAGGATTGAGTAGCAATGAGCCGCTCTAGGAAAACATCTGCAGTTGAGAAGTTTCTTGTGCAAGAACAGGGAGAGATTGTGGACGGTGGGTAGGAGAGCACGTGACAAAGTGGAGGGAGCAGGATGGAGAGCAGACTCTGGAAAAGGACCGCGCTGCCCTGTTGTACACCCACTACAGTAATGGAATAAGGCGTGGAGGGGACTTTGGCTCACAGCAGTGGCCAGTCCGGAAGGGGACCATTCTCATTGGGATCCTGGAGTTCATGATACCAGATAACACAGTACCCTCAACTAGGAGTGAGGAATCTGAGACTAAGAGCAACCCGCCTGGGCATGTCCTACATGTCAAAGCCCCAGCAGGTACAGGTTGCAAACGCTGAAGTCTGGAGCACCGGCATTTGGGGACTCCCTAGAGAGGCAAGCCAGGGTAGTCAGGAAAAGGACTCTAGAAATGGTTACTGTTTTACAGTGCCACACGGGATCTCAGCCTCCCCCTGCTAGGTTTGCCTCCTTTGCTGTCTTTTCGTATTTCCCCCTAGTTCTGGAAATATCTAAAGATGAACGTCTGCAATCCTAGGCAATAAATGCAAATAAAACATCCAGTGGCCTTGAGTCCTTGCTCCTTTCGATCTGGTCCCTTGCCCTCCCGAAGGATGACTACCTATGCTGAGATGCCGTTCCCTTCAAACCACAATGTCCCCAGGACCCCAGACCTTGATCTCTGCCCTTGTCCGCTGCTATACTCCTCACGCAGCAAACACAGCCGTATGGTGTGAGCCTTGCAGCGCCAAGCACGGAGGACAGCTGGGTGACAAGGATAGCTGTGGACAGGGGCAGTGGCTGTGCCCAAGGACATCTCCATTTAAAAGATAAAAATCTACAGCTTATGCTTGAAATCACCACAGTGGCATCTGGTAACATGCAGAGCCGTGTTGCTGCTTTTTTTTTTTTTTTTGGTGAACTTTGTTTCAATGATTAATAAATGCCGATCAAACATAAATATCCAGGTGGGGACAGCTGATAGCAGCAGCATGGGTCAGTTCACAGAATAACAGTTGGGCTGGATCTGCAGCCAAAATTAAAATTACTTTTAAGAAAAGGAAAGCATTTTACAATTCTCCTTCAGCCCAGACCGAAATACCCYGATGCCGTATAGAGCTGTTGAAATGCTTGTCCCAACTCCTCTTTTTAAATTGAAAATCTCTCGTGGAATTGGAAGGAGAAGTGATGTAGCACTGCAGTGAAAGCTGTCCTGCAGGCAGGCCCTCACCGAGCACCGTCGGATATGAGAAATGTCTCCAGTGCCAGCTCTCATGGGACTGCCAGCTCCATTCTCAGGTACTCAGGCCATCGCTTTTCTGCCCCAGTATGGCACCCACTGAAGCAATTTAGGCCTGGGCTTGGGCACCTTTGGGGAAAACTTTACAGGGAGCGTTCCAGTGGCTCTCCTCTCTTTTGGTGGCTCCATCATGGAGAGAGAGGAGACTCTTTAAAGAAGCCTCCATGGGCAGCAAGTTGATTGTTCATCCCTTAAGGCAACCACAAAGCTGGAATTAGACTTGCAGCAAGTTCGTGAGAACCAAACGCAAGAATAGCTATCTCAGCATCCCTGTCAGCCTGCGTTTGATTGGGAACACCTCAGAAAGGCAGTAAATCCCAGTCAGGTTTCAGTCTCAGATGGAGCTTAGGGAAGCAGCAGTCTGAACATCCAGCTCCGATCACTGAAGCAGGTTTCCTCCCCTCGTGGAGAATTACCTTGCTTTTTCTCCTTATGGGCTTGGAGCATATCCATTCTGCATATATCCAGATCTAAATATGCACATCAGTAACACAGACTTACGTGTAGGATAAAGCTGGTCAAAATAAAAAAAAACTCTTGTGCTATCTCTCAGAGGGGTTATTTTGTATTTACTTACCAAACATTATTTAGGATTAAATGTTGCTGCAGATGCCTATAAAAGACTGGATGCTGGAGAACCATGCAGGACCCAGTCACGTGTACTGAATGGTCATGTATACTGTGAAGCACAAGAGCTGGACCTGGCCTTATCATGAGTAAATGTAGGTTTATATCTGAAAGGCACCAATAATACAGCTTTAATCATGCCCTGCTGCAGCACTACAGGAAATGTAACCTTTTAAAATGACCAGATACAAGACGAGCCTTGACTTTGCTCACATGCACCATGGGTGCAAGTTCTGAGCACTGAAAATACTAAAAATGTATTTTTTTGCAGCTCTAAGTAAATAGCAGAGAAGCCCCCATCATTTGTCTTCACATCTGCTCTGAGAACGGTAGATTCCATTTGCTACAAAGCTAAATTTTATTTTGAAATCACCGAACAAACAATATTGCCACTGTATGCTATCAAAATGGGATGCAGAAGCTAGCTCTTCAAAGCCTGCCTTAAATTGCTGTAGTCTTAAGAGAAGGGTGGGTGGAGGCCAATTTAAACATTTTGCTCTGCATGAAGAATTTAGTTTCTGAAATTCGATGATTATCACCAATACGGCCTATCAGAGCTCAGCTATCCACAGCGGTACAAGGGTGTACTGTTCTTCTCACATCACTAGTGCTAACTTTCTGGAAAATGGTATTTGTTGCTCTGAATGCTTTGTGAAGCTGTTGTGGCTGGAGGGGCAAGTGGAATTTTTTCCTTTGTTTGTAATGCTTCCACAGCCCTAAATAAGCATTGTCTATAAGCACTGTCTGTATTGCTGTGCCTTGCCTGTTCCGACCCGCTTAAGATCCTTCAGTTCAGAGTAGAAACTCTTTAAACTTCATGTAAAATGAGAGCCACAAATCATAGGCTAMACTCAAACTAATCTCAGCGAGCATATGCTCCAGACCTACTTTCCACATAGACAGTAGATAGCCTTTTCTGAATTACAGTGCTGAGGCCTGATCCTGCAAGGTGCTGAAAGCCGTGAAGGGCAGAGGGAACTGGAGAGTCTCCGGGGCTCTCGGTGCTTCACGCTGCTCAGTCCCGTCTCAGCAGAAAGGCCAGGAGACAGTAACGGGTAATTTTAATTTTGCCCTTAGGAATTTTATCTCACCTCCTCCGCTCCCTGACCCCCTAAAACGCATCTCACTGGGCTGGCTATTTCTCCAGATCTTGTTTTAATTATTGAAGCCGAGCTAGAAGACTTTTTGTCATTCCTTTTTGTGGAACACTCTGTACTTGGGGGGCCTCAGCTGGATATCCTGGGTTATGCAACCAATGGTTAAAGCTATTGTTTTCAGAAAGAAATTGCATGAATCTCATTAAATGCACTCTGATCAGGGGAGGTGGGACATGTCTTTAAAACTGCATTTGGATCCAATCCTATTGTCCTAGATAGGGCTGCCTGCCCTCATTTCTGATTTACTCTTAAAGAAACTATTGTTTAGCCTTAATTAATTTCATATTGGGATGTATTATCACGTAAAAACTGGCATTCGCGTGGAGATGCATGCCTTCAGATATTCGAGGATTGCTTTAAACCAGAAGAGGGCAGCAATTTCCCTAACAAGAATAAAAATGCAGAACAATGGTTTATTTAAAACAGGTTTGACAAGGTATAAACAATCCAAAGGGCACTAAACTCACTGCAGTGCGAGCTACAAATGGAAAAAGAAAAACATGCATACAAGAAAAAGGTTTGTCATTCATTACCCAGCTATTGAAACCACAGGTGTATAAATACTTCAGGCTTTTTTGGACTTTTGACTTAGTGTTTAGCATTTGTTATCAGCCTTAGACACTTTATAGCCGCTATGATGGACTACAGCCTACATTAATAAATGAAGAGAACCAGTAAGTCACTTTTCTTTCTCTTCAACCCCCATGATTTATGTACATAAGCAGAACTGGTACTGGAAGTTCTTGTTCTTCAACACATCAAAGTGGACCAAAAACTAGCCTTCAGTCAGGAACCATCCTGCAAGTCAGACTAATTCCTGATGCAATTTTACTTCATTTTTGCCTACTGTGTAACTCTTGCAGAAAGGCCTGAGGATGACAAGGTTCTGCCCTTGCTCCTAACACCTCTGCGTTGCTAACCTTCACCCTCTCCCCTCACAGATGGGAACCACTAACTAGCATCTCTGAATCAATGGCTGAAAACAGAAAACCAGCAGAGCATTGCCAGAATCTCACATTTTCCTTGTAGTCACATCACTTTCGCGTTGAGAAGTACGGAAAGATAATTTTGGTATCCATGCTCCTCCTGACAGACGACACACAGCTTGCCCAGGCCCTGCCACCCCGCAAGGAGCAGCTGAACTGCTGAGATGTTTTACAGCAAATCTCGCTGGCACCGTGTGACCTGTGGCAGCGGCTGCCCGCAGGGCTGGGACACGCGAGTCCTGGGTCCTGCCCGCGCTTCCCCAGCCCCGTGCCCCTTCCCAGCGGGGTCCCCCGGRGCTTAGCCTTCCCTCTGCTCCACCAAGGAGGACACCTCCCTTTGAGACGTCTGCCACCACGGAAATCTGTGTTAGGTGCGTGACGGTTACAACGCCCCGCAAGCGCCTAACAGTTACTAGGGGGGTCATAACATTGCGGCTTTCCTCCCAGAGAATGGGTTCACTGATTTTCTTTTTCTGGTCTCTTAATGCCCAATGTTCTTCTCCAAGGAGCTCTACAGGGACACGGTTCTCCCCAAACAGAGGACAGCAGGTCATCCTTTACCCAAGAAAAAATGAAACCAAGTCGAGGATACTTGGACTGATGAAGAAAAACGCTGCCATTGTCTTTGGAAAACAAGAGGGATTTGGAGAATCTARACAGCTTCTCCTCCACTCCCTAACCTCCCCCCTCTAAGAAGCAAATGAAAAGCAACCACCAGAGCCAAACAGGTGTAAATGCTACTAACTGGGCATTTCCAGGGAGGCCGAGAAATCTGGAGGCATTTCRCTGAAATGTGTGGCAATTCCCCGCAGCGCGGTCCAGAGGTAGTGGTCTGTGCACCGCTCCGCATGTCACTGCTAGCACAGAAGGGGGCAGATCCTCGTCGGGTGTAAACTACTGATGAAATCAAGCCACTGGGCTCAGTGCCAACTTTAATGTATTTTGGTTAAAATACTTGAGAGGTTTGGACACCGATTTTCATTGTGCAAATGCAGAAACCAAAAAAAGGAGTAATAAATCCAAATAACTCCAGGAAAAATCAAAATACCTAGGTGCTAAGGACAGAGATTAATACCTTAAACAGAAATTTGCTGTATCCTCTAGAAAATGACCTGTCTAATCATTTTTAATACAGCTGTATCATCTTTCTTAGGGTTTAGCAAATAGASAAACTGTCTTGGTATTTACTACAGCTGAGTTCTAGCTGTTTGGTATTTGCAGCTTGCAGTACATTCCAGACGCGTTCAGGTTTTGACTGGATACCAAGCTTTTAAACAGGAATACAGAATAATCAAATTCTGGAACAAAAATTTTAAAAAGATTCTAAAATGTATGGGTTTCTACGATTTATAAACAATCCTGTAAATAACTGAAAGTTCTTGTACCTGCAAATTATGGAATGACAAACCCACACAAATTGGCATTGTTATTCACAATACCACTCACCATTATCTTATTTTTTAAATGCCAACTGTGATCATCTTTCTCCTGTTGTAATATTGCCCTGTCATCACTTTCCTCTCCCTCCTCCAGGCAAATGTTGATGTAGGAAATGCAGAAAAAATTTGGTGCTGAAAAACAGCTGGGCAATTTTCAAGGTTTTTTTTTTTTTTTTTTTTAGTAGCATCTTCTCTCTCCCAACCATTTGTTCTACCTTTGACCTTTGCAATATCCCTTTCTATATTTCGGATCTCAGAGAAGAGGAATTTTTCAAAAATTTGAAGTTTTGAAAAAAAAATTCTTTAAGTTATCACATGTTAACATTACAACTGAGGTTCTTTCCTCGCAAGTGACCAAATCTGACCATGATTTTTTTTTCTGTTTTGCAATCAACCCTGAAGACAGCTGAAATGCTGCACACTTTAACATTACATTAAGATTTAGCATTTGATTATTAAATAGGAAAAATTATAGCAACATAAATACTTCCCTACACATTTTTCAACCATCTGCAAGAGTGAAAAGTAACTTTCAGATAGATGCCTAACACGAATGCTGGCTTACAGGATATCAGGWTGCTGTAATTTGCTGATTCTGATAGTAAACATATATGTGAAAGTCTTCAAAGAAAAACCAAGTTAACATCTCACTTCAAAAACAATAGGGAAACAGCCATCAGTAGGTGAGACAATTGGCTGAATGACTCGTTTCTGCAGAGTTTGCTTATTTGGAGCTTTTATGATCTCTACAACAATAACCTCAGAAACACAAGAATGATGTTTATCAGTGGAAATCAGCTACCACTAAAGAAGAGAGAAAACGAGCAAACGAAGTGCTTTCTATGGGTTGTTCACGTTTGAGCCGATGCCTTCCCAGAGYGCCGTGTTAGATGCTTGCTGAGAAAATCTGATTTCTAGAATAACTGCTAAAGCTGTGCCTAGGACTGTTTCGAGAGCCACTGCTGGAAGCACTTCTAGCTAAAGGATTAAGAAAAAAACAGAAAGAAAAACCACATAAAGTGTACTTGTCAGCAGCTCACGTAACGGCATTATTGATTGGGAATGATCTTATATGTTTTAGTTGTTACTAAGAACAAGCAAATTAGTGGTTACACAAAAAAAAAAAAAAAAACCCAACACCCAACCAACCCTATCCACAGTTTTCTTCTGAACTGGAACTCAACCAACAGGTTTGTAAGAAGCTTGGTTAGATTAAATTTTTCGAATCACGCCGGGATGACGTGACCGGTGCCCTGCAGGCGACTGCGCCGGGGCGACGGCTGCCGGCGGCGCTGAGCTCCCAGGCTGCGCTCGCCTCCGCTGCCGGCGAGACCGTGGGGGATAAGGCTCCCCTTGAACACACGGGACGGTACCTTTCAGTTGACTGCAGCACTCACTTTGGGTTTTCCTGAACAAACGAGGCCGGGGAAGGATGGAGGATGCCGCCTTGCTCTCCCGCGGGCAGCGCCGGGGAGCGCGGCGGCCGGAGCACCCTGCGGAAGCCAAGCACGGTCTGAGGGGTATCGCCGGGCACGACGGGTGTCACCCGGCACGTCCGGCCACGCCAGCGCGAGCAGCGGTCAAGCGGGTTGGTTGCTAGAAAGCGTTCGGCTTCAGACTATCATCTGGGTGATGAGAGGGCAAAAGTGGGCTTTTCCCCCCAATACCTGCTATTTTGCTGCTTACAGCTGCATTTATTTTTGTTGCACCTATCTATCAAATTTACCAGTACTTTTGGTTGCAAAACTTGTTTGGAAAGACCGGCCGATTGATGAACACCCCTCTTGGACAGTAGGAATAGGCAGCTAGACAGATAACTTTGACAGACTTCGTAGACATGAGAGAGGAGAGGAGGAAAAAAACCCAACTCTGCAGCCCCAAACACCACCAAATCGGGGCTGCGCAGCCTGCCGCGGTGATTCCCTCCCTCCGCCTCCTCTGAAAGGAAAGGAGAGAGCACGCACGGTGACACGAAACACTTCAGAGCAAAGCAAACAAATATTGGCTTCGCCGGAGAACCAGAAACATAATGATACTATAATGCTCGCAGTTTATTTTTCACTGCCTGGGGCGGCTTGGCAGGACGTCGCAGTAAAATCATCTAGGCATGAGAGATTAGCTGACGTCTGTGCTGTTGCAGGGCCCCGCGCTCGCGCACCGACGGGCTTTTGCACCTGCGGAGGAACGGCGCTGCCCGGTGCCGGGCACGCCGCGAGCTCCCGCAACGCCGGCCAAGCTCCGGAGCCACGAGAGCGCCCATCGCCCAGGCGGCTTCCAGCTCTGTCCATCCTGGGCTCGGGGGTCAAAACCGTAAAGGGAAATTGGTGGCGGATGGGTCACCAAGTCTTACCGCTGGGTTGAAAAC
This sequence comes from Apteryx rowi, assembly GCF_003343035.1. Lineage (NCBI taxonomy): Eukaryota > Metazoa > Chordata > Aves > Apterygiformes > Apterygidae > Apteryx > Apteryx rowi. The sequence goes on along the minus strand of NW_020447195.1, from coordinate 5,614,333 downwards.
TACCGCGATACGCAAGATCGTGCGATATTYGAGGGCTTAATTCACATCAGAGGCTGGTCGCGTCTTCATGCTTGGAAGGATTTTACGTCGCGGGGGAAATCCTGGGCTCTGCCGAAGTCAGAAAAYTCCCCAGGAATCAGCGGAGCTGGGTCTCCACTTAACACACCGCAGCGCAATTAGAGAGGCCAGTTTGTGCCTCGAAAGCTTTTTGGAACAGGTGGATCTGCTGTCGGCGTCGTCCCGTGTGTTTACACAGCCTTCAATAACTGCTTAAACACGGCGCTTTCGTCCCCAGGAATAAACAGGCAGTAGCGGTATCCGCTAAAAGATGATCTTTTGTTTCTGATTGCTTTCCTTACCCGTCAAACAAATGTGAATTTAGTATTCGTGGAACGCGTTAATACCGGGGAGGACAAGGGAGACAAACTGGATCAATAGAGCTGTCAGTCAGAGTCCCTGTCCCTCCCCCGGGGCTTTTACTTAGCTTTAAAAGCAGTCAGCCGGCCCGCATGCGAAGCTCCCTTCTTTCTGATTTCAAGGCCAAGCACTGGACTTTTATTAGCCTGCACCAAGAACTGTTTCTGTAAACTTTTCCTTAAAAGAATATTGAAACCATTTGTCTCATTTTAGCTAGTTGGCTGCAAAGCAGTGTTTTTTAAACATACATGAAATAAAAAGAAGGAAAAAAAAAGAAAAACCCACCATAGAATTGACTCACTAAAAGAAGTTTACTTTCCCCCAGGCAATTCAGCACTTGCACCCATTTTGGTGGCATCATCACTTCTGCAGCATCCCGAGATGTTCAGTTTCTAAGATCACAAAAGCACCCTGGCGTCTTAGCACAAAGGCCACAGCTGGCAGAGCTACATATTTAAATATTCACATGAAAATTTGGAAGAAATCATGCCTCATTTAGACGAGAAAGATACTATTTATATCAGCCATTATTTAACAACAGAAAAAGCACTTGCACAAAGTGGGAAAAACATGTTTCTAAAAGTCACGGAGTCTTGTCAAGTCCTGCTAGCTCAGGGAGTTAAATCAGGAGCCTCCGTGCTCAGCACCTGGCAGCATTTAGTGGAACGACCTAGCCAAACGTAGCCTGAAAAGCACATTAAGACTAAAACTTATAGGCCAGATATTTTACATTCATTTTTATATTTTTGTTCAAGATGGGAGCTTCTGGGTGTTTTAAAAATCTGTAATGAGCATATATTTATCAGCAATGCTAATTGGCAGTAATTCTGCCCCTTTCCAGTCCCACGTAGCACGAGCGCTGTGCTGCATGGCRGGGAGATCCCGCGCCACCCCGCAGCCCTCCCGCTGCAACCAGCCCTACGAAAAATGCAAACTATCTCAAGCGCAGGTTAGGCACCTGGGATTAATATTAAAACACGTCCTCATGTAAACTAGGTTTGCRCGCAGAAATCAAGTGGAGGAGTTATTTTGTTCAGATACGAAGCTGGAAGTACGACCTTGCCTCAGCCCATCTGACTGCCGGCGCTGCCTGCTCCCTCAGCCCTCTCGTGTAGTACATGCCCTTCCTATATCTTGCCTTCTTTTTGACTTCAGATGCCTCTGGGGCACGAACGGGGCTTTGCTCTTGCTTCACACAGCACCTAACGCAGTAGTATAAATAACAGAAACGAATGAATCAGTGCCACAAACAGTCCTTGTCTGCAGGAATCTGCCGAGTCAGCAATGCTTCCCAGGGGAGGTGCGTGTTGCAAATGCTCCAAAAAACGTGCATAAATTGAAAGGCCAATGCAAGGACACCCTTACTAATAGAGCCACACAGATGTTTCAGGCTGCACCATGTAAGGACTGATCTTGCGAAGCAACGTCTTCTCCCAGAGTGGACTTCAGGCACATGGACAGGCTGCCTCCAGCCAACCTGAGGAGCAGGGTCTACGCTGCCCTCAAACCCCACTGGGCCAGCATGAGTAGCTGCCATCACACATGGCTCACAAGGCAGAGATGTGGCTAGCACAAACCCAGCTGGTTTTGACTCCTCCACCCGAGTCAGACCCATTTACCGCCAGGAGAAGCCTTTGGCTGAGATGTGGAAGAAGGTTTGAATTTGCTCCTCTGGGCCCATGCTGAAGAGCTTTGGATGTCCCCTCTGCCACTCCCCTCATGCAACGAAGCAACTGAGAAAGCTCACGGAGAGGACTGGTGTGCGCAGCTCCCACCACAGCTAATGGGAACAGAGAGCCCAGCTGCCCTTTGCGCCTTGGGAAATCTTCTCTGGATCGTCTCGTACTTTGTTCCTGGCCAATTTGTGGGAAAAAAAAGTTGAAAGGAAATAAAAGGAAGTAACCACTTCCACTGGAATTGTCCCAAGTTACTGATTTTGCTGCCTTATGTTAGACATACATTAAGTACCTCCTTTCCTAGCTGTCCTTTATGCCGCCACGCACAGAGAGACCTCTCTGCCGCGCAGAGCACCGGCGCGGCGGCGGCGGCGCTGCGGGAGCGCACAGCTGCACTGCCCACGCAGGTGCACGCGGGGCTGGGAGCGYCGCCGCAGCCCAGGCTGCCGCAGGGATTCAGAGACGCTTGGGATCAGGCCCCGGAGAGCTCTATTGCTCCCAGAAGAGAAGGTTTTAACACAGGTTGTCCTGGGAGACTAACAGCATTTCTAATCTATGCAAAAAAAAAAAAAAAAGAAAAAAAAAGAAAAGAAAAAAAGCAGAAAAAAAAGCCTAGACACAGAACAGAGCTCAACCACAAGCTTATTTGCCTCTCTCTGAAATGTAAGCGTTCTTTAGGACAGGATCCTTAAGCCGTAGCTTGTAAAAAGCTGTTTGTTTTGTACTGACCTTCTCCTTTTATGTAACATGATAGGCATGCTTCAGCGAGTCCTGAATGCAGCTAAACATATGTCGTCAGCTGTGCATTGCTGCCCCTTCTATTAAAATGGATTTTGGTAGCATATGTGGGAATAGGCTCGCCACAGATACTCAAGGGAAATGAAGGAATACAGGGCAATTAGCAAGAGCAATCCCCAGACCTTGCTGCTAAGCCTCCATAGGAAGTACAAAGACTTATCTCATGGGCATGGAAACAATTAAGGTCAACAAGTAATCGTGGAAAAGGAAACTTTAAAAACAAGAACATGGTAAATGACCTAGTAAACACCCCTTTTGCCCCCCTCGCAGACTTGGGACTCATTTCATCTGGGGTTCATATGCACAACCTAGTTGGCTTTTGCCTCCCCAGCCCCCCGCACGTAATGACTTCCCTTTGCAATTTCCTGGAGGAAGTTGCTGGAGTGATCTTTTAGTGATAAAAATAWGCCATAGTGATTCTTAATTTTCAGTCAAAGAATTCTCCTAATCTCCTAATTAAGGAGCGAATGGCAGCAGTGTCCCTTAGAAAGCATCAATGGGACAAGCAGCCTTTGCAGAAGAATGCAGTTATTCTGGAAGAGGGAAGTATCTTATGGATCAGTTGGCCAGATATATAATATCCTGTGTCTGAGTCCTCCTTAGAGGTAAGTGTAGAAGCACTGTTATTTTTGATAAGAGAGGTTCTTCGTGGTGATTTTATTTTTTACAGGTCATTAGAGTTAGAGAGYAGAAATTGTTACATCCTTTTGCACAACTTTAAAAGCATTAATTGAATAGCKAAGTGTCAGCCGTAATTGGTAATCCATGCACTGTCAGTCATTTTCTCACTTCTCTCTCTAGCGGGCTGGGGGAGAATTTCTGAGGGTTATGATGACACCAATGAGTYCTCCAGGGTTTTGTGTATTTGTTTTCATCAGCCATACTTAGCATATGGTATTTACATGTCCTCTTCACGAACACTTGATAGCTGACCTGGAACACAGCACTGGAGTGACTGCTGCCAGCTTTTAACTCCAGACTTACATATGTAACAAGCAGTATCATGACAATTTAAAATGCTGTTCTTCACCAGGCAGTGAAGCTGCAGCTCCACATGGGAGCCCCCCCATAGCCTGCACGGGGAAGGGAGAAGGGACGTTTCTGGTCCGGGAAGGCGATCGTTTGTCCCAGAAACGAGGCATGTTTAGTGACTCACAAACGCTGTGCAGGTTCAAGTCCATGTGATAAGACCAGATCCTGCCCTTATAGCTAGCCACAGACCTTATAGTTTATTGCCYGCATTTACATACTGACCAGACCAACAGGGTGGTCTGTGCCCAGATATATATTTTGTAGTTGAAGACCAAATACGGTTAGTAGGTGAGTTTGGACCCTGTGTCCCTATGTGACAACAAGCCATGCTTCTTTGCACCCTTCTTTCTTTCATCATCTTAAAAAAATACCACAACACTTAATACAGCAGTTTGAGCTAGGAGGAGAATACAAATAAGGTCAGATTAAACAAGYCTAATAGTTTTGCAGCACTAGGCCAAAAAAACCTTAACTACAGATTTGCAGGATGATTGAGTTCACTTGTCTACTAATCAGTGCCTCATCTGAACTAAAGAACATCACTAAGAAAAGGTAGGAAACTGCCTTTGTGTAAAGTATCTTCYGCTGCTTTGTTTGTCTGCTTACCACATCATAATCTTGATCCTAAAAACTCGTCCATTCAATGTCACAAACATATCTGAAGTCCTTGTCACTTGTTTCTACTGCAGGGTACTCACAAGATGCTTTCAGAGAAAGTACCCAAGCAGTACATAACTGGAGGCTAAATCTGGCATGCAGCGACTGTAACAAGCTACGACATCTGTCAGGCTCTTCTTCGATAAACCTGTAATGATTGCTCTGACCAGGGAAGATGACATCTGAAGCCAGTAACTGAATAATGCTAATGATATTTCATAAGCAGCAGAGTTAAAATATAATGATGCATTTCTCTGAAGAAAGAAGCAGGGCGATGAGAGGGGTCYGACTGACAGATATTTACCCCCCATCCATTTTTCTGTCCACAAATGTCTCTGTGGAGTGCTGCAGGGGGGAGCTTTCATTTTATGCATCCCAAAGTGCAGCAGTATCTAGCAGTGACATACATGTGTGTCATACGTGTCAATAGAGATGACTTAATTTCACCTATATATTTTTGGCATCAGTCTATATCTATTAAACAGAGGCACATGTGTATCACCGGGTTGCATATGTACTCCCACTTTCATCACAGTAGCAATAACTCTCTCTCATTTCAGTTTGTAAGTTCTTTGGGGCAAGGAACATGCCTTGCTCCCCTGCTATTATTAGTAATTAGTTGCACTGTCATGTTGTTGCATATTACAGCTGAGAAAATCAGGTGTGTAGCTACATAGATGGATCCGTCAATGCACCAATGAGCTAACAGTCTAAACGGGCAAGACAGACAACAGAAATATCATCCCTTATTCAGAGCTGATGTACAGCGAGAGGACACATTTTGCCCAGGGTCAGAGAGAGGGCTGTGTCAGAAAGCAAACCCAGATCTCCCTAGACCCAGTCCAGTTTCTTAATTAGAAATTATGTTTCTGAAGCACTCTACTGAATCTCCTTGCAGGATTATATACATGGCTTTGACTWATACTGCTGTATCAGACATGTCTGCAACTATTTAGAGAGCAAATGTTTGTACCATAAATTATTTTTTGACAATTTGACTGTTCACAACAGTTCCTAAGCATTTCTATTAACTATTCCCCATTAGCCACAGCAGAACCTCAAAACTGGCCGGTGACTGACAATTGTTATACAGGGCAGTAGCCCTGTGTCAACTTATTCACAACACCTGTCATCACTTCTTGTCACTAATCTTGATCTAGTTATGATTTAATTTATGCTTCGTGTGTCCTAAACCAGCACTTATTTTTTTTCAAAGCAATCAAATGAACTCTTTTGTTATCAGCCTCATTTCTCTGACAGATGCTGAAATTAGACTATTTTGCGAGCAGCTTTTACCATTCTGGCAAATGAGTACCAGCACTACCGCTAGCAGCTTTTGACTCCTGGACTCTCGATAAAATGGGAACAACAATACAAAATTCCCTACAGTAGGAAAGGCAAGCTGGCAGACTACACAATTCAAGCTAACATTAAGCTAATGACAAAGAATTTGTGACAACATAAGATCAGATATCGAACCACTGCTGAGTGTTCCAGCTTTTCTTTAATTTAACTGGATTCCTAACGTGAACTTTGCTCCTGTGCTTTGGGCGAGATTCTCACAACGCGTCGTCCTCCTGTGGCGACAGTAAGTAAAACACACTCAGGTGCACTCTGCAGTGCAGGTACAGCACTCAGCTCTTGATTGCCAGCATCAAGCATGCTTCCCAAATGAAAAGGTCATTTTAAAATTAAAAGATGGGGAAAAGTAATAAAAAGTCATTTTGGTGGAAGTTAATATTGGCTGTTCTTCTGTGTGTAAGGCATCACAGCCACAAGGCTTACCTCAAGTCCTAGAAACATTTTCAGAATTTTAAACATTTCACTGAAAAGGACCATTTGGGAAGCGAAGGACGTTCATGTAACTCAGTTTTACTTGTTGGTATCAGCTAATGACAAGAGCCATATTTTAACAGTATTCTCCCACTATTATTGTGTACTATGACAATATCAAGAGATCCTAGCTGAGCAGGAGATCCCACTGTCCGAGGTCTCCAAGGAGTGAAAACCCCAACCAGTGAAATGAGACTGACAAAGACATGTATCTGGAAGATAAAGAGCAAAAGCAGTGATTTTAAGAACCCATCCGGGCTGTCCATCATGATACAGAAAAATACTGGCACCTGCTGTTTGCGACCTAGGTGACCTGTCCCTGAATGCACGAGTGACAGCAGTCACAGGGCAGGGAATGGAGCAGAGCTTTTCTGCCATCCCCCAGTCCTGCCACAAGCCCACCACATACCAGACCAATTGAGACCAYTTTGTGCAGTTAGTCTTTAAGCACGTATCATGCTGGAAGCCAAATGGAGCTGAGATCCCTCTGCTCAGAGACGAGACAGGAGAGACATTTGCTTTCTTCCAGTCCTCAGGAACCTCCCCGATCACCATGACCTTTCAAAGATAACCAAGAGTGGCCTTGCAATGAAGTCAGCCAGCTCCCTCAGCTCTCGTGGTACATCCCATCAGGTCCCACGGATTTGTGCACATCCAGTCTGTTAAATGTTCCCTAACCTGATCCTCCTCTATCGAGGATAAGTCTTCCTTCCTCCAGACTTTCCCATGGTCTCAAGGACCTGGGATTCCTGAAGGCAAATCTTGCCACTAGAGACTGAGGTGAAGAAGGCAGTGAGTACCTCAGCCTTCTCCGTGTCCTTTGTCACCAGGTCCCCTGCCCTTTACAGCAGCAGGCCCACATTTTCCCTAGTCTCCCTTTTGCAGAAGCCTTTCTTGTTGCCCCACTCACCACATTCAGCTCCAGGTGGGCCTTGGCTTTCCTAACCCATCCCCGCATGCTCAGACAGTGTTTTGAGAGTCCTCCCAGGTCACCCGTCCCTGCTTCCACCTCTCATATGCTTCCAAAACGCAACAAAAGGATTGCCATACTATTAATACAGAAATAAATTAGCAGCTCTTGGCTTGCAGTACACCTTTTTGGTTGTATATATTCAAGGACTGAATGTATTTTTCCAATTTTTGACCTTGTGCTAAAAGAGACAATCCCTAAAAGATGACATTTGAGGACTATCAATTATGGCTAGGAGTGCCATGGACATCACAGCAACAGCTGATCCCAAACGAAATTTACAGTTATAAAACACTAAAAAATTGCTCTCACTGAGTTTGCAGCACTGCACATTTCAAGTCAAACTGGGAGGGTACAAATATAACAACCGAGCCATCTTTCTGCCAAAAATTTCTTGTTATTTGGGCATTTCAAAAGCAGCTCTGACTTAAATTTTAGCTGATATCTCTACACTGGTTATTCTGATCCATGAACTACAGAAATTCAAATCTGGATTTGGAGCTGAACAACCCAGCCTGGCCGCTAACCTGGGACAGGACAAGGATAAGCGCCCTGAGCTCTCACACGTAGGCACGTCAGACATTTTTTGCAGACACTTAGACATGCTATTTTCAAACCATCATGGGCTCACACAGTAGCAAGAGGCAACGACACAATTAATTAACTCTTTTCATCTAAAACACAAATCAGTGAGAGCCCCCTCTCCCCAAGCTCTAAGACAAAACAGTAGGCGTATTCTCGGTACAGAGGATGAAAGAGCAGGCCTTCTACTAGGATGAGAGATGTACCCTGCATGTATTGAAAAGCCGTTTTCCTTCTCAGATGCCATTCTTCTCAGATGTTAGCCTTGCAGATCCGTATTTTATTTCTGAATCACTCTGCACAAACTTATCTTCATTTTATAGACACAGGCAAAGATTTAGATTTCTGTAAAGACTGACCATTAAATAGATGCATTTAAAGTGCTGGTATGAATGCAAAGGAAACACTATTTTATGTATTTTATTACGTTACATTGCTTCTAGTAAGACTTAAGAAAAACAAGCTAGGAATTTTCTTGCAGCTTTTCATTCATTAAATCTTTTGTGAGGAGAAAAAAAATATAATTTCTAAACACTCATGGTGCATAAATATTTGTAATCAGAACTTCTCCATGCTAAAGCTAAACTAATAAAAAGATGATTACATACACACACATGCACACACACATATATGCTGTGACCATATTTATCCTTTTGCTAAACTACTTCCTTACAGGGTGAAAGGTCAGACTAATCAGACATAAATTAACTACAGCTGGAGAAAAACTTTAGAAAGAAAATGCTTAAAATAATTGCATTGCTTTTTTTAACCACATTATTGCTCCTTTAAAGTGAACCAATTGGCATGTGTGCAACTGCAGTAGAGTGAGCAGTTCACGAAAGGAAGAACTGGAGAGGAAGCATTCACTCAGTTAATCCGAATACACATCTGTACACACCGTGGAGACAGCAAATATTCTCAGTTTGTCTAGTAAATAATCATGTATAGACAGCCACGTTACCCCCTCACGCATGTTGAAAAGAAAGCAAGAAGCTGCTTTTTGTGCACAAATAAATGGGAGTTTTTAAGTAAAACAATTTCCAGCACTACCCACTTGAACAACAATATTGTCATGGTTTCATTTTACCACTCCGAATGGCAATGCAAGTTTTTGCCTGTTTGGAAATGTAATGTCGAAGCAACTTCTTGTTTTAATTTAAGCGAGCAGAAGCTGCCAACCATTTTTGCTTGCCAGCCAAAACGAATTTATCTTACACTTTTATTAAGTCATCATCTAGTTAATTACAATCATTTTGTAAATAGCGTAATAGAATGAAGACAGCTATCCAGCTCTGTGAAGCTAAAACCGATACGGGACACAAAAGGGCCGGCCCTCGAAAGCGGTGTAAGCCACTGTCACTCCAGCACTCTCCGGGGAATCACCCTAGTTTGCATCAGCTCAGGAAACAGCCCACCTGCATTTCCACTGCTGAGCAATCCCCAAAATGTCCCCAGTTATTGCAGTGAGATTTTCAGYAACATTGTTCACATCTGCATTTTTATCTGTGGCTGTCCCACACGTCCGTGAAAGATCTGTGGTGTGATTTCCCAGCATAGGTTCACCGAGGTACCGGTCAGACTCTGTTATAAGTTTTCAGCCTGCACTATCTCAGCAAAACTGCAAAATCCATCTTCCAGGTTGGTGTTTTCCTTTAAAGTAGCTCAGCTACTCTTGGTGATGTCTTTCTTGTGCATAGTTAGGGGAAATAAATCACAGGGGAAATAAAGCACAGGGGATTGAACTTCATTAGCAGAGAACAAGCATAAAAGGAGAGACTTGACAGCCTAACACTTTTATTGTGCTTGGGGGAACCCCTCTCTGCCCAAAGCATTTAATTTTTTTTTTTTTTTTAAGCAAACTGATAAGAAAAAGCCAAGACATTTTGCTCTGGAAGATGATGTCTGATTTTGCTGATTTTATTACCTAGATAATAACATGTTTCTAATGCTTCACATGATCCTTTGTAATTAAACTCCATCACAGGGATCAAGTCTTATTCCCTTCATATTCTAATAACAGAGAAACAATAGGCCAAATTCCGCTCTCAAATGTAACTGTAAAGAAAGTTACTCCAAAACTTCAGTGAAGCAAAAACACTGACAGAGCAGAATTTGGCACTCCGTCAGTTTTCTGAGGCTACTTTACATATAAAAAGTTACACTGAATTAACAAAACGATGTGGTTTTAAAATAGATAATTAAAGCAATACAGCTTTATGTGAAAATACCCTTGAAATAAATTTAACTTAGTTTATAGGAGTTTAGCTGCACTGGTTAATTTACAATGCAACTGTAAACTGCAATGCAAACGGTTTGCAGCAGCAGACTTTAACCTATTTACTTGTATCAGCACAATGATTTTTATGCGCTTAGTTTAAACAGTCTTAAACCACATCAGTATCTATGGAGTCAAGCTCTTGCACCCTCCTCTTGCACCCTCCTCACTACCTTTTGTTAGTTTTTCTAGCCCAATCATAAAAATATAAATTAAAATTTGATAAATACATGTATGTATCATGACGTAACACTGAATAACCAAAGCTAGAACACTCGGACACTGGCTGAAATTAAAAATTCTTCCTCATATCTGCTCTGACATTCAAATACAAATATAAGGTGATGTTAATGCAGAGTCTTTGCTCCTGTGTCATTTGAATGACAGAGAAACCGCAGCTCAGGGTTCGCCTTGCCTCTTTCAGACAAAACTCATATAATGAATTATTCTCCAAAACTGGTGCTGCCTGACCAAAATTGTTTTTGCTTGCCAACTATTACCTGCCTGTTTCTTTCAGCAGCTAACCTGGAACAGACACAGATCCTGCAATGAAAGCGCACGGCTGGGAGCTTTGCCATCGGTTTCATAGATCAAGCCCAAGATTCAGCTTGAGGCTGCTTTATGCAGGGTTTTTGTGGCCGTGGAAGGGCCAGCCAGGAGTGCAAGTTTTGTCTTTACACCAGCTTATCCCAAGGCTGTAGATACCTACAAAGTGGCATAGGAGTGTGTCATCCCAGTGCGTGCGAGGACCTCTCGCAGGAGGAGGAGATGCAGGTGCATCCCGAGGAGGGCTGGACCACTTCAGCCGCCCTGGTACACCTAAGGCAGCACAAATGCTGTCCGTAGAGAAGGCTGCAGAGCAGCCAAGCACTTAAGCAGGTGCTTAACTTTAATTACTTGCTTACAATCTGCAGGCCTCAGAGGTTTACGAGCCCTTTATAACCACTTCTGTTGTAAATCCTAATCTCTGACTTTTTCAAAATAAGAGAAACTGGGAGGGCAAACCCAGCTCCTTCGCTGCTCAGATAGACATCAGCAGCTTGCCGGGGCTGGAGAGCAGCTGTTCGCAGCCTCCGAAGAGCCACAGGATCAATTTTCAGCTGTTGCTTGCTGGYTCCGGGTCGCGGCCGGGCTTGGAGCGGCTTTGGGCGCAGCCGCAGCCCGTCGCCGGATCGCGCAGCGCTACGGCGGGTCGGCAGAGTCGCGCTCGCCGCCTGCCTGAGCAGAGGCTTTTGGGCACGTGCTCAGCTGCTGCACGGCAGCTTGCTCAGCTGAGGTGGATCAGTCCTCTGTCGTCTGGCCCTGCTCTCCGAAGACGAATATATAGAYGTAGCATACGAAAAAGGGCAGAATTCACAGACGTGACGTGTTATTTTAAATCTTTTTTTTTTCTCCCCTTTTTTATTCAGGGAAGCGTACAGATGCCTGAGCTGCTGTTTAACTAATATTAGACTGCTGCCTATTGTAAATTGGAAATTAGGTCGCAAAGACATTTCAACAACTAGTAAAACTACTCGCAGTTCATCTGAGATTACATTTTCAGGATTCAGAACAAGTTACCTCATCATCATAAATGACCCCATTGTCCAAAACACAATAAGGACATGTCTTAGAAAGAGACAAAGATGACATTATTTTGCTTGGTCTCTATTAATAGGGATTCTCCCAAACAGAAGAATCATTTGAGTGGAGATATATTTGGAGGCAAATAATGAATAGATCCTTCTAGCTATTCACAAGACTATACTGTTGGGAATGTAACAGTTATTTAGGTTCCTTTTTCTTAATTGAACACTCTTGAGTGATCATACATGCAATTAGTTGTTTGCTTTCAGAAAATAAACTGCGTTGTACAAACCCTTTTTGTCCGTTCTGTATTTTTGAAACATGCCAAGTCATTAGAGAAATGTCTGGGTATCTCAGATATGAGCTGGAAAAATGAAGAAGGATTTTTATCCTCTAGCACCATCAACTACTTCTGAGTATTCAGCTGGGTCAGAGCTAACCAAAGGTTTCCTTTTCGCCTTGTCTGGAAGTAGCCTTCCTGCACGGGGAATTTCTGCAGACAGACTCTGCTGAACAGAGCCAACATTGTGTCGGCAGCTCTGGGACAGAAAACAAACTGTTTTAAAGTTACTCACAAACTTCAAGAAAGCTTGGAGAGCGCTGCTGTCCCTGCTGGCTGCAGCCACCTGGCTGCCGGGTACACGGAGAGCAGCGGAGCAGGCAGAGGACAACCAGAGGCCAAAGCACTTGGAAAAAATACACTGGAACAGCCAGAAATGCTGGGGGGTGACTGCCCTTTAGAATAAAAAAATATTTTGTAGCAGTGAGGGCATAAAACCTCTTTATTTGTTCTGTGCATCAAACAGAGATTAAAAAAAGCTTTTTTTTTTTTTTTTTCTGCTCTGCATTATTTGAAACTTCCTGTAGTGAATCCACAGAGCAGAGATTTCAGAAAATGAGGGATTTAAAACACATTCTCTGTTTGCTCCTACTCAGAGGATGCCGTACTGGCAATGGATGGAGTAATATACTCACAAAAGAGGGGTCAAAGGCTTCCTTGGTCCCCAGTGGTTATTAACAGTTATTAAGCTGGGGAGCTTTTAAGCGCGTTAAGGACTGGCCAGGAGAAGTGAGCCGACCCGCACGGTGGAAGCAACGCAGCCTCAAAGCTTAGAGCTGCGTGTGGCCACATTTTCTGTTTTCTCAAAAAGCAAATTAACCCACGAGGAGCGCCACGATGCCATGTGATGAGCCCTTCAAACATCCAGTTTAACTTGTTTACGGCCAGCGTGGATATTTCCAGGCTGCCCAGCTGCGGTGCGGTTAGGAGCCTGCTCACTCCTGAGCGAATTTCGGCAATCGATGATCATGTAGCACCAGGGTGGGAAGGTTCAAGAGCTCTGCCCTGCAAAGGAGCTGGGCTGATCTACAGTGAACTGTCCGTATAAGTGCTTCGAAGTCCAAGTTGTCAGTGAGGCCACCATGTCCTGGCTTTCAAGCCCAGTTTCTCACATGTCTCCGTGACAGACTAGCGTTTGTAGCCCAGCTCACTCAGCACAGACTTGTTTCTCTCAAAACAGCAGAGAAGGTGGTTGCCAAGGCTTCTGGGAGAACCAGTCAAGACCCATCTGACTAGCTCCCAGCTAATGGGTACTGTAAAGTACCCATGCTAAAAGTGCTTCACCTCTACTATCTTACTTTTTTACACAGCATTTTTCTTTTGTTGATGATGTTCCTATTATCTCAGCCCTATCTTCCCATCCCATAGCCATAGGCTGTCAGCCTTTTTTTTTTTAAAAAAAAAAGTTAATTAGAATTGAAAAGGTAGCATAATAAAGGAGAAAATTGTTTTTTGGCAGCCCTACTTACCTTGTTTATATTGGCATTTCAAGAGACTATCATAATATAAGATGCACCCTCAACCTGCATAATATATCCTGCTTTCCCCCAGCAGTAGCTCTGTGATATATCTCGTCCACCTTGAGCTATAATCCTGTCATTTGCTGCTTTTTCAACCTCCTCTTGGTCAGAGGGACGTGCCAATATCTGGGCTTTTCATTATCAAAGCAAAAAAGATGATTCAAAGGAACATATATACAACTTTGTGGACTAAACCCTGCTCTCAAACACAAGAGCTTTAGTAAAGGGGTGTCTGGATTTTGGATTGCCAAAGACATTGGCCACACCAAAATGTGTATGAGTTAGGTTTGCAAAGTAACCGCTGCAGATCCCCAGACTGCTCTGCTGTCCTGCTCACCAGAAACTCCATGCACTGTGGGTTGCAGCGTGGAAATGGTTGCACTGCCTCTTTACGATGTGTCCCTCTCCTTAGCTGAACCAGGGAAGCTGGCCATCACGCCAGGCTTTCCACACTACCGGCAAGTGCCGTCCTTTAGTGCTATGGAGATTTCTTGGGAAAGCACTTGTTCCAAAGCATTGTACCACTAAATATGGAGAGTAAAACCACTTTTCCCTCACCAGTTACAGAACATTTCTCCAGCCCTACTCTTAAATCGGCCTTTACCATGACTGGAAAATATGCAAAGAAAACAGTCCAATGGGTAAGAATCGGCAGAGCTAATCTGAGAGAGTTTTAATAAGCTATTGCAAAGCTGATTTTTTTTTAAATATAAATTTTCCAGAAAATGATCTATGAAGTCCATGGCTGCATGTGATTCCTGGTTAYCTCGGTCATCTTTTTGCAAAAAGGAGAAAAAAACAGCAACCATAAATTTTTGACATGTAAGAGAAAATAGTCATTGAAAAGAGGGTTGCGGCTGATGTTACTGCTGACATTATTACATGGACATATGCTTGGTCACAGTTTACCTATAACACATCCAGAAGTACCTATATCCTTCCCACCTCCAAACACTGTCATCAGACAATGCAAGACASTAATTTAAAACATGACATCATTGCCTGAAGTGTTCAGCACATAYTGTGATTGAAACTATCTGTATACACCGAGACCGGCTTTTCAATTTGCTCATGAACTACTTGATAAACCACAGTACTGAAAATAAGACAAATAAGATGGTTTGCAAATACTTCCATCTGCCTATTAGGGCTTGATTAGCATTCCCACAGATGCAGTAAAAAAATCCAGTTTTAAAAGCAAACAGGTCAAATAAATTACATATGGAATCTGGCACTGTTAAAGCAAGACAAGTACATGCCTAGATTAATAAGTAATTACCCATACAGCAGAGATGCCTTCACTTCTGGCCACTAGACTTTTGTTAGCAATTTAAATTACATGGCAAAATATGGAGGGGTTAAAATTACCATCTTTGAGGGTATCCCAAAGACTAGTTATTGAATGTTTCTCAAGGCACTTTTTCTTAGAAAAATAGAATTGCATGAATTACAGGCTGTTCTGAGACGAACTGCAGATGCATTTTACGATGTTAATCTCAGTAATGAATTTGCTACAAAGGGTGCTACTCTTCTACACCTGAGACTTTACACAGCTATTGTTACACTCTGTTACAGCCGTGAACATTTTTTATCCTGCAATAATGAAGCAAAATGGAAAATGTAGGTTCAAACTCCCCATCACCCAAGAGATGACATTGAGCTTGGATTCTCCAAGTAGCGGCACGTGCAAGTAAACCCATGGGCTGATCCACTAGAAGGGCAGAGCTGGCAGGTAGCATTAGAGTATTTTATCAGATAATGCTAGTCTCGGCACTCGGCCCCAAGGGACTACCTTGGATTATGAACTCTGATTAGCGATCCCACATCCCAGCTGGTTTGAGGTCTCTAGCACTGCTCTGTGTCAGGAGGCAGGTGGTCCCTCAGGCCCAGAGAAAGAAGGACATCTCCTTAGTTTGGGCAACTATTTCCTCGGAGTCCAAGTTTCTGTTAATTCCTGCTTCCGTGCCTCCCTGTCCCCGTGTGCTACGCTGGGATTTTGTGCAATTAAATCAGGGCTGGAGGATCCTTGAGACAGAGAGTTGTTAAAAGTCAGGCGCTGTGGCCTGCTCTTTTGTGGACTGGCCTCTGTGCCTTCCCGCCACCCTGCAATACGTTTACGCTGTGCTGCTTTAGCCTTACCAAATAAAGTTCCTGTCACAGACCCTGAAATTGTAGGTCGCCAAAGTGGACAACTTTGATACAGATCTGTCACCTTCAGGACCCCTCATGGTCCTGTCATCTTACCTCTAAGGTATCCGTGCCCAGAAACACAAGCAGCAAAGTTTTCAGCAGCAAGTTTAAAATCCCAGCACAGGGCCAACATCTTTCCTGAAAAACACTGAGGGAATCAGAAAAAAGGCTGAAACTTCCCAGTACAGATAATTTTCCATTTTCCCTGTCCCAAATCTGGCTAACGAAATACCTTCAATCTTCAAATCACAGATGCAGTAGCTTTCTAAAGTTACTAAAAGCACAATTAACTTTTTCGGAGCACATTTAAAGCCTGCTCATTCACTCGCCGGCTTTGCTTGGTACGCAAGGTATCAGAGACGGGAGCGCGCTGCGGCGCCTTCCCCTCTTGCAAGGGGGAGAGGAGAAACCACGTGCTGGCAACACTTTCAGAGTAGAAAGTGTGTTTAAAAAGCAGGGCTTCAGAAGTAAATAAAACTCCTTTAACAATAATGAAAGTAATAATGAACTTTCTTTTCGTGTCAGTTTTGCTCAGTTAGTCGCTTGATAATGCGATGCACTATAAATGGCTTGAAAGAAGATTCCTTGTCAGCCCGCGGTGCCTGGGGGATAATGCGAGCGAGCTCAACCCTCAGAAGTAATTAAAGATAATCAGGGAAAAATGCGAGGGGTCTGCTGTGCTCCGCATTCCAAACTCCACCTACAACAGGAACATCGCACGAAATTATTATTTAAATTTAACCCTTTTCCAGAGTGACTGGTGACGGACAGGTCTCATTGTGCGTTTGCCGGGGCTGCTGTGCTCAGAAGAACAAGAAACAGCAGAAAACGATTTCAGGAGGATCCTGATACCGACCGAAAGAGACTCGCAGCTTGAAACTCCGAGCTAGCTTTTGTGTTTTACTTCCTTTGACAGATTTCTATCAGCAATGTTTACTTCAGATGTACTAAACAGCAGAGTCATCTCCTGAAGTGGGATTAATTTACCACAGAATATTTATACGAACAAATAACAGCTTTAACAAATAAAGGAATAACAACACTATTATTAATAGTATCGATACCAGGGCAGGTTTCCCAGGTACCTAATGGACAACAACTCCCACTGAATACTTGTTTATCACGAGGAAGAGCAAGAGTTACAGGCTGGTGAATAACTTTGAAAAATCAAGCCACTTATTCAGGCGCTTACTCAGCACAGGAGCAGCTGAGCGCTGAGCAATCTGGGAGATCTGGTCGAGAGCGCCTTTCATTTCTAGCGCTCTTTGAACTCGCTGCCACCCGTCCTGCTAGCCGGATTCAGGGCAACGCGGCGCGGCCAGGTCTGGCCACCCGAAGGACGGCCTCCGATAGCAAGGAGCGCGCGGCCGYAGATGCAGGGCGTGATTTCGGCTGGGCTCGGCGTGACGCTCGCCCTTGGAGCGGTGCRTTGAACTACAGAAACGAAAAGCCTGACCGAGCACAGATGGAATCAAGGAGCCAAGACTCTGCAGCGGGAGGCCGCAGCAAGACCTGTCCTGGGCACACTGGCACAAGCAGGGGCCTGGAAACCTGCACTCGCCCGTGCCTTACGCTGAGCGTCCTCTGCTCCGCTTGCACTTACTGGGTGTCGGAAAAACCTATCTGACCCGCTCAGGGGTCTGTTTCCCCAGGACAAAAGACCCATTGACGTGGCCCAAAGGGCAAAGGAAGAGCAGAGAGTCATGCAAAGCAGAAGTCGAATCTGGGAGATGGAGTTGCTCCTGATGTCACCGAAATCGGCCTCTGGTAACAGTGAGCTCTCCAGATCAGCGAGCTGGTACAAAGTACTGAGGCTCCTGCACAAAGTACTGAGGCTGCTGTCTCTTCCCCATCTAGAAAGCTCATCACCGCTGAGTTCATTTGCATCTGGTGAATGTGCTTGTGAAACCAAACAATTCCAGACGCTTGGCAGTGCTAAGGAAAGCACAGAGTTACTGTCTTTCAGCGCGATGACCAGGCCCCGGGCAGATTTGGCTGCTTACTGCCAGGTTCCTCAGATTTTAGCCAAGTTTGTTGTTCATATTGGGCAGAAGGAAAAGAACCGAAGAATTACAGCGAGTAACTAAGAACATATTGAAAGACGCTTCGTCTAGGGTTTCCAGGCTTTTTCAGTCTGTGGACCTCTAACGATTTTCTAAAGAAGATATAGACCCTTGTACTGAGAGTTTACACTTACTGAAAATAGGTTATGCTTTTAGGAGCTTTTTTTTGTGTGGATTCCTTTGAAGTAGCCCAGAAAACCACATCACTACATCCATGACTCCACAGGCAACAGAAGATCATCAACTTCCAATCTATTTTGTCTAGTAATTGCGCAGATTTGTTTCTCCCACAATCCGTTGATGTGAAGTTTAACACTCAAATATTACCAGTTAAATACAAAACAAAACTGTTAATGCACTGTTTCACAATAAGTAATATAAAACCATGAATAATGGGTTCCAAATGATGTAAACATGTGTTTAGAGTACTGCTTAGAGCACTGATGCTGACCTAGATTTGACCTTCCCAAGTATCCACAATCTATTCCTTCTTTAAAAATAAAAAATGTTGCCTAAAGGAAAGATTGTGTTGTCTTCACAAATGATGAGTGTGGATTCCATGTGACCGCAAACAACAAAATACTGTACAGGTCATAATTAAAATGACCTTATAAAATATCCCATGGAAAAATATTTTCCAATGGACTGGATTCCGTCAAATTTCATGTAGACCACACACTTTAATTCTTGTCCTACTGAAGTCATTGAGAGAATTTTTCCATTGACTTCTATGTATCCATGCTTTGGCCCTCATTAGGCATGCACTGAGCATATCTTTAAAACAGACATCAAATATAAAAGTAGCTCTATAGTTCCCCCAAAAGCATGCCCACAGGGAGTATGAGGCAAAAACGTACAAAACATTTTTGGAATGAGCGAGTTCGTAAAGAATAACATACCACTTTAAAAAAAATTAAGTCTAAAAAATTTAATTTAAACCATATGGATACACAAAGCATGTAATTAATACGGAAATAATGCTGATTGTTAATAGAGACATCTGAAATCAGCCGCAGAGAAATCTCGTTATGTCAGGATTGTGCCTGGATTCAAACGAGGAACACACAACGTTACACAATCGATATTACGTTATTAACAGGACATTCCTTGTATTTTTTAAGCAGAGACAAAGTCACATCTTTCCAGCCTGGAAAAGTAGTATGCCTACACAAGATGCAATTACTTTAATTTAGACTTTTGAAGATCTATATAAAGACAACAACGGGCTATTTGTTATCATCCGAACAAGCATCATCTGAACAACCATCCGCCCAACGCGGCGAGATCTGCGCAGCCACCGCCATAACGGAGCGCGCAGAGCTGGCTGCGCGCAGACACGCTAATCGCAGACGAGAAACGAAGCGAGTTGAAGACAGCCACCTAAAACGAGCCCCGGTTCGCCGCCCGGGCAAGCGGACTAGCGGGAGCCTCATTGCCCCGCGGCGAGCGCCGCCGGGAGCACGCGCGCTGGAGCGCAGGCCAATTAAACGGCCCGTCCTTTAAAGTCCTCGCAAATGGAGGCTGCATCTGTGCGAGGCGGCGCAAGCACAGAGAGCGACTCAAGCGCTGCCAAATCGAGTGTGACCTCCAATCTGCCACTCTCACGGTGAAAGACAGGGAAGCAAATTACTTGGCCTTGGCTTTCTATTGAGGGTGAATGCGAGCGGGGCCGGCGGACGGGCCGCCAGCCTCGCCGGCTCCCCTCCCCGGCGGCACCCCACGGCTCGCGCAGCCCCGCTCAAAGCGATGAAAGAGGGGCTCCGCTCTCGGGGGCCCCCGCGCGCGAAAGAGGCGACCATTAGATCATAGTAATTACGCCATTGACATCGCACAGTGACACAGTGGGGGCGCGGGGKACTCATCAAACACTTCTCTTGAGCGGGGCCCCGCCGCTAATGAGGCACGCCGGACGGCATTGTGCCTCCCATTTACTCATGGCTGCGGCCCGCCTGCCAACGACAGCTCCGCGCCGCAGACAGGCTGCCCCTTTCAGAGCCGTTTGTGCCTCGCCCGACCCCTGACCTCCCGGGTTATGACATCAGCAGCCCTGATCCGCGATCATTTTTATTGGCGGACATTCAACTCTTGTTTCCTGTGTTTAACTCTGCCTCCCTTTTTTAGCCAAACTTATTGGTTCTAATAGGCATCTGCCAAAAGACTATAAAGTAAGCCAGAGCCTGCACAAAGAGGCTTCTGATCTTGCTATAAAAAGCCCCACAGCTACTATTTATGCCAATAATAACGAGTAATTCATTATCTAGGCGCACAAAATCTGTTAACCACTAAAATGTTGAACAATTTGGAGCAGATGTCCGACAATTTTACGAGTTTTAATTAAAATGTTCTATTTAYTTTCGTCAATACACCTGGGTTTTTAAATTTGCAAAGATGTTACATGGGTGCACAACAGTATTTTGCAAATTGCGTTTTTGGAGGGGGATTAGGAGGGGATGATTTGGGCTAATCAGATGCTGATTTGTGGCGAATTTTTTCCCCATTAAGGTGTTGATGCAAAATCAAAGAGGAATTAGAGCCGAGATTTAAAAAGACAGTGCTTTCTTGGGACAAAGCAGCAATACTTMAGGAGTCAGTGAACTTCAGCTTGTCTACTTGAAGTAGAGAAAGGGAATTTGCATTYTGAAGCAAAGTCATTAATTTTAAAGCTAGCGTTCTAAATGGAAATTAAATATCTTTAGAGAACAGGTTCTCAAAACACATGTTTTTCATAATGTTTGTATAAACACTCTGATTTCCATATAGCAGAAATAGAGGCATAATAAACAGCCAGCATTTACTTTATCATAAATGCAAATAATCATTTTCCAAAAAAATGGCATTACAAATCGCTATGCAGGCACATAATCACAAATTTGCATGATTCATGTTTTTAAACATTTGTAACAAAAATTTAAATACTTGGGAAGCTGATACTGAATAAAATATAAATTATTTTATCTATGCTCTTTCATTTGAGTAATAGGAAGCTTTTGGCCTGAAGTTAAAAGCTAACTAATTTTTAAAAAGGATGGTTTTACCTCAATTATAATCATAAGCAAATTAACAAAAAAGAAGATCCTGTTCAGCTAATTTCAAACTGTTACAGTCGCAGACGATGATTACAGGAAGTGGTTAAGTAATAGGAGAATTTTTATTGTAACAGTGAGGGTTTACTATAACCAGCCATACACAGATAATCTCCCTAATGCCTCCCTTTGGGGGCTAATATGGGAATATAATGGATCGGATCCTGAGCTGTCACAGGCCCRTGTACCTCTAATGGAATCTGCGGATTTACATTCGTTTCTCCGATAAGATTCTCATCCAGTTTCTCTTTGTAGTCAAGTAAATCATTTTGCTCATTACTTGCTAATCTTAATTTCATCATCTTTGCCAGTATTAGCTTTATTTACATAGCTTATTTTTTGACAAAAGCTGAGCTACTGTACTTTGCGTAGTAATACTCCATGATCACACTCGCACACTTTGTGATCACACACCTCCCTAAATCAAATGCAGTTCTCACAGCTTTGTACACAAAATAGGGAAAGGCATGAGCGCTCCTAAATGACCACACGTAGATATTGAGGCAAGCGACAACCTGTTTTATGTGTAGATGGGCAGGAGTTTCCATCTTTTAAAAGCAGGTTCCCCCCCAGAAAATCCAAACAAAGACAACTTTGGATTATATGCACAGGAGAGCTCCTGTGGCCCCAGAGCTATATGCTGACTTTCACAGCTTTGTGGACTTGGCTTATAAAAGTCTAAAAAAAAAATTAAAATCTCACACTGTAAGTAAGCTAGGCCATTCTCCTCTCCATGCAAAATAGATTGCTTAATATATACCTTATAAAACAAGTGCTCTACATCTGTGGTTAGTGGACCCTAAGACTGCAAGGGAAGTGGGTCCATGGACTAACTGGACTTTGAAAGTTAATTTGGGAAAATGAGCTGATTGCCTTACTTTGTTACCTGGAGAGTGCACTTCTACTTAGTTTTTCACTTCAAACTGAAAAGGATGCAATCAGTTCTCTGTAGGATATTGGTGAGAAGAATTTTTGAAAAAAGAACATCCCTTCCACAACAACCTTAAGAAAAAAAGTTCTACTTTAATATATTTCATAGCCAGGACATTTTTCCCAGGTAGTCAGCCTTTCTTTTCTTATACATTTGGATTTTTTAACTAGGTCTGGGAACCACTTCCAAGAATCGATAGAACAAAATTCTGGATAACAGGTGAACTCATATTCAATCTAATTGATTATATATTTAAAGCAGCAACATTTCAAATCTTTACTCTTTCCTCCTAGGCATACAGAAAACCTTTTTGTGCACATACACGCAGGTGCATGGGTGCAGTCCCCAATCTTCCTGTGCACAAATACATATTTTCCCCTCATGACCAGACTGCAAAGACACCATTATATAGTTCTTGGAGAGAGCAAGACTCAAACACAGTTTGGTAGACTGTACTCAGCTCTAAGCACACTAAAAACTAGTATTACAATAGAAATATAACCCCACTGTGAGATTCAACAGTCAGTGAATTGACAGAATCAGGAAACAGTTTAGGGCAGAGGCTGGACATCGTCTGGTCCATCCTACTGCTCAAAGCARGGCCAGCCTCTGTGTCTTGCTGGTCCAGTGGAGCTTTCAGTATCTCCAGGGATGGAGGTCCCACTGCCTCCCCAGTACCTGGCTTTGCCACCCTCCACTGAAGAGTTTTCTCATTTAATCTCATTGGAATTTCCCCTGCTGCAGCTCCGCTCTGTTACCTCTCATCCTTTCTCTGTGCCTCTCTGAGAAGGGTCTTGTCCATCTCCTCTATAACCACCCATCAGGCACCTGAAGATAGCAGTTAGGTCCTCCCTCCCCAATTTGGCCTCTCTTGTCGAGGCAGAGCAAACACCTTTCTGCCAGGTCTCCCCAACCGTCCTGGGCTCCAGCCCCCTGACCACCTTGGGGCCGTTGGCCAGTCTTACTCCAGTCTGCCAAGGTCTGTCTTGTGCTGGGAACCCCGCAGTGGCCACAGCACTCCAGATGCCATCTCTTGAGTGCTGAACTGAGGGAACAATCGCTTCCCTCGACCTGGAATATTCATCGGGCCACGCTCCCGGCTTTCCAATATTGCTGTCCAATTATGCATAACCCCTCCATCGGGTAACGTGCTAGTCATGCTTGTGCAGGTCTCCTGAGAACAAGGAAGGGATAGGAGTTGACAGTATAGTTTACCTTGCAGAACCTGATGTTGGAGCATACTTGGGAAGCTATCCAGGCTGTCTCTTAGATCCCTCCATGAGATCATGAGATGTTGGCTGCAGAAAAACTCCTCATAGCTAACTTAGCCTGCACTGAAAGGCAGAGGCTCCACGTGTTACCTCATGATCTATTTACCCGCAGACAGAGCAACTGGGAGCAAGAATCACCAAGGCACAAATATAAGACCTCACTTTCTCCTTTTTCAAACTAGATCCATACTTAAAGCCTAATACTGGGCATAGCACATGGTCACAATCTGCAAATAAGTTGTGCATGGCTCTGCTGAAGGATGTTAATGCTCATCACCATTCAGAGCACTCAGGCTAGGGAAAGCTTAATTAAAAACATCTGACAGGCCATGATTTCGTTTATTCATAATCACCAGGATGCCTATACCTGTTATGCCAGATCTTCATACTGTAAATAATTAGCTATAGGAAACCTCAAGAGGTTTCTTCAGAGCACATACTTCGCCATGTTTTTATAGCATTTGCAATTTTAATATCAGAAATTGTAGTCTATTTTAAATAGGAAATATTAATAACAGGCTTGCTTGTCTTTGCATTTTTCTCTACATTAAGAACAGGATTAATTTTCAAGCACTGCAGCTCATTTTCCAGAGGAACTACTAATCTGCTAATCTTTCTTTTGTAGAAGTGTTTAAATTGTCATGATCAGCTTCCTCTTGGAACTATTAGGCTGAGTATTACAGTGGAATAATTAGGAAAATGTCAGGCATAACTCCAAGAGAAAACAATTCAACTGGGGAGAAAAAGATGGTGTTTCACTTAGGGCATAGGCTGAGGATTCAGGGCCTTCCGTCTATCTATTCGGACCCAGGGTGGTTGGCCCAGGGTGACCATGGTCAAGTCTTCTCAGGTCCATTTCCTCCTGGCTCCTGGTGGTGCAGTGTGCCTTC
This sequence comes from Apteryx rowi, assembly GCF_003343035.1. Taxonomy (NCBI): domain Eukaryota; kingdom Metazoa; phylum Chordata; class Aves; order Apterygiformes; family Apterygidae; genus Apteryx; species Apteryx rowi. Next base: position 5,590,239 of record NW_020447195.1, on the reverse strand, counting down.
TTCCCTCCATCTGGCCTTGTTTGTCCGGTCCCTTTAACTCTTTGGAGTATGTGTTTGTAGTGATTATCTTGGGAGCGTCAATCCTCACAGAGTATAAATCACAGATCAAGTCTCAGTCTAAGAATTTGTCCAGCAGAAGGTACAATGTTCCTGCAAGCTTATGGCAAAACAACTACTTCTAGATGGGAATCTGGTTAATGCTGAGCCTAGTCCCAGGCTGCGAGGTCTGGGATGCCCAGTCACTTACTCATAGAAATACCGAGTAAAAGAAAGGATGGAGACTAGGCAAGGACAAACCACAAGGCAGAGGCTGAAGCTTGGTCTGTTTACAAGGTGTGTCGCTCACACTCCCTGGACTCCCAAAAATTGCTGCAGAAGGAGGATCCCTGCACAGTCCCTTTGGCTTTGCTCCCCTATGAGGTCTCTGGAAGCACTGGGAGATTTAAAGCCAGCATGTGTCAGGTTTTAAAAAAAACATGTTATGTCAACAGAGGCTTCACACAGCCCCACTGGGTACACAAGCATACATGAGCTACACTCACATACTCAGCTATATGGCTTTTGTGACAGAAGTCACGCACAGCGTCTACACAACAACTGCACAGCACAACTGACTCTACTCAGTGCGGTTTATTTTACTTTACTGGGCTTGGTGACCTAACAAAAAGTAGAACAATATTTTTACATTTGTATCTCTCCATCTCCAAAAGACTAGTCTTTTTTAAATAGGTACATCCTAGAATACGTGACACTAGACTTGTTTTTGGATTTCAGTTTTTACAACAAAACTGAAAACAAAATTTCACAATATTTCAGTGGTGTGAAAAAGCAAATATTGATAGTCATTCCAATGAATCAAGTTTTGTTTTATTGCTTTTGGAGAGTGGAATATTTGCAATGCCCAGTCTCTGTGGGGAACACCACGAAGTAAATGATGTTTCCCTGCACTACCAGAGCTGGTTTCTGTAGCGTCTCTGTGTGGTTAGGCTCTGTCTCTGAGTAGATACTTATTTCAGAGTTAGACTGGAACATCTTTTTTTGCTTCACTTAACCCTGGTCTAATTGCAAGAGCAATTACTGAACTAAATCTCAGGGCTGTTGGGCTTTATTCACATTTGACTCTAATCTGCTGGCTAAGTTTGGACAAGCCATTGTATTGAACTATGTGAGCCCTTATGCCTTCAAACTTTATTTTAAATAACTTTTTCTGTGAAGCTCATGCTGCATTGCACATGTTATACGTGCAAGATAAATGAGACATGATGTGTTCCTGCAGGACACAGAGCATCTGTAGCAAAGCTCAGGTAAAGGCTGTATATAGATAAGACCTTGCGTTTGCAATGCAGGGAAGTGTGTGAACTACTTGCAGCAGATCTGAAGCAATGCTAATGAACAGATAAGTTACCTGTCATAATAGACTTCTACCATTTCTCTTTTCCTTCTCTTCTTTGATCCATCCTTTCATTCATCTATCCTTTCAAGTCATATTTTAATCACTAGCATGGTTAAAATGAATTATTGGAAATCATACACAATATTTGAAAAATTATGTAAAAAAAACATAACACAAAATGATTCTCATCTAGTCATAAAGCCACTACAAAATTAAAGAAGAAAAACTGATTTAGTGACCCCATGTCTTGTGCAACAGATGATTATAAAAGTGAATGCTTTCAGTCCAGTTCTATAGGTACTGCCTGACCAAGGAGTTTTGGAGAACAGTATTAAATGTTTTTCTGTCAACTTGCTTTCCAGTAAAATTACCTGATGACAATCTGTCAAAATTTCTCACTGAAACATTATCAATATAAAAAGTAGCTTTTCAAATGAAATTTATATTTCTCCCCCAAATTCACAGGAACTGCATTTTGACTTGAAGTTGGGTGAAAAACTCAAACACTGAAGTTTTGAAAAGCAAAATTGTGGAGTACGATTTGTCCTCCCCCATCCTTCCCCTGAAACACTCTCACAGAAAGAGTCTTGCCTTGGAGTTATAAAACATGCAAAAAGAGTTTTGACTCTGTTCCATTGCGAGGGGATCAAAAAAGCATTTTTTTCATTTCCTTGGACACATCTAGGCAGAAGATACGGCAGTTTTCAAACAGCTCTATAGCAGGCAAATTATCGTTCTCTGTAATCAAATCTCTGAAATGGTATATGCAAAAACTGTACCTCTATCATATAGCAGCATTTGGTTGATGCTGTAATTTCCGGAAGCTGCAGATTGAAAAAAAACAGCTATTTCCTGGAATCAACATTGTACAGACATTGCAGTTCCAGTTTTATAACTCTCCACAATCTGTGCTAGTAAGAATTAGTGAAATACCTGGGCATAGTAGTCAGAAGGGGAATTAAGTTCCCAACACATACCAGCAGTGACTGTCGCCACACCCGTTCTTGGCAATTACCAGCTCTCAAAAGCCAACCACACAAAATTTATGTCATTCAAATTTCTTAACATGCAACAAAAGCAAAGGAAACAATCAAAACAGCAAAAGAAATCGTAAATTCTAGTCAATAAATTGCATGTGTTCAAGAGGAAAGCTATAATGGAGAAATCTAACTCCACAGAAACTTATGTTCATTGCAAAACAAATATTCGCTTCGGCAAGAGCTGAAACTAGACAATCCATGGACGTAAAGTAAATTTGCCAAAAGGCAGGCAGTTCGATGTTAGAGGTGCCATAATGTGTCGTTTCTGGCCAAAAAACAAGAAGACAACATAGCTCACTGACAAAACCTTCCCTGTGTGGGATGGGTGCTGGAAAGCCAGGAGCAGGATTTAAATGCGAGCAATAAGCACAAGTCTCAGTTCTTCACTTTTCATCCTCTTACACTGAATGCCCATTAACACATTTTGGTCAGCGACAGCTCAAAGCAGCTGCACTTACATTCACATTTTAGAGATTAGACTCAGAGCTAGGTCTGAGAATCAGCACCTAAGTACCAGGTTTGATGAAGTCTCACGGATTGTCCAGCCACAGGGGAGTCCAGCAATCAGATTTCATCCAGTCGTAAAAAAAGTGGGGTCTAATTGAGACACCTCCACTCAGTCGCCTTATACAAAGGGGAAATTACATTTTGGATTTGTCTGTAAATTCAACACTGAACTTAACTCTCCCACTTTTGTTCCCTAATGTTCTTTGAAATATATAAGAAAAAGCACCCTGCAAAACGAATCTCATATGGAGAACTACCAGAAGAGCGGTATTTCTTTAAACATGTTACCAGAGTAATACTGTTTGCAAAATTAATAATTTTCAGGGAACAAACAAATGGTACAGTCTCTCCTCTTCTAACATGGTCATAGATTTTATTAGTTAACATTTTAAACCTTTCTGTTGTAGATAATTCCCCCTAAAATGTGTGGAGTTCAAATATATTTAGGGTGAGATGTTGAAAAAATAACACCCAACCAATAACATTCGCTATTACAGGTTAGTGTAGCACAATGCACTACTATTTTGTGTAGGTGTTGTTCAGACTGAAGCATAACAATCATTTTGCACTAATTCTCCTACACGTGAAACTACAAGTCAGGTATGTTGTTTGGAGTAGATTGCTGAGATAGTGCATGCAGATGTGCTGCACTAAAGGATGGTGAAATGCGAAGTTTTGGGGAAATGATTGAGCATGGGAACTGGGAGCCCCAGAGGACATTTTAATTGTTTTATTAGGAGGGAGAATTTCTTAAACAGAGAGAAAAGATAAAGTCTGAGATAGGGTTTGAAGGAATTAGACTAAGGTGCAAAGAAAAAGAAGCTAAAGCTGGTATGATCTGCCTTCACTACCATTCATTTTAGCTGATCAGTTATGGGAACAGGTGACCTAAGAGTCCTCTGCCTTGCCCTCTGCCAGTCTGCTCTCTATCCCGAGGCACAGGGCTGTGCGTGAGGCTCTGAGCAGACAACCACCTCTCAGCCACATAGTCCTAAACCCCATACATGAGTTGTTCTGTTCCTTGAGAGAGTTTCATACCGTTCATTAGATGAGACAATACAACAGGAAAGAAGTGCTGAGCTTCCAGGTATGGATTCTGGAACTGGGCTATGGAGTTTTCCATTTATAACAATAACTTCAGTTTGGGCATCCCAAAGTTTGGAAGTGCATTAGAAAAAACACTGTCAGGTGCCAAGAGCAGAGAATTTCCCCACAAGTACCATCTTTAAATATTCAAGGATTTTGTGATGAAGTCAACACAACATTTCATAAGAATGTTACTCTGGTTTGTCATTCTGAAAACTCATTCTATAAACCTAAACAAATTCCTCATTACGACCTACTATCATGTGTCAAAAAGGTACTTATAAATATGTATATGATATTTCTTTCTCTGTTTTTTTTTGCACGAAGGAGGTATCAATGCTACAACTAATTGGGCTAATTTGCATCAAAGACTATACATAATTAATTTGTTTGTTAAAAGCTTTCAGCATTTTTTACAGGAAGTTCAAGAGATCATTGAAGAAGTTTGAAGAAGTAATTAGCAATAACAGATGTCAATGCACATAATTGTAAAATGATACCAGAAAAAGTATGAGCAGAGTCTAATTTCACAACAATTATGCTTTTAGCAAATATTCTGCTTAATGGTATTTATAGACAGCTATGAACATTTACTGTTTCCTCATTCCAGAAAGAAAGCTCATATTTACCATTAAACAATAGTCTGTGCTTTTAGTAACGCTTAATATAGTATAATTATGAGAGTAAATCAGTCTACACTCAAACAAGATCGAGTCATAGTTTTCAGACACTTGTGCTCGGAAGAGAAAAGGTAGAGCTACAATGCCTCATATGATCACTGCATCTTGCAGTGGAGAAACATAAGCAATATGCATGCTCCAGAAAAATGCAGATGGGACCAGGACATACTGTGTTCTATCCAAAACACTAGGATGCACACGCAAGTCTCAAGGCTGGTTGAAGCCACAGTGATGACAGGGGTGCTGTAGCCTCTCTTCCACCTTAGGAGCAGGACTGTGTGCCACACAGAGTTACAGCAGTGAGGAGATGGGCTCCCTTTAGCTCCCCTGTCAGTTCATGCACTTTCTAATGCTGTAAACACTGGGTACGAACATCTCAAGATTGCGTTAGGGAAATAATGGAGACTGTAGCTGTGCAAACTCAACATGCTGTTCTAGTGGGGTTCATGCAAGTGCAATGCTTGATATTTATGCACCAGCGCCCTCCTGAATGTGCTACTTAAATTTGTGGTATTTGTGCTGGCTCAGTCTTTAAAAAAACTCAAGCAAGACCTACAAATCTTATCGTTTTTCTCAGCATTTTAGTACTAGCTATTATTTGGCCCAGATTCACTATCCTAATTAAAACTTTCATTGAACCTACCCTAATATTCAGAAAACCTCAATCCAACTAATTTTTGTGCGACTTGAGTATTTGTATGAGACTTAATACAAATATGCAAAGGAACATGGTCCAGTTCTGGAGATATATTTCTCTCCACATACCTTGTACATCTGGGACTGAGGGGGATTCTTTTCAGTGTGCTGTGCCATATAACTGCACAGCTTCTTCTAAAGTTTTCAACTTCCATAGTCCTCTCAATTGTACTCTAACACATAAAGAAAAAGTGCCAGAAGCATATCCTATTTTAGCTGTCATTTTATTGATATCTGTGAGTTTCTGCAGCATCTATTGACGTTCTAAAAATGATTTTTAAAAGGTAGAAACTGTTACACCAAACTTACCTCAGAGGAATCCCTCCCCTTCAAAGAACAAATTACAGTTACAGAACATGCAAACAAAGTGACCAAGACGCCTAATCAGGAACTGCTGGCATGGAGGATAATTATGGCTTATGATAAGCTCTTTTGGAATCCTATACATTGGGATTATCCTACATGAAAGAGGAGTTTTCCAGTATGAAAAAGGACAGGTGTGTCCGTGCAGCAATGGAGGTGCCACCTTCATTGTCTGAGCGACAGTTTCAGCACAACCCACTTATTACCATTTTCCCTTGTATCCAGTCTTAACAAGATTAAAGTTTTCTGTTCAATAAGCATCTACTCTTCTTCACTGCTCAGATTGTATTAGCATGGTTGGCATTCCACCAAGGTTTAGCAACTCTTTCTAAATAGGTTTTACTAAAGGACTTTGCAAGGATCATATAACTAGACAGAAAGAGGGTAGATAATCAAATTACTGGCTTTCAGCACATACTTAGCCTTCCTTGCATCTAGCCAAACAAGATTTTACATCAAATGCAGGAAAAATCCATGCAAATAAGCTGCTAATGATTATTAGAAGACTCTCACTCTTTTGAGAGGATTTCTTATGACAGGTACCCAACATTTGCTGAAGTGATCTGTCACCTCATTTTATGATAAGTTTGAGGTGACACTTTTCATGTTTAAAGTGTTTCTAGAGGTATTTCAAATTAATTACTCCTCGCAGCACCTCTGAGCTTACAGACCAGTAAGTGCTCAGAGAGCAAGGCAATGGCACTTGCCCACGGTCACCCATCAGCTCATTTACACCAAGTGTGCACACCAGAAGTGCAAGTCCAGGTCCACTCTCTAGACCAAGCCAACGCACGCCCCATATGCACACCCTCAGACACATGCTGGGTTGAGAGTCCTGGTGTCCTTGCATATGGTCAGCACCATTGTGGGAGGCTGCACTCTCATTCATTTGCTTCGGACAGACTGGACATACCTGGGGCCCCTCACATTCACCAGCAGATATCCTGAGCTCGGCTCTCCTGAGCAGTATGATTTGAGCAAAGATTACCTGGTTACTAGCTGACAGTGGACAGACAACTTGTAGCGTTCCCCAACTGGATGGACAAGCCTTCTCTAACCTCTTTCCCCCCTTACATTGTATACCTAATGAAGTACAGCCAGTATCAAAATGAGATTAAAAGTAATGCTTCCCACTCTCACTCTTCTTCCTTAATGCCTGCAACATATTTCATCTTTCTCATTGTTCATCCCTGACTGTACATGTTTGCAGGATCCCATTTACGACTGAGGCAACTGGCAGGGCAGCTCTAGAGCGATGGTGCCAGGTCTGCCTGGGCCATGCATCAGTAAGCATTTGTCTTACGCCTAGACCTGCCAGAAGCCGAACATCAGGGTTTCACTGTACTCTCCTAGCATAGCAATGGTTAGATTCCTTTTATCTCTCATGTTAATTTTCATGGACCCCTGCCAGCTTCTTTATGTACTACAGAGTTCCCCACTCCATTCAAAGGGAAGAACTGTATTATTCTCTTTGCTGTTTCTTCACATACAGTTCCCCAAAATTGGCTCTTTAAAGAATGGGTTTTCCTGAACCCAGTGCTGGGAGCCACGGGTTCTCATAGCCCCGACCTGTGTGGACCTCACAAAGGCACTGATAGTCAGAACTTTTAATAAAGATAGACTTGGGCCAAGAGCTTAAATCAGAACTGCTGTTAGCACTTGGTGCTTTACAGACTCAGAATACAGGTGGGAATTAATGCCTGCATGGTAATGATGACATTGTCTAACAGTCTGACTCCAGGCCAGAACGTACCCACCACCCCAATTTTAGCAGCAAATGAACTGCCTGTTAGTTGATGTCATGAAGTTTTATATGCAAGTGAATTTCACCATTCACAAACAAAACAGAGGACACTATTGACTTAACTCCAGGATCACTGTTAGCACTGAGACATTGTCTGGAGTTGGAGCTATGTCAGGAGTAGGCAGGTCTTCAGCAGAGGACAGTGGGGTTGGGAGAAAATGTACCATCCACTCTAAAGCCTCACAGCATGTCTCTCGGGGAGATCACTCACATCAAATCAATTTATAAAGCTTCCCTTCCAGAAGGGAACCACCTTTTGCGGAAAAGGCCCACAGTGAGAAGTCCCGGAGATCTAGATCTGCACAGCCAAGGTGCGAGACAGGGGCTGTGAGGCAGTAACTACGCGCAGACTCTGCTTTTTGTGAAAAAGGCAGAATTCCATAGCACGTCCCTACCTGTATTACCCTCTGCACAAAATCAAACCAGCGGGGTTCGAACCCACCAGACCTGCCCATGCCTTCTGGTCAGTTCTCACACTGACCTGAAATTGCTAGCGGAAAGCTGGTTTTTGCGTCTCAGCACTTTTCAAGAGCTCCAGCCGGAGCCTGGGACCCGCAGTGTGAGGCACGGCTCACGCCGCAGACGCACAGCTCCCTCTCCAGAGCTTTTGTAATGCTCCAAACTTACTTAAATACACCTAAGCAGCCTATTAAATTTTCGAATCCTACACATACTCTGCTATTCAAATAAAATTACGAGCGCACTTCTCATACATAACTTGCCTCCTGGCAACTACGGTTTATGACAAGAACCTGTATGCAAACATCACAGAAACATGAATGAGAGACGAGACGGCACGGTTCAGCGGATTCCGGTAAAGAGTCTGAAAACAGGACTCCTCGGAGCCACACCTAGCACAATAACCGTAACCACCTTCTCCTTTGGACGCGATGGGAGCGCGGTGGGAAGGGAGCCGCCCCAGGGGCCGCCCTGGGCAGAGCTCCCCGCCACCGCCGCTGCCGCCGCCGGCCGCAGCACCCCGCTGCTCGCAGCCGCGCGGCACCCCGAGGGAGGCGAGGGTCTGGCCGTTGCTGTCATTGGGGAGACACTGCTGAGGGAAGGTTTTAAATGAGATGTTTAACTCCCTGGGAGAGGAAAAGAACGCCGTAGATGGTCGCAAATGAAAGGTAATCTACGCTTGATTCCCCCCCACACACACTTTTAGGTCTCTTCCAGTCTGACAAGAAAAGCAGCTCTTCTCTTTTACTAGGGTCCTTTTTCTCCTTTCTAGTTCTCATGCAGCAGTTTTACGGGTGCATTTTTTCAGTATCAAAAACCACAGGTGAAGGCTTATCTCCCCGAACCCACTGCGTTGACATTTTTGTGTTCAGTGCCTAGAAACCTTTCTAGAGGTCTTGAAGGTTGACAGCGGAGGGAACAGCCTGAGCTCTCAGAGCTGTTTCACTGCAATCTTCTTCATCTGTGGCCACCAGAACCCCCAGCCCCTGCTGAGCCTGGTTTGAGAGAATTAAGATTTAATCCGGACACCTTTTTTACCTGCCAGGCTCGTGGGCACAACTGGTGAGCCACGGAGCGATGCCGTGGTGCCTTTGACAGTCGATGCCTATTTCACGGCGGCTGGACTCCTCCGGCTATCACAGGAAGCAGTGACAGCTGAGGGCACTAGCCTCCTGCAGCACGTAAGCCTAATAATCTTAATATTGGCAAGGCGCAAAAACACATAAAGCGAAGAGTACGGTTTGTGCATTCACAGCGGCCCTCGCTCTCGCTGGCCCCGCCAAGGGGAAGGCCAGGGCAGTGCAGTAGGCTGGCAATGGGAATCTGCTCTGTTCTTCCATTGTCTGATTTAGGTGGGAACAACAGAAATCTGGGGGATTTTTGTTGTTGTTGTTTTTTGGTTTTGGTTTTGTTTTTTTTTTAAAGAAGGCCAGCTCTGTTCCGTAGATTCAGTCTCACTAGGGCCGAAGGCACAGCACTGTTGGCCGTTCTTTGCAGGGTCAAAATCCATCTCTAGAGGCTCCCTGGCATGAACCCCCCCAATTTTCCTGTAGCAGGCCTGTTTCTGACAATATTGCACCCCTCGTGACAGTTTCGGTGAGGAATTTTGTATTCACTTTAATGCTCAATTGTTTGGTTCAAATCCGCTGCAATTCGGCTAGGGATTATTTGTATTTAATAACAGTATTAGATTCATCAGACAGTATTTAGTAAATTCCTTGTACTGGTGTACTTCATTAAATCAGACGAACATTGCAGGTTCCTTAAATTCCACACAGACAGCAGAGATATACTGAAGGTTAAACCTCCCTCTGATATAAAGCACCTCTAATAATAAGCATGCTCCCTTGCATTACACTCCACAATGTCTCAGAGCTCCAGCAACATGCTCTGTCTTCCATTACCTTTCTCCACCTTTCTCTTTCTACCTTCAATGACCTTTACAGTAGAATTTTAAATCTGATGTTAGACCTAAGCTACATTTTCTGATGGATAACTTATTCCCTGAAAAACACAGCTACTACTTGTGGAGGAAAATATACAGTATTTTCTATCACCAGAAACATTTCGTTTTGAATTTTGAAATGCATTGACTTTTCTTTCCCAAATGACATTTAATTTTGAAATTAAGCCAAATTAAAAAATTATAATGAAGGTTGAAAGCACATAATAATGCAACAAAGCCTTTCATTCTATGTTAAACAGTTTTTTATTTGTTGCAACATACCATTTTTTCTTTCCTTTTCTCTCTTTTCTGTTTTGTCTTTTGGGCTTTTTGTTTTTGTTGTTTCAACAAGAAAAGCACCGAAAARCAAAACAATAGGAAAGAATCACAAGAAAAAAATAAAAATTATTTCAGACCGACCCTTTTTTCTCCCCAGTTTAGCCTCCGGATCAGAAAAGCATTTATGTACACAGCTATAGCTAGAATTTGTGATGGTAATACCTAAATATAGCAGGTCTTTAAGCATAATTAATTTCAGCAAGACCATCCTTTCTGTAGCATATAGAAAATCTAAAAAATTATAAAGGGACCAATTCTTATTGAGCTGTTGGTTCTCTTACTCTTTTGGTATTACACCATTTTACACTAGCAAATGTGTAAACCACTTAGGAGAAATAGGATTCAGGCCCAGACTTTTCATCTCTTGTTTTCAGTTCCTGCTGTAATTTTTATAATAATGAAATATTTCAATCCTGAGGCTTTTCCCTTAATAGGATCCAATTAAGGAATTTTTAAATTACACACAAGTTAAAGACTTTTCTGTCTTACATCTGCTTTTTTTTTTCCTTCTCCTCTTTGCTTGCTTTCTCTCACAATTGCTTTGCACACTCTTTCTATTAAAAAATAGGAAATTGCACAGTTCATCTAATTAGTCAAATCTCAATTGTATGCAACTTGCATGGCCCAACGGTTGAATTTCACACACCTTTGGAAAGTATGGCAGTGTCATTGCTGATTTTCTTCAATACCTCAGGAGCAATATTCAATTATAATAGGGAATATTACTATTTTTTTTTTAGTTATAGATGTTTTTCCAGTACGTTATCAACCTTTGTTGAATTCTGTTTAACTGTAGCACTGTCTATACATTTTATAGAGAAGAAGAGTTGATACTGAAACAGAACTAGAAGGATAATTTCTTTTATGGAGCTTGGAGCACAAATAGACATCAGATTGAAAGTTCAGTTTTGTTTCAAATGCTTCTTTCTGCCATAGATGGAAACAACCAGGAATTGCTACACCAGAGCGAATCAACGACCTACCTTGTCTAGCACCCTAATTTCAACCGCCCTTAGTACAAGGTGACTTAGAGGGACATGTGAGACAACCTGGACCAGGCAATTAGGAATGAACTTGCCTCCAGGAAATCTCCCAATATCCAACAGCCAAAGGATGACACAGAGGTTTACATCTGTTTTTATTCTCTTCACTTTTGTAACATTAGCTGCTATAACTCTAGGAAAATTGTTCTGCATACAGGTATCCTCTTTTTTAATTTCTCTCTTTTGTTTAAATGTAGTTCATCTTCTGGTTTCCATGATTGTTTCTGGCTCAAGCTGCTTTGAAGAAGAGAACAGACTTCTGTAAGATTTTATTTTCTGCCTTTTTACATCATCAAACATCTTTTCCTCAAAAGCAAAGAAAGCTCAGCCCACTTTTTTTGTAGATGTAGCACTGGAAAATATTTGACTGGTTTAAAGACTGACTCTCCTTGCCCAGCTCTTACTTGAAAAAGTTACTGGCCCTTCAAACCTGGTAGAGTTGAGACTTCCTTTGATATTGCCTATTGGCTTCCAAACAGTAACAAAAGGTAGTTTGACGCCCTCATTTTCTGCTCCCCACACACACTGTAAACACCTTCAGCCTAATCCTAAGCATCAAGGCAATATGAGAACGTTATCAAAGGACCTTCTCTCCTCATAACCTGTTACTGAGAGCACCCAATAACAACTGCCTGGTTATGGGACAGGGCAGGCATACAGCAGCCCTTCTCCCAGCATCTTCCCCCAGCCAAAAAAATATACTGTTGAAATTACACTAGGGAAAAGAGAAGTAAAGCAGCGGACATATTTGTACATCTTTCATTTCATCAGTTTTGCTAATGTCTAGTCCTTACAAAGCCTGCGCACAGGTGATACAAATGGTTTTTAGTATTCACTAAGATGCAAGGATGACTTAAGTACCGAAAATTACAGTATCACATATACAGTATTTCTTGCCTTTCTTGCAAGCATTGTGCTTGGTGGTAATTCCCCTGTGGACTTCTGCAGCTTTTTCCTTTTGATTTTGTGAAAGTGAAGGAATGAGGTCTGCTGGATGTCAGCATGCATCAGACATGTTAGTAGAACTCTCCTAGTACTGAGAAAATAGCGGCTGGATGCCTGATACCAAATGTGGAAGAGCGACAGTTAATTTTTCTAATGATACACAGAACTACCAGGAACATTTCTGACATTTTCCTTTTAATTTCTTTCCTCTCTTTCTACCTCTATCTCTCTCCCCCAAAAATCTACAAATCCAAACAATTACTAAAAGCACGTGGTTATCTCTTCCTTGGAACACTTTTGAATTTGCACTATAAGTTGTTTACTATTGTAAATATTTCTAGACTTGATTCTTTGTTTATCAAATCTAAAACCCAAATCTATTGAAATAAAGAATACTAAAGAACATTAAAAAACAAATATTAAAGATTTTTCTTTTCAGAAAACATCATAAAACTACAAAAGTAGTTGAAATGGTACACCCAAATATTCTTCTAATGGATGGTTGATTGAAATAAGCTTAGTTCAAAATAATTTTCATCATGACCATTAATTTATGATTGCTGCTACTACAACTACTCACTCATTTTTTGTACAAAGTATGGAATAATTTATCCAGAAATTTGGCATCCTTTGTTACAGCCAAAACACCCAGATACTGTACATTGCTGTGACGTTTCTGTTGAGATCTACACTTCTCCAATTCAAAACCAATTTAAACAAATAGAAACCTTTTCACGATGTCAATTCACTTCAGATCAGATCCTATTAGTGTTCATACTTCTACACGCTTGCTCATTGCTTTTCTACTTTGAACAAATCACCGGAAGACTTGGCCGCATTGCACTGTTGTTTTTAGGTACAAGTTTCTACTACAAATGTTAAACTGAAAAAAAAGAAGATCAAAGAAACTTTCAACTGGGAAATTCAGGCATGCAAAGCTGAAATAGGCATTTCTTGCAACATTTACCTCTTTTGGTTGCCAGCTTTCACTCACTGAAAAGAAGCACCAGTGGAAATAGAAACATGATCAACAAAATTTGTGCCAATTTCTTTGCTATTTATTCTGCACCTTCAAAGCACAACCCCTCGCAGTTCTCACGGTGCGGTTTACAGCATCCTACTGAGGCAGGTATGTTGCTACTTTCTTTTAAACCATAGGAAGGGAAACCAAGCCACAAACTCTATACCGAAACAGGGAATGAGCAAAACCTGTTTTAATGATTGCTTTAACAATAGCTAGCATAAAAGGCACATCAGAGGGTGCTCTAAATGCTACTCTACATAATGAGCCCACCATCAAGCCCCATTTCATCTACAGATATACAAGCTTATGCATTTTATTTTCTAAATCTCTAAACATGCTATTTTCTTTTCCTAGACAAGAGTGGTCCTGTCTAGGGTCCATCAAGAGCCCTAACCAAACTCCCAAGCTTTCTGCACAAATAACTTTCATCTGAACAACCATCCAGCTGCCTCCCAAAGAGCCACTGCAAGTCAATCTGTAAAAATTTGAGTTTTCTTTCCAGCTGCCCAGAGCAAAAGAACTTTCCCCTCTCTTTCAAATATGTCTAGGATCATCATGGTAATATACTACATTCAGCTGTCTGGACCTCTCTCTGCCTAAAAGGCATGAAGGACATGGAGGAACTGTGGGCTCTATCACATGCAAAATTTCTTTTGCGGTACATCAGACTAAGACATGATCTCTTGTGACACGACATCAAGAAACAGTTTTGTTTCTTTCTTTACCCCGAGCTAAATGAACGGTTTATATTCTGCTTGTGGTTAATGCCAATGTTCATAATCACGCATCTTTCTAAGCATCCCTACTGTATCATGTGTTGCTGTCTCTACAGCAACGCAGCACGTAACCCATTGACAACTTGGTTTTCAGAGGTGCTTATTGTGCACCTGTTCGGGTCCTTTTCCCTTCCATTAATTTGATTATTACCCTTTTTCTCCCCTTTTGTCTGTCACTCTTGATTTTGGCAGCTGCGTGGTGTGTTTCCTCAGGCTGAAAGAGCAGCGCAGAAGGCAGCCTTGGTCGCTGCTGCCCCCGCAGCGGTGCGCGGGCTGCGGCGTCTCGGCCAGCCGCAGGTGGCAAATCTCCCCTTCCGCGACACTGCACACGATCCACCTCGGCCAGGCTTGTCATTGCTACCTCTGCGCTGCCCCTGAGCTCTCAGAGCAAAGTCCCTCTTTTCTTTCCCTCCTTCTTCAACCAGACAGTCTCCTGGCTGCAGGAGCAGCTTTGGAAACGATGGAAAAGCAGACTGTTTACGGAGCAGCAGGCAATGCTTCCTTTCAGCGGTTTCACCACTCCCGTGTGGTCTTTTCCTTGCCACACTGGGGTTTTTCACACCTCCGTGTTTGTGCTGCTGGGCATTTGTGCGATAGTGGGAAAGGCTGTGCCGTTCCCAATGCAGTGGGAAACAGCCACCACAAATGCTCCCCAGCATCACAGCTACAGAATAGGGGAAACTTAATGCAGACTTTTGTAAAAAGAAACTTGTACGTAGGTGTATTGTGCCATTTTGAAAAAGTGTGTGTGCAGCAGTTTTCTGCAGATGATTTATCAGAATGCAAGTGAAAAGAAAAGCTGGTGAGGTTTTTTTTAAATAAAGTATTGCTTGCCAAAATGGACTCATTAGCACTTGAAAATGTCACTCAAAATATAACAAATTTGGCAGCCAAATAGAGCATTTCAGTCAAAAGTTCTACCTTTGTGATAAAACACAATGCCAGACATGAGTAAAACCTGGAGAGCCGTCAAGGGAGGGAGAAACCAGACAGAGAAGCCAGCTGGATGTTGTTCTTTGGAAAAGTGGCCAAAAAGAGAGCAAACTTTTGAAGAATGGGCAAAGCTACCTCTAATATGTATGAAGAGTTTTTAAAAGAAAACTTAAAAAACAGTTGCTTTAAGTTGATGAGTCTTTAATTCTCATCAGGAGACAGGAATAAGCTCTTTACATCCCAAACCTCACGTGACTGATCAAGGATGCCCACTTAGAAACTACAGCAAAAGAACACAGAAAACACAAGAAAAAAAATGTATCAAATCTCCCTAGCCAGGAACAGAAAGTATTAGTCCATATTTCTAAACCAATTAGGTTATTCCAGCTCCTCAAGGCTATCAACTTGTCTGTTTTTTCTTTTCACTCTTATTCCAGATAATGGATCAGGGAGGAACATGGTTGCCTACAACAGACTATCAAGTAGAGTTGACCTTTCCTGTTCTCTTTCTGCATACGTTGAAAGACAAAAGCATACATGTGGATGCTTCATGAATACTTTCTAGCCCATGCATTGTTGGACATGTATTATATCTTTTCCCCATCTTCTTAATTTTGAAGCCCATCTTTTTTCTCACAAGCTAAGTAGATTTATGCAGTACATTCATACGCACAGAAATTCATACCAAGAGCTGTGTGTTTGTATTAATCAAAGACATGTGGCAACATGCTATTAGTGTAGATAAACAGTATGGTTAATTGAGAGAAATGTTCTGCTCAGCGTTTTGCTTGTTCTGGTGTGTCTGTTGCATTGGCTTGCATTTAGTGAGAAAAATTAAACAAAAAACAAATCATGTTTCTTATAATGCCCCATTGAAAAGCTACAAATTTTTTAAATGAATTTCCTGATACCTACCATGAGCAATAACTATAATACCTGAAATTATTTACTCTTGACAGACAACAGAATTTCTTCCATATGCAAGATTACTATGAAATTGAAATTGATGGAGGACATCTGATCTAAAAGATTCTTTTCTTTAAGTTTAATATGTCATATCACATGATCTTGTCAGGTGGGATTAGGTCAATGATATTCATGTTATAATGCAAATCAGCCATGTACAAGTTGACTATATGACTAACAGAAAAAGGAGAAAGATTTTTTGCAGCATCTTTTCTGAGACTCTCCATTTCTTTCTTTTTTTTAAAAAGAACATATTCTGAGTTACAAGCAGCAACTAAATCCCAGCAAACCATCTACCAAGCCCAAATTCCTGATTCTGCRTTTTGTGTGGGTGGATCAGAGCACCAATAACAGGAAAGCTATTAGATGAAAATGAAAGTGAGCTTTCCTACCATTTTCTTTGGGCTCAGCTGTTGCCATAGCATTTTTCTGCTCCAAAATTCATTTTGTGGGAATCTCTTTCTCTGCCTAACATTCCCTGTCAGTTATATCACCAAAACACAGCAAGAGTCGCTGATATCATCTTTCACCTGGAACTTAGGAAAAAAAGAAATTGAAAATATTTGGAAACTTTCACAAACATGCGACACATGAGAAGCCTTGAGGCAGCCCCAAGCCACCGTAACAGGTGGTGGAGGAAACCACTGGGGCAACAGGTCCTTCCCTGATGCACCAGGGAAGGGATGCAGGGCCAGACTCAGCCTTCACTTGCACCCTCCCGCTCTGCTGAATGKCTCAAGGACAAAATTTGGCTGCATGCAGCCCGTTCTTATACCTAGGCCGTTGCCACCCACACAGAGACACTAGCCTACAGCATTAGCGACACCYGGACACTGCAACCCCATGTGGCTTTTGGGTGCTGGTGGTTGAGAGGAGCAACACTGTAAGAGGGAAAAGGCAAAGCAAGAGTTTAATGTGTTACTAAACATTAACTTAGTTGCTGTGCAGACATTTCTTTTTGTTCTTCAGGAGAGGAAAGGTAGCTCCTGATGCTGGTCACCAGGAAATACTACTGGGCAGAGGTTTCTGCCAAGAACGTGTTCTAGCAGAGCTTCAAATAAGCCTTTTTAAGGTCTCTTTCCTATGCCCCTTCCATCATACTAAGGTTTTCCCTTGTTCTGATGAGACTGTTCCCAGCTGTCGCTTCAGTCCATGGCACTTTTCACAAGATCTACCTTGTCTCATTGCCCTGAAACAAACACACAGAAGATAATTTGCCAAGACAAAATGAATACACAGACACGGCTTCAAAATTCAGCTTGGTCATATAAGACCACATTCAAGGACCAAGCTCACCGGGTACAAAGTGTACAAAAACCAAATGCCTGTACTGTTTGTGGTTCCAGATTAACATTACTTATCCTTAACTCTGAAGCTTATTTAAAATACACAAAGCAGCTTTGCCAGTTCTCATTCGATCCTGTACGGAAAGTTGTCTTATTTTGCAGACCGTGGGGAAAGCAGCTGGTACACCCGTGCCATGAAAGACTGCGGGTTACTCACACATTTCCTATTCTGGTGTGTCTGAATGATTGCTTCTGTGGSAATAAAGTTATGCACTAAAAACAGAGGGGGGAAATCAGGTTGCTTTGAAATTTTGCAGCCAGTTTTCATGCACATGAATGGAGCGCAGCTGGAAAGCTGATCTGAAGGGCCYGTTAGTGCTACTACGGCAATATTTCTGCACGCAGCCTGAGGCCAAAAACAGGAGCTCAGGCTAAGTCTGACATATTTGCACTGTCCATTAAATATCAGCTTTGAATGGTTAAATTAATACTATCAGAAGAATAATGCTCCTTGTTTATAATAACTAACWCATTAGCTCACTTTAGTTTTCAGCGGATATAGGGGAAGGATTATGTTCTGAAGAAGTTAGGAAGCTTTCAGCCTCATGAGAAAATGTCTCTGTCTGGGAAAAGGAGTTACACACAGGTAACTAATACAGCCTCCAGAGGACACTAAAACAGAGGTAGATATTGTTGCACCATGATTTATTTGGCTTTTACAGTTGCAGAAGAAGCACTCCAATAAATAGAGGTCTGCTATTATCTCTTCATTTGTGCCTTTACGGAGATGTTCAATAAAAACCTGATCTCCAGATCCTTAAAGGTGTTATGTGAAATAAATGTGGTGCACTTCATAATATGAAGTAGGTATCACAAATAGAAAAGATAGCAAATCTCTTCATTACTCTRTTTCTTTAAGGAGGATCATTTTACAGCTGCATAACCATAAAAAATTTGCGACCAACTTCTCTATAGACTTGAGAAAACAAAGTGCCACTGAACACAAATAACATATTCCAACTGACAGAGAAAGATGTGTTACATTAGTTTATATTTCTGGAGATGATCTAAGCCCTTAGTTATCTGTTACATCAAATGTCTCAGTTTTCCTTCTGTAATCTAATATCCACCTTCAAGCTTGGCCTACATTTAAAATTTATACAAGTTTTTTCAGATGCTGCCATTTTGCCTCAGGCTTTTTGGGTGTTAAGCTCCAGTAATAATCTACACTGTTTCTTTAAGAAAGTTCATCCATTCACTTTAATTACATTTTCAGCCCTGGTTATTGTCCCTGTGCCTGCAAAGAATGTTTCCAGCCATAAAAAACCATTATCTGCCACAATTATGGATAACCAGAGCGTGGCCAGAGGGCAGAAATGCCATGGTGAAAGATTGTACCGCAATTCAGCGCAGAATTTATAACTTTCCTCAGGGCTAACTGTCAGCCTGATCACAATGCCTGACAAAAAGATCCAGTAAAGCAAATGCAGATGCTTCTTCTTGCCTGCATGGTTGCTCTTTTTCTTCTTTTTTTTTTTTTTAAGGTGCAGTTATAAGACTTTAACTTGCAGCCACTATAGATGCAACACTACAGAAAAGACACTAAGCCCGATGCAGTTTGCTGGAACACAGGTTCAGACCATACAAATCCAGCGCCGTGGTTTTAAAAACACATTGCTCCCTGTGCAACCAGAACATTTCCAAGGTATACAGAAAATACTACGGTTTATTGGCTCTGATCGCAGAAGCTGCAGGCTCAGCCTCTGCTCTGTCTCATTCCCTTTGGTTGTTACTGATCCCAGATGGAGACAGCGACGATTTTCCATAGCTACCCATGTTACCGTTCTTGCAACATTAGATCTTTCCATCTCTAATTCTTGTGGCTAGTCACATGCAGAAGAATGCTGAACTAGAAGAAGGATGAACTTCTTGACAGTATTCTAGTATATCCAGTTATTTTTCTCCTGCTCTGGTCATGTTTGTCCTAATTGAACAGAGGCTTGCATTAAGCTTCCTGATGCACAGGATTTTAACAGAAGAAGGCAGGAAGATCATGAGTCCCATCAAAATATTTATTTATTAGAATAATAATATAAATTCTTCTACCATTTTTTCCAGCCAGAAGTCTCAAAACACAATGCAAACATGCCTCAGAACTATCCTTTCTTTTTCGCTGTGAAACAAAACTGAGACAGTAAGAGAGGGGTCTGGGCCATATTCTGCCATCCCTGCTGCCTATGCAGCCCCTTGGCCTCCAGCGTTGCAGCAGTGGCAGCCTGGGCTCGGTGGAGGCAGCTCTCCCCACCCATGCACACCGGCACTGGTGGTGCGCTTGGACCCATGCGAAGGGATAACACWGACTGAAGTTCCTCCCCTCCCCTAGGCATGCTGCAGACTTGCTTTAGCCTGTGCCCRGGTGCTAGTCCGCATTCCCACGGAGCAGACAGTTGCCTAAGCTGGAGCCTGCACCTAATCTGGGAAGAGACCTTCACAGAGACTCGGCTGGGATCTGCAGTGCTTTGCCTTTAACAGAGGATGCTGCCTTTCTCAGCTCTGCAAGGAGACAGCTGCTCAAAAGTAAATGCAGAACGAAGATCTTGAAAAGGTATTTGATTTCTACCTAGCCTCTCACTTGGATTTCCAAAAATACTGTAATTCCAATGGGACACTAATCCCAGTAGGCATCTATTCACACCATTAGCCATTCAAGTGCCTGTAAAAGTTTGGCCCTAAGTGACCACAGATCAGACAGAGAGAATTCGCAACTGTTTCAAAGTATATCAGCCTAGTTTCTCCTCTCTTCAATTTTAATTACAGGGATCCAAGGTATGGAAAAGATAAAGGTTCAAAATTTCTGATCAGAAGACTGCAATASAAAGCTGTTTTTTGCTTAGTTCTAGATAATGAAATGAGATAGCTTAGTAGGTTTCGCTAGAACTTCAGGTCAAAATTCAAAGGGATTTTGCTATATCTAAGCTGTCTGGGTCTGTTTCTCTGGGTAAGGCCAGTTCCAACCCGGCTGCAGCTGAACACTCTGCAAAGGGAATATTTCTCACAATCTTTGAGATGGCAGATCTTGCACAATTCCCACCGCCCGGAACCCTACCCTGGCATGAACAGGTCATAAGATTTGGCACCTCTGATTCAGCTTCAAACTCAGCTTCTATCCTAAACCTAATTCAGGGCAGAACTCCACCTCTTGGCGTATCTTCAATAAAACATCATTCTACCTGAACCTCAGAAAAGATAAACTATTAAGGTAATAGGATAATTTAACCTCTTTAATCAGATAATCCTCCAGCACATTGGACATTTATTTGCACGGTATATTCTGCAGTAATGAGTTTGCAGCTCTGATTTAAACAATTCCCCACCCTCAGAAAAAAGCTGAAGGAAGTGGTTGAGACATTCCATATCTCAGGTGCCATTATGTGAATGTGAAAACAAATGAGTTTAATTGGGGAGAAATTCATCCCAGACAGAGGGCTTGCCCAAGGCCCTTGTCTGAGAAACCCCACTTAACTCCTCTCTGGTACAGAATAGCTACACAGGCACTAGATACCAATTAAGCCCTACTTATCTTTTTAATGAAGGGCTGAAGTTGAAAATGAATTATTGTTTTAATGTGTAAATGATGTTGGTTTGGTAAGGTAGTGAAAATATTCTATCTGGGGGGGAAAAGCAAAAATAAAGTGATAAAGTGTTTGCCTGAATGAAAACTCTACCGAGCTTTCTATGGCTCTCCAACAGTAAGAAAAATTTTCCATAGCATTTGAACTAAAACTGCAAATTCAGCAACCTCGAATCATTGTGTGTCTTTGTGACAGTTTCAGCTACGCATTCATTTCAGAGACCAAAACAAAAAGAAATACCTCCGTGAAAACTAGAACTTCTCATTTCAGCTTTTCCTAAAATAATTTTCTAAGTTGTTCATTCTGATATTTCTCTTAATTTCATATATTTAAGTGTTAAATGTTCAATAATAAAGTTTTATTTTGGGTCAAACAGAACAATTCTTTTAACTTTTTTCAAAATTTTCAGTTGATTAAAATATTTTAGAAAGAAAAAATTAAACTTTTGAGGCCTAATTTTATGCCTAAATTCAAAATTACCCAGGAATAATAAAACTAACAATTTATACAGGTCAATATACAGCCCCAGATCCTGCAGTGAATCCAAAGAATTCAATTTTGATTTCATTTTAAATTCAACTTAGGGAATAATTGTCTTGATTTCTGTAGTTTCTGCTGAGCTGTGGCTTTACATTAAATGCTGCACATCTTCCAGGTAGCTGCAGTAATGAGCAGTGTTCCTTGGAAGAYAATTTCTTTGATACAGATCTTTGGAAATGAGAAGAGTTCTTTTGCTATGAAACAGAAAAGTGAAATATGGTGCTTCCTCCTAACTCTAGTGCCAAAGACCCGTGAGCTAGCTTGGATCCCACTAAAAAAGCCACTAAAGGTCATCGGTTTTTCAAAATCTCTGGCATCAAGGAATGGCTGAATGCTGGAAGGGCAGAGACATTCAAATACAATGTGCAAGACTGTATAAAGCTCTACAGGGCAACTGTCCAAACCAGTGAATTTCAGCTTGTGCTTCCCAGATCTGAAGGAGTCTTCTCAGGGACTTCTTCTCAGGTGTTAAYAATATATAACCAAAAAAAAAAAAGCCTGTAATGAGGAGACTTTAATAATCTATAAAGTGCACTCAACCTGCTGGAAGAGGTTGAAAACCACCTATCTAAATAAAAACTCATCCAAACCTGAGGGAGATTTTTCTGTTATTCCAGTGGGGTTTTGAACTTCTCCTTAGCACTCATCATAAATAGTAGGACCTTCCTATTTCAAAACAATAACACACAAATTATTATTTTGATAGTGCTAGTGGTCAGAATGTCTTTTTAGGAAGTGGGACTATGATTAATTTGCTGTCAGACACATGGATATCTCACTTGTAAGACTGTCACCTTCCTAGGACAGCTTGTGTCACACACTTAGACTTTAGAGAATAGCTTGTGGGCTGTCTGAAGTGACCAGCTTTCAAGGGACAGGGAAGTCATGGTCACTGGCAAGGGAGCATGGAGGGACAGAGTGGTCTTATCACTTGTGAAGTATGCATGCTGGTTTCCTGAGACRTGAACAAGTGCCATGGTAAAAGTGTAAATCATGTAAATTGATCTATACCAATAGGCCTCTGGATTTCTGCAAAATCTCTGGAATGCCAAAGGAAATCCACAGTGATGCACTCCACCAGTGTCCTACATCCATTTACCTGTCTGGGGTCTGTGGTTAGATACATTAAATTCCTGTGCATAGTTTAAAAAAGCAAAAATACCAGATTGTTGCTAACTTAAATCACCATAGCTTCAGCTCTGCATTCATTACACACACAGAATTCCCTTTGCATGACTGTAAAATCAAATCCCTCGTCCCAGATTGTAATTACAGAGTAGTTGGGGAGTAGGTGCGATCTTCCCTTTGCAGGGTCATACAACTCATTAGTCAATCATATTATTAAGACATTTTCAGTTTTAATAAACGAAGGTGGTGCTCATCTCATGGCTGAGGATGGATATTTTATGGAAATAAATATTTGATGCATATCTTCACAGAGTCTCTTTAAGAAAACCATTATCACTTCAAAATAGTTCCTCCTAGCAAAAAGCACAATTATGTAATTTGTGACCAAGCCAAGTAATGATGAGACGCTAAGTTGTGTTTACATTTTCACTGCGATTCAAACCCAAAAAATCAGCCACAGTACAGGCTGATGAAACAATACAGTTGCAGACCAGAGATTCAATGCTTCAGCCACCTGCTCTACTCCAAATGCTCTAGTTGGCTCACAAAATTAAAACCAGGTTTGGAACTGCATTTAGTAAGAGCTTATTCCACAGGTAGATCCACTGACCAGAAGGCTAACAGATTCTTTGCTTGGAGCTTAAAAATTATCCATTTAATAGAAACAAACAATTATAACAGATTCCTTTTATTAGCTTTTCAATGTGTAATATATTACGCCTTAAGATACAAAAATAAGTTATTTTAACCTAAAGTAGATTTGAAGAGTGCCTCCCTAGCTTCTCAGGATCAGTCTCATTTAAAAGTGAGAGAGGTTATGTTCAGAAATTACTCAGATGCTTCTAAAAATTCCTACCTGGTAGCCAAGCATTTAAAATGCCTACACCTGCAGTAATTTTCCATTCAGTACTTTTTGGAATCAAGCTTCAGAAATGGACTTTGAAACAAAAACACATCTCTATATGTGCATTTTCTTGTAGCTGGTTTTCCTGCTGTAGCACAATGCTGCAATGCCTCATTCACAATATATCCAAAATATTAACAAATTACCCCAGATGCTATCTTGAGCAGGGGTTACTTAGTGTTTTAGAAAATCTAGCAGCCTATGTCTGTGCTTTAATATATGCTAACCCAGTTTGAAAATATGGCCTTTGGTAAATAAAATACTTTAAAAACTTGTCTATTTGTAATAGATCTTGCAAAATAGTTTTCTTTGGAAGTATTAAACTGCCAAACCTAATCTTCTTAACCACATCCTGCAGAGATTAAGACCAATGACAAAATGAACTCCATGGATGTCTTAGGGACATAATGTCTCCTAACACTCTAGTTAAGCATCATATGTTAACTTAAAAGTATAGTGTTTGGAATCCATATTTCATATTTAGCCCTTCCAGGGTGCAGGAATAAAGGTTTTACACTATTTTTTTTTTTATTAGAGCAAACATATGAGTCTACTTAGAAACCAAAACATAAGATTAATTTACCATTATTGTTATTACCACTAAATTATGTTATGCTAGCATCCAAAATTCCCAGTCAGGATAGTGACTTTGTAACATTTACTTTTAAATAATGCATACGTTGGTCTATTTCAATTTATGGTAATTGCAGCTCACAAAATAAGGAAATGAAATGCTGATTCTCCAGTTCCAGATATGAAACTGTAGGGTAGGTCTTCCTTCTGTGGCACAGTGTTCACAGCTGTGCAGATCCATAAGAATGAGTTACAAAGATTAAACTATTGTCAGGATGGAGAATCATCTTTGTGAGATGCAGTTATCATAAACGGTATTTTTTAATAATTTTAACAATTGATTACACTTGCCACTGATATTCAGGGAAATCTTATTTATCGCAAAAATAATACTAAGCTTTACTTTTGTCAYCTGCACCACTCGGCAATACTTTCACAGCATGCTCTTTAATGGAATTGTTCCTCATTTACACCAGCCAGAGAAGAAACGTAGGTCTACGATTTTCTGAGGGCATTTGGCTCAGCAATTAATATGTACTCTCAGAGACATATCCACTGACTTCAATGGAGTCACACCAGTTTTTGCCAGCTTGATAAAAGGCTAGTAAATCCCTGGAGCACGATTTCACAGCCTGGTTACCCTTCCTGCGGTGAAACAAGTTCCTACCCTACCAAAAGGCTGTGGCACTGAAACTCAGGTCCTATCATTTCCAGTGAAAATGAAAAGACTTTGTGCTGTGAAAAACTCCCTTTGCAGACTTTGAAAAAGTCTATAAATATTGAACACAAGCACTGTGAGAATTTAATTGCAAGCTCTCCCTAGCCCCTTCTCCTGGCTCCGCTGACCGTGGCCATCAGTGCAGGTGGCTCAGCCCTGATGCATTCGCCGCCGTGTCGCTCCAGCTCGCGGGTGCTGGAGAGGGAACGTTTGCTTTTGCAAAACCCGTCAGCCAGCAGCTGGAGTTGAGGCTGCTCACACCCAGTTGTTGCAGACAGCAAGGAAACCATCCAGTGTCCCAAATAAATTAATGAATTCTCCTCCTCCTCCTCCCAACAGACTCAGTGTTTGAGCCAGGAGTCGTAATCGCACTCTTGCTGCCTCTGAGTCACTGTCAGACTGAGCCCAGCATGGAAAAGTTTGCAGAGTCAGCAAAGGCGGTATGATACATTCACTTAAGTAAAACCAGTTTAAAAATAAACTTGTCTTCCCCTGGCCCCTCCGCAGGCCCCTCTGCACATACACGAATGGTGCAGCTCCCCGGCGCACATGCAGCTCCTTGGAAGAGAGCACCTTCCTTGCAGGAAAGAGCTTTCGCCCCTTGGGTTAAAACCTTGCCAGTCAAGCCCCAAGCAGGCAGATGAACCAAAGCTGAGGTTTTCAGAGAAGCCTGAAGGAGTCAAGCATCCAAAACCCATTAAAATTCAATGGGAGTGGAGCACTCTCTCTCTCAGGTGCCTTTGAAAATCCCAGCCTCTGTCTTGGGGTTAAACTGAGGAGATGAGGACGGGAGCTTTCACCCTGTTGCTGTGTTTTCTAAGGACAAAGGAGGGCCTGTAGCTGCCAAGCTGGGTATTGCAAGACCCTTCTGTTCACTACCACAACCACAGAAACCTTTATTCTTCCTGCAAAGCTCCCTCTGCGATCTTCCCCCTTATGCCGGCGTTGTTGCAAAGCTGGAATGGGTAAATGGTCACTGTTAAAAATTGGTAATACTTAGGAAAGCATTAGTGCCTTTACTCATTCCTTCTTCAAACTTTAATTTAGGGCCTGGCTAAACAGAAATGGGAATTGCTCATAACGACCCATTGCTTTGACCCATTTTCCATCTATCTCTGATAACAAACTACTGGCAAAATATATTTGGCATTTGAAATTAATTGCCTGATAAGTTCTGGGAGGTATTAATGGTAAGTAAATTTTGAATATTTTCATATTCAAAATTCAAACCATGTTGATTACACAGCAGGTTGCATAGCTTGTTTCTGCTTCCTGGCTGTAGTGAAATGCTGTGAATAGTTTTCTGGTGAGACTGTGTACATACTGAACATTTTTGCAAATGTTTACTGTTATTTGCTTAATGACAGTATTTTAGGTGAATGTTTCCGCAGCAAGGTTCTGCTATACGTTCTATCAAAAAGAAAATCCACAACACCCCATAAAGCAAGTATTATCATAAAAAAATTGGGGGGAACACACTTAAGTTTTGTCAAAAATATTGTGTTAATCCACATATTTTCTTTCACTCTTCTATTTTGCCAGTAGAAAGAAAAAGATTTTTTTTTTTACCAAGAAGGAAAGAGATTATTCTCACTAAACCTAATAAACCATTTCAAAGCTTGATTTTCAGAATAATCATGTCTAATTTTTCCAGTAGAAAGAACTAAACTTCAAAAATAATTTTCCTTTAATCATTTTAATTCTATGAATATTCTTCTAGATGAGTGTTTTGACAACTAATGTGTTTAACAGAAATCAAAAACCAAAAAAAGATATGTCTCATCAAACTATGCAGACATATGTTTATATCATTTGCCTAGTTTCAGTAGCATGAATTAGCATTATTGAAGAGACACATTAGCACTTACAAACCAGTTCTGTATCCTAATAATCTCCAACATCCATACAAAATAGCATGAGATTGTGTGAGCATCTAAGAACAAATCCTACGCCTAATTCTCATTTTCCAAGTGGTAGACAGCAATAACCTTTGAAAGCTTTTAGAAGACATCATCCCAAAAAGACTGAGGATAAAACAGACGTTTCCCTTCATTCTGTAAGAGAAACCTTTCTAGAAGAAGATACCTTAAATTCAGTATCCTACCCCAGGACAGCACAACACTACTGTGAATTTCCAGTCCTTAAGACTCTTCTTTTCAATGCAAATGCAAAATAAACATTTTGGAGATTTTTCCCAGAAATAAATACCAGTTGTAGATGCTCAGTGCTTGGTCATGTTTTTGTGACTGCTGCAGCTAAGGAGTTTGATGGGGAAAAGAGGTTCTGATACCCAGACCACCAGATCCATTAGCTCTCTTATTCTCATACAAATTACTGGAAGTTATACACTGAAATATCACTGTTGATCTGACCCCAAGGCAATTGCCTTTCCAACTGATCCTGGGGCAAAGTTAGTGCAGGCAGTCAAGTAGTATCTATAAATTTTCAGTGCATGCCACTTTCCGGTAAGTATTTCCATGCTGTGGGATGAACACCAGCACCTCAACGTTGATGTTTACAAACAGATGTATCCTGGGTCACACAGCAACGGACCACAGGATGATTGAGTGAAGGGGGGGGGGGGATAGAGGAAGGAGATGAAGCAAGGAGGTCTTCTTGAAACTCTCCTTACCAGAATTTGAGCTAGCCATATTGGGAGCCCTGGAGGAAATCCTCCTCCGTAACCTATGGAGCACAAGAAATCAAAGATGAGAAAGGCCAATATTGGGATGGCAAGTGAGAACCCAGCTTCAGGAACGCTACGGGATATGAGATAGCACCATGGCTAACAGCCATGACTTGCACCGCTAGAATCGACAGGACGTGAGCTGTTGAGGATCTAAGCCATAGGGCATGTCTGCCCTGCACTCTTCAAGTTAATAGACACCCAAGAGCTAGCTTAGGTATCAAAAGCAGCCTTGCTGCACTAGCATGGCATCTGGGACTCTTTAACCAGCTGACATCCAGGCATTTAGCACCAGTATCTCTTGGCTATCTCTTGGCTGCACTGCACTACAGCCAACTCTAGCCTCTCCGTGCCTCAGTTCCACAGCTATAAATGCAGAAAAATGGTAATCTCCTGTGTTGTATGGTGGCTGTGAGAATGAAAATCATTATACATGGTGGGCACTATATAAATACCTATGTCAAGCCAAAAGTCGAGAGAGCAAAGAAGGAGGGACCCCAGATCCAGCACCTTCTTTGCATTAGCTCCCACAGTTGCATCAGTCTGTTGATAGGTAACCAGTGCACCCCAAGAGCGTTGCAGGGAGATCCAGGAGGGACTGCCTACTTGCACCGGGAATTCAAACAGCTTATTACCAAAGCCATTTTCTTTTTTTATTATTACATTCTTCAAACAAAGCTAATAAATCAAATCACCCAAGATGCACATTATGCAAAGCTTAATTAGATTTGGCACACATCTCGCTAGGAGTAGCACCCATCTGACTTTAGATCAGAGAACTCAGGTTTGATGGGTGGAACCAAATCGCCCACTTTGGAGTTGCTAAATCTACTTTTAAATGCAGTGTGTTTGCATTTTTCACTCTGGGACCTGGAGGAGGTTAGCTTTGTTTGGCTTTTGGGCAATGGGAGCAGCAGGAGAGAATTCAAGAATAGGATATACATTTATGAAGAATATAAATCTCTGCTCTGCAGGCAAGGAAGAATCACAGAGTCGGCAGCAATCATTTTATGGAGCTGCATTTCACAGAGCTACTGTGTGCTTGTGGAGCTTCCTCCTTGATCACCTGCTCTACTTTTCTAAGACATTTTGGGGTATTTTTAGCATATGTATATAAACTCATGCAAAAATACTATTTTAACAGCACATTATTTGGCAGAGCAACCTTCACTGCTGCTACCTCCCTTGATTTTATTGTCAGTCTCTGGTGTTTTTCTTAAGCCCACAGCTCCCCAAGAAACAAGATTTGGTGAAAGATTCAGCTGTAATTTTTTTTAAACATCAATTTTTAATCCTTACAGTGGAGAAAACATTAAAACAAAATAAACTTTTCCTAACTCCATTCAAGAGCAGGCAGATAAAAAGCAAAAACGCTGGCCCCTACTTTATCACTTGCCTGTTGAGAGGGAGCAACACAGACCAGTGAGGTATATGGAAAATTTACACAGCAGTGCAGTATTTCTGAAGTGGGCTCCTGAAACCCCACAACCACCTCCCTGTTCCCTCATCTCCTTTCCATGGAATCATGTGTGCGAGGGATGCAGAGAGGAGGAAAGGAGGGTGATCAATTGCTGGTGATTTTGGACACACACACACGTATGTAAGCACAGCTCAGAGYTGCTTTGAGAGCTCGGTGCTCCAGATAACACAACAAACCAAGTTCTGGACAATAAAGCTGGGCAAAATGCATAGCTATGGATTGTCCTCGCCTCCTGCAGACCCCTGAGTGGAACAAAACCGGAAAAGCAAGCACACCCTGAGCCCTGACATGGGATCTCCCTCCCCCATCACCAGCTAGGCAATGCACCTTGCTGGGAGCCTGGACACCACCCAGTTACTCCATCGACTCTTTCTAGGGGACCACTGCAATTTTTTTGACCACACAGGATGCAGTTGCTGGTGAAAGCCATCTTCATTCCAGCTATAAGGACAGAATATAGGATAACTTTTTTTGCCACAAAAGCAAATGTTATTTTTAATCTAATATTCTGGTGTTGAAACAGTATAATCAGGGCATTTTTTGGTACTCTTTCTGAGGAATATCTGACAGATCTATCTTCATCTTACTGAAGTCAAATAAAAAGCTCCTTCTGTCCTGAGGTGCAGATTCAGGACTTTTTTGCCCATAAATTCTTGGAAAAATATTTAAAAAAACTATCAAAATTTGGCACAAACATCCTTAACATTACCAAAAGTACTTTCAAATCCTGATAAAAAGAGTTAAAGCTCTCTTGATGGAGAAGGACATTATCTTTTTTCAACAGCATCAGAGAAAGCAGTGCCTTCTGTGCATAAAGGTTATTTATTCTGAGGATAAAAGAGCTACTTTCAACCTCTAGTTGAAGGCTTGAACCAGGACCTCAGTCTGGTGAAGAGAAGAACAAAAGTGTAACTCTTGCTATATTTAAGTTTAAAAGATTTTGTATAGAAGGTCTAGAGCTCAATTCCCACACATACAGTCACTAAAACTTCCACCCACTCGTTATCTTTCTTTATTAGTACCAGCACTTCCTGCAAATTAGGTTAAATGATCCCTTTCAGTTAAATGCAAATAATTTTTAATACAGCAATTTACACATCCTTCTGCAGAGAGCACGAGGTGGCCTGTGGTATGGATGGTGAGTACCTAGTTGGCGTYTTGGCTGTCCGCAGTCTACTTTGAACAC
This sequence comes from Apteryx rowi, assembly GCF_003343035.1. Lineage (NCBI taxonomy): Eukaryota > Metazoa > Chordata > Aves > Apterygiformes > Apterygidae > Apteryx > Apteryx rowi. Next base: position 5,560,107 of record NW_020447195.1, on the reverse strand, counting down.
AGGAAGAAGCAGGCGATGGCTCCATCACCGAAGTGACACCCCAGAAAGGGCAACACTCCTCCTGTTAAACAGCACAACTGTTTGTTGTGCTAATTTCAACAGGCTTCAGCATATCGGGGCGCCTCACCTGCTTCCCAGGCTACGGGCTGGTGGCTAGCATGTCCGAAAGCCTGCGCTGCCTTATGCACTACCATTGCCTACACTGGTTGCGTTGGGTTAGCAGAGATATGGGCATGCTGCTGTCAGACCTCTGTTGTACTGAAGAGACCTCCACTAAGCTTTAGGCTTGTCCAAACCTGGGAACAGAACGGACTGCATGGCTTGCATGGCTAAACAAAGCTAACCAACGCAAGGRAAATTTTAAATGGCAAATGCCTGCAGTAAGCAGCTCACATACTGTCTTCTAGTTATGCCTTATTAAAAAAAATAATAATTATTGGTGGAATATCTTTTACGTGACAAATATTCAAACAAGAAAATCATAGATCACCTCTAGATAAGATGCATTCAAATTTGTTCTTTGGGGTGAAACACACATTCAAGATCTGCCTTTAAAAAAGCTGCCACAAACCACTGTTGAAGCCTGGATTTTGTAATCCAAACACCTGACATTTTTTGATCTGCTGGATGAAAGCCTCACATTCACCATATTCACAAATACAGAAATGGGCAGAAATAATTAAATAAAGGGAGCCCAGTTCATGCTCCACTGCATCGTGTATGAGAAGTTGCTGCTGACAATGACATTGAAAACCAGTTGTCAGTCTAATGTAATCAAAGAGACAATTGGCTCTGCTGGCAAGAACTGAATTAGTGTTTTCTGTCTGAATCAGTGTCATCTTCTAGGGAGCAGTGAAGCTTATGCAATGATAACAAAACTCCCCAGAAGCTGCATTTGCTACTGAAATATGGTGGTGCTTTGGTGCTATGTAACCTCATTCTGTAATATAATATACCTCATGGTCATGCTACTGTTCTCATGCTTCTTACAATGATACAATTCAATGACCAGACATTTGATCAAACTAGACAACCATAATATTAAAACTTTAAAATCTCTCAAGAGCTAATGCAGTTTATTCTCAAATGCRTTCTCTGCTCTCCCGTACACTGTACACACATGCAGAGTATGAAGTCAGGGCAGACAGTCTAGATGCAGCTTCAAATGCTCATGCTTTGGGGTGGGAGACTTTGGGGAAAGAGATAGATGAATAGTGCTGGGCTTCATTTCCTAATGAGGAGAGAGAAGGAATTCAAACTAGGGTTAGATATGAATGAATCTCAGTTCTCAAGTAGGATCCAGGATGTACAAATGTATTTTGCTATGAGAAACTAATAGTCAGACTTAAAATAAACATATGCATTTTTGATATCATCATGGCACTACCTTTATTTTTCTTATAGTTCGTAGCACGAGCTGTTGTTCACATGGTCCAAGAGGATGAAAAGACTTACAGTAGGTACAGAGTAGTAAGGATGCTTCAGGAAAGCCACTTATCCTCAAAGAAAAAGCTTGTTGTAAGGAGCTCCAAAGATTTTTGCATTTATACATAGCAATATTATCTAAATACTTACTATATTTATATAACAAAACAACTGGCACCTGAAAGCCAACCTGTACAATTCCTGCTTTCTACTCTACTTACTTAATACCTATCTTTTCCTGTGTTCAGCAATGGTGATCAATAGAAAATTCAAGCATTATTCAAGGCAATAAAGGCAGACAGTTATTTCAGTTTTAAATGTATTTTCTCCTTGTCATCTACAATACCTTCTTCTTTAAATAGATATTGGTATAATAGGAAGATATTCTCACTGGATTGATATACATTGGTAATTAGCAAGTTGCTGATCCTCCTCAGGCCAAGGATACACTGGATGATCTGTCACTTAAAGGCAGGACACCAAAATATACTCCTCTTTTTTATAATTAATGCTCTATGTTAAATATTCATCAAGACATGCATAACTTATTTCCTTGCTCAGGGCCTGATTTTCTGTCCTTGTTCAGACAAAGCTCTTATTGAATCAGAGTGTTTACCCACCTAAGACAGGATATGACTGCACTTTAAATCTGTTGTACTACCCTTATTCTTTGTAAGCCTCTGGTCTTGCTCAGCGAGAACAAGTAAAATCCTGAAGCCCTTCATCAGCGATTCCCTCTTCTCTTCTCCCAAAGCCACCTCAAAACAACTCCGGCCAAAACGAAACCATTCTAGCACAGGAATTTTGAAAAAAAACCAAAAACAAAAAATCCCCCAAACCACCAGAATGAGACTCACAGGAGCAGGAAGCATTGGTACATCACATCTTCCAGACCAGGGCTTCGGACAAGGCCTCTGTGGAGTTCCCCACTGAAAGACAGAGAGAGCGAGATGAGGAGAGAACAAGAATGGCTTATGCCTCACATCTACTGTTTTTCAAACCAAAGTCCCAAACAGGAAATATTTTACTAAAAAAGTTTTGTAACAACATGGTTTTCACATGTAGTGGGTTAATTTTGTTAGTCACTTGAAACACTGCTTTGATTTTACTGAAACAAGTCAAGAAAGAAGAAAAACCCAGTAAGGGGATTGCAGATGACCACATCCCTTCGGCACACACCTTCTAGTCCAGCTCTGCCCTCTGAAGGCATGTACGCTCTCCAGTAGTGCTTATTTATATGTCACATTGCAGTGATGAATGTTACTGTTGCTCTCAAAAACATATGCTCAAAAGTTTATTATGGCACTAAATATGGGCTGGGTAAGAATCTGGATTGTTTAAGTGTCAAACAGTGACAACATGTGTACAATACAACACAGACATCAAGGGAGAACTAGCTCAGCTAATATGTGGTATTCATATAAGCCTTTAAGAACAAAGACCACCCATAAAGCAAAACCAAAGCTACCACAAGAATAGGTGGTACTGCTTCCATCATTGCATACTGTGTGCCAATTGGTTTCCTAATTAGATTTGCAAGCTAATAAAAGGCATAAAACGCAATAAAAGAACAATATGTTATAACTTTTCCTATGACAGACACTGCTGTAAACTCAGTAGACTTTTGAGCATGGTAGGTACCCAGGACACTTTTGTTTTTCTTATAGCTAGGTTTGTTTTCTTTATATTTTGCATGCCTTGTACCTATTTTCCTGAAAATGAATACTTCCTAAACAAGGATGGTTGTGAACATGACAGTTTTCAAGTACTCACTAAATAACAATCAGTATAAATAACTCTCATACTTCTCAGCATCTTCCTGCAAATAGTGGTGTTCTGTTCTATTTCATACCGCGTTGTGTTAAAACAAATGGCTAAGACAAAAAAGATCTGTTAAAATATTTAATTAAATACAGAGGAAAAACATGATAAAGTACATCTCCTTAAACACTCGAGCTAATAGTAAGGCATCTGGGATAAAGCAGGAGATGGAAAATTATCTCATTTATATCCATATCAGAACTGGTTGAGCTCTATTCTCATACTACAGGATTTAAGAGTTTGACTAGAACTGCAGCATTGTAGGGAACAAGAGTAAAAAAAAACTGGGATAGGAGGGAAAAACAGGTTGGAGAGGGAACAGAATAAAAATTAAAAAACAAAAAACAAAACAGATTGATGGGAAAATCAGATTGAATTCTAATGCAGTTTCATCATGTTCACATATCAGTCTGAGCTGTAATGGAATCTCTTCTCTTTGTATATTGAATCTTTAATACACAACTTTATTTTCCCAGCAACAGTTAATACAAGAATCACTAAAGAAAAAAAAAAGAGCTTAAACAATAGAAAAAAAAATGAAGTGCCACATGGACAACTGTTGCTCACATGAATTATTATTTAATCCTGAAGGAAACTGCTGTCCAGACTACATGGTCTGCAACGTAAGGGATTCAAAACACCATCCCACGTTTGACAACGTGGGAACAAGCTTGAGAAATCCTTAGTCTCTCAAACTACATAGTGACAGTCCCAAATGATGCCACCACATCTCGACATATAATCCCCAGGACAAACTGGGGAAAGTTATTCTAAGGATGTGAGCGATACTGCCTATGCCACAAACTCAACAGCAACACTCCCAGTCACCGCACACTTGCACCAGCCACAGGCTTCACGGCAGACAGGAGCCTCCGACTCAAGCTAACAGCTGGAATCTCTACCTCGATTATAATTATAAAGGATCTCATGGCAGGTCCCATTTCATACTAATATGGTCCCTTTGTCCAACACAGCCTTATTCCACATCCCTTTGGAGCATGGTATGAAGTCTTTTCCCCAGGCTTTCTCAGAGGAGGTGGGTTGAGTGAAGTGTGGGTGCTGGAAAGAAAGATATATTGGCTCAAAGTTAAATAGCTTTTTGTATGCACAACCCGAGGCATAAACAAGTCAGGATTTGCATACTGGACCTTTGCATATACAATCTGTGTGCTTTGGAAAATTGTTCATTAGTGTCTCTATTTCACGGGTGTGAAAACACTGGGTCAGCTTCTTTATATTTTAAACAGCATAGAAATGAGTGTGAAATAAGGAAATCCACACACATCTTTCTACAGCACATGGACTATCTGAACAAACAATTCTGGCCCTGACTGAGGAATTGCCAGCTGAAATTACATGGCCTACGTCATGAAGGAAGTCAGGCTTGATGATCAAAATGCTCCATGTTATCAGGGGATGTCCGGGACAGACCCCAGGCAGGTGATAGCTCGTATCCGGCCCAGGCAGATGTCAGTGAAACTGAAGATGGAGCAAGGAGCAATAATGGTACGGGGACATGTCACCCAAGTCTTGAAGTGCTGTTTACATTTTTGTTTGTTTTCATTGTTTGGAAAGAGTTCTTAAAAGGGGAGGACCCCAGCTAGTAGGCTTCTTGGAAGAAAAGCATTTTCAGAAGGGACTTGAAAGAAGAGAGGGTGGGGGAATCTGATTTAATAAATGATATATAGGAGTATAATTATATGGTTTTAAACACAATTCCAGTTCACTTGTCTCAGCAAGAAATGCTGGTGTGTGAGAGAAATCATTTATATTGCTTACTACTGTTTTTCAATCTTGGCAAGCACTTTTTCCATTCTAAAACGTGGGAACACCCACCTCAGTAATTATATATGTTAGCGAAAATACAAGATAACTTGTATTCTGGATAGTGGCAGTTATTCCCTTTTCTCAATGAACTCTGATGGCAGAAAAGAGGAGGATTCCTCTTCTATGAGCTCCATCAACATAAATGGTTATTACTGAAAAACCCAGGATGTCTCTCTGTATATTGAAACATAGCTCCATTATCCAAAGTATCTATCATAAACTCTCTCTCTGTGACAAAGCTACTGATTTAGTATTTTTCAGTTCTGGATACTTCTCTCAATGTGAACAGGAACATTAAAGTCCACGTAGTTTAGTGTGGAACGGCAGACCTAGTGGTGAGATTGCACGTTTGTATGTGCTTGCCTATCAGTAGGGCACGTTCCTGTAGGCGCACCAGTAAAACCCAGTGTTAGAATATGAAAGCCAGTCTTTCTGACCCTGAAACACTAATGGAGATTTTCGTGGGGGCAAGAGTTCCCGGTGGCGTACCGTGGAGAGCTGGAGGGGGATGGCGCTCCGGACTCCCACAGCTCCCGCTGCTGCACGTGGGATGAGGCTGTTCACGGGATCCAGCCACAAGGCGAACCACTTGTGAACTGCACGTGTCTCAGGAACCACAGCCTGGCTATCCCCAAATCACGTCGTTAAGAAATAAACGAGAAAAAGCTCATCCAAGTGGTGCCAGGTCATGTCCACTGTGAATTTAATGCACGGAAAAAGTCCTAGGTTATCCAAATAAAATTTACCTCTGTTGATTTTCTCTTCTCATTCTCACAGTGGCTAAAAGGAGACTTGGAACACACAGCCTCTAATTTTGCAGGCATGCACATCTAAACTATACAGCAGAGAAATCTTATCACATGTAAGGCAACTATTCACTTCTGCAATCCTACCCACATGTGTTAATATTTGCAGGCCAGGCCTGTGGGGCAGTCAGAAGTTTTTACCTGACATTATATGTTACAGACTGCACATTTTCTTTCTGTGCAGATTAATCATGAATATGCTTCTAGATATAAAGATTCAATCACTCCTGTTTTTGTTTTTGTTTTTTCTCTTTTGTGGTTGCACAGCTCTCAAATTTCAATAAAGATTTAATTACAAAATGCATTAAAAGAGAATTGGGTTAGCTTTCTTTATGGTTTCTAAAATATTCTTTTTGGTAAAGCAGATGCAGATCATCAAGACTAGCAATGATAAATAATGGTCCACAGGGAAAATTATTACAGAAGTCAGCAGAAAGACTGCTTCTGCACCTGTCCATCTTTTGTATATGTTGCCCTTAAAAAGCCACTAGACGTAGAGACATCACACTGATTTTGCAATACCAGAATGGGGAAATCATGCGGTTTTGACTCTGTATATCCCCAACAGGCTACTTTGCACTAAGTGCCCAAATCTAACTTGATTCTAAGGAGACTTTTATTTAAAAATTAAATAGGTTTTGCAGAGAGAAATAAAATAATCTTTTTCAAGGTTTCTTTTACGGCAGTATAAGCAGATATGTTGGGACTCACATTTTGAAATTCCAGCTTCCCAGGAATCATTTCAAAGCTAAAGAAAAGATTGTCTCCAACTCCTGGGAGCACTGGTTTAGACCTTGGCTGGTAGGAGCTAAAGAAAAAACGGACAGATAGAGATTCTGTCCAAACTGAGTGACATGTGAGAAGGATGGAAGTGAAAAGAAGGATTTATAGGCCTACAAAATAAGAATGAGGAACAGCCTGAGTTTCCATGGGCTTTATACAGAGTGCTGGGCATCCAGAATTTCCAAAATTCAAGTCCTACAAGTCCTCAATTTTAGTATTGTAATATGAAATAACAATTATCTTCGTGTTCCTTTAATTTTATAAATGATGTTCATTTCCTATATCCCAGTTCATATCATCTATATCTAACATTGGTTTAAAGCATCTTGCAAGCTCTCTCTAAGTCATCATCATGGAGTTAAATTATTATGTCAGATGGCTGAAGGTACTACACATTTCATAATAGTTTTGCATTTGTTTAAACAATATTGGGCACAGAAAAAAACAGCTTTCTGGTTTGCATGCTAGCTTTTTTAATATCTTCAACTACAGAGCAGGATAAATGATTTAAAAATCAGATTATTATAATGCAATATTCTTAAGTAGCTCTTAAGAAAAAGACATAATCCCTCCCCACCCCCCAAAGAAAACCCAGATGCACACAGAAAAAACTGTCAAACTCAGTCTTGTCCAAAGCAGATCCGCCAATGTTCTGACAATGTTTGCACTTGCTTGTCAAAATGGTCACTTTAGCTGAGCATCATTTACACTTTGGCTTACAAATTAGTTATGTAAATTACCTGTAAATTTAACATGAAAAAATCCACCTCCATTTAAAGTTATATATATAAATAAACACAGACACTATATATATGTGTCTCACACACACACACACACACACATATATATACTATGAAATGTAGCATCATAGGACAAGCATTTTCTGGCTGGAGCAAAATGTTGCAGATGGACTATGAAGGGGAGACTGGAGGCTGGAGCATATGGCTCACAGCCAGTGCACCTGGGGTTCATTCCCATCTCTGCCACCAGTTCCCTGTGTAAGCTTCAAGAAAGTCACCTCTTTTATCCCTCTCTTCGGATCTGCAAGGTGGACAGAGCTGGCTGAATTAGTCCTTGTTTTATCCAACTAATGCAGAGATTTTCTTCTGTTTGAAAGCTATTCCACAATGCATTTTAACAAATTGTTTGTTCTCTGAATTTGTTTGGAAAGCAATTTATGGCAAGAAGTGTTGATCTGCAGGATTTTTACTAACTGGTCTGTTGATCCGTGCAGCCCATTATTTGGGGAGCAGTACAGGTTACATAACGTGCCGCATGATGTTGCTAATGTGCATGGGTTGGAAGAATGCCTTCGCTGTTTCTATGAATGTCTTTAATTGATCAGCAGATTTTAAAGATAACTAACCATATTGTTATTTTTTAAAAAAAGACAGTGCTGAGAGCGCTTCATCATGGATTTATTTCTTCCATTTATAGAAAGAGTTCAGCTGAATATGTAAGAAAAGACTTAAAAGTAGGATCAGTTACAATAGGAAGAGAAGAAAATTTTGGACATAAAGAAGTACAAGCAGGGGCAGATGTATCTTTTATTTAACTGGGGAGAGGAGCCTGCACCTGGGATTACTTTGTTTGAAATTGAGACATGCATCACAAGAGCGAGAGCTAGTGCGGGAAGGAATTTTAAAGCTTCCTAAGCTCTCACAGTGTATCTGCATGTGGAATAAATAAATGCCAATTATCCAATTATATGTTGTAGTGGAATCTTATTATTAGGGTGTCACAGCAGTAGAGGCTACTGGAGACTGGCTTTATTTAAATAATATCGTAGGTCCTTCAGAAACTAGCAACAAGGAGCACCTCTAAAAAACTGGGGCAGATAATGACATTCTACACTTTGGATGTGAAACCCATATTAGTAGTTATGTTTTCTCCACCTCTTCCCTTCCTCTTCAACATCTTGGATACTATGGCAAAAACAACAACAATTGTTCCAGCTTATCATGGAAACACCCTCTTGAACATTTATTCTAAATAACATTTGTAACTTATTCTTTTCATCCTACAATATCTTTTTTTTCTAATCAAAACTTGCTTGCTTAACACTTGTGAATAGAAGAGTTTTGACTGTTAGTGAAAAGGCAGAGTGGCTAACCCCTCATGAAATACATGCACAACAGCTTTGCTATATTTAGTCATCCCTATAACTGGGCATAGTGCTTATTACCTGCCTCATAGGATGTGCTGACACTCCACTAACTACTAACGGGCTATGAGATCCCAGAATTAATGTGATTGGGCAAGTCCAGAGCATTAATATGGCACTTAATAACATCAGTAACTATCATGATCATCTTCAGAGCCTCATCCTATTCCTCTCTGGTTAAGAATTCCCTAAAGCATCATGACCCTGAAGGGATGGTGAGGCACAGGACATACGAACGTGCTTCCTCAGTCAAATGGACACCGCACCAGTTATCATCAGAAGTACTCAAAGGGGCTTCTTGTCCTTTCAGTTAAGGCTTTGTCGAAATTTTCCTGTGGCAAATAAACATAACGCAAATGGAAAGATACTATTATGGATGCAACTACTAGTATTTTCATGTCTCTGAATATCAAAACTCTCAATCTGTTTCAATTACCAATTACATATATGTAGCAGAAAATTATTAGCAGCTTTTAACTATATTAAGCGTTCATCATATTTCACAATTTCCACACAAGCATCATAATGAACTAGACAAAGGTTTGTGCATCCAACTTCACAGAACACCACTTGCATATAATTCCCACTCTCCAGAAGAAGAATTGACAGACTGGAGGGGATGTAGTGATTTACATGGAAGTATTTCAAACAGCAGGACCCTCTTCTACAGGAGTGAGTAGATGGACTTAGCAGCTGACCAGCTCATGGGGGCCAGGACTGTGAAAGTTAGCTCCAGCCATGGCTCATGTCTCAGGACGCTGGTTTATGCACCAAAGAGCCAGAAACATCAACTTACATTTCACACTCATATTATCTATCCTATGCCCTAAAAATCCTACCTGTGCATAAATCTATGCAGTAAACAGGATAGAAACCCAAGCCAAAGAGAACATCCTAGAAACACCTAGCATGTTGTCAGCCCACATAACATTGCTGCTTGTAGGAAGACAAAATTCCAGAGGGTCAAATAACTGGTGTGTGGGTTGCAGCCAGTCTCTCGAGTCACAACTTAATTACACGGCAAGAGATCAACGCTGTATATGTGAACGGCAAATTTAGCCTGATWGTGTCCTGTTTTCCAATAAGCAGTCCTACAGAAAAAGAAATAAATCCTGGAGGAATTTGCAGAGAGCTGGAAACAGAGTGAGAGCGCTCAAGTGATCCACACTTGCACTTATTATTAGAACTGAGAGAAAGCTGTAAAAAAGTCTGTGAATATTGTGTTTCACTGCATTCAAGATGCTCTCCAACCTGATTCTTCAAAGTGAGTTCCTACACATCAAAAACTGCGCAAATATCAGAGCCAAAACCTGTGTGTCACCTAAGACTTTGGTATGTTGCTTAATCAGGACATGGGAAGGGCATAGATTTTGAGATTGTTGCACTGGGGTGAAATTTGCTTAGAAAGAATGTATTTTGAAACACTGTTTTAAACTGTGAACAAGGTCAGTTTTAAGCTCATATGCATATTTAGCATTTGCACCAAAACCCCCCATTTTTCCAATCAGGAAAAAKAAACATGTCATGTGACCTGGATACCCATTACAAAAAGCTTGAATTTTAAACATTGGAAACCCGCAGCAAACTGCTGGCACCCGATCTACTGACAAAGAACAAATCAGGAAATCAGTTCACATAACGAATACATTGAGAACATCATAATAAAGTCAATTATGATTCATACAGAAAACAGACACCATTCATTCACTATTATCCGGTGAATAAATCACTGAATTCCTCTTTATCTGAATACGTTTCTCTAACAAAGCTGTATCTTATAATAGCTTTCTATTTTAGCATTTTCTGACAGTAAGGAAGAAGGAAAACCTATGTGAAACATGCAAAATGTCAGTCTTTCCAAAGGGCCAGATTTAACTGTGCCTCTTGGACACCTTACTGATGAAAACCAATCCACAACATAATCTAGGTTACGGCTGCTTCCCACCAAGCAGCCCTGTGATCAATACAGGAAACCCCTGCAACCAATAGAATAGTCAGGCCTTTGTCTAACACATATTTTAAACCAAGGTGAAATCCTGTCCACATTGAGAGAAGTTTTGCATTTGGCTACAACAGGCCCAGACTTCTGGTTTGTCTTGTTGGCAATCAAAGGACAGGAGGCAAAAGCACATTTTCCCTGTAGGTGCTCCTTTGTATTCTTCAACCACTTTCATCCACTCCCGTGTGCTTCAAAATCTTTAGCCAGACATCTAGTTTGCATATGTTTTTGAGATACTAATTAAACACGTACAAACAAAGAAAAACCTTGAAGCAAAAGAGAAAACAAAGAAATTAAGGAACAAGTCTTCAGAAGTCTCGGGTAAGCCAGTCAACCGGGTTTTCCCCACAGATTCCCCTACTGCCTTGACTTCCCCAATCCACACACTCCACTAATTCCAACGGTGAATCTATATATTCGCAATCAAGTGAAATAACTTATAGACATTAACCACAAAGCTACATGAGCATAACTGCACACAAGCACTTGCCTGTTTTAAAGAGGGAATCTAATCCACCTTGAGAAATGCATACTACACACTGTTAATCTTCTGGTTGCTTGAATTACTCTGTCCACAACAATGCAGCAATTACCACCACCCTCCCCCCCCAAACAACAACAAAAAATCCAAATCCAACCTTTAAAGTATTGCACCAGTAAAATACCTCTAGAAATTCTATATGACTTCTAGCACAGAAATAACAGTGAGGGAAAGGGGAAAAAACTGGAAAACCAAGATGCTTTCAGTCAAAATTTGAAACTGCAACAGTGAAAGTGGAATTTCAGATGACCAGATCAGGTGTATTTCTTCCCTAGCTCCAATATTCAGTGTGATAAATGTGCCATGTTTGTTCTAATATCATCCTTCTCTGCCAAGGAGGCTGTCCATCCGGAAAATCTCAAACTGCACCCCCGTGAAGAAAACAAGTAAGAACATTTCTATAAACTTCACAGAAGTGTAAGGTTTTGTAAGGTCTATCTAGGGAACAGTGTATTTGGGATTCAAATAATATTTGACAGGTAATAATGGCTTATTTTGTTAATTTTGCTCTTGGGAAAACGGTAAGAGGCGATCAACTTCTGCACCCATTTTGTACGTTTGTTTCCTATCAAAGATTTTTTTTCTTTCACAATGAAACGCAGATAAGAAGTTCACCTCAACAAGATAAAGAGTGAGATGGGTGCAATTAACTCTGTGGGGTAATTTGTTTTCTACAAGACCCATGACTTCAATAACATAATATCTAAAATGCTTGAGGTATCAAAAAACTGGAAACAAAACCAATAATAAGATGAAATGTCAGCAGATGGTTTAACATCATCAAGAATGTGCCAGACTCTTAAGGCTAGATTAAGCAACAGTTTTCTTCCAAAGTAAATTCTATGATAATTTTAATAACTTTACCATGGAACTTGATTTCCTTTCTAAGGTTAATTTCTTATTTTCCTGCTGCTCTTCGTTATGCCTTCTGCAGGGAGGGGGTTGTTTCCACACTGTTGTCAGTGCTCCAGCTTCTGGGCTGGCCTGTGGACTCCTCACCTCACAGGCTTTGGTCCAAAGTTCTCCATAACAACAAATGCTCATAATGTCACACAATTATCATGCTATCATTCATCTAGTTCTTTTTCTGGATGTAGTCCAATTGTTTTATTTTTCACTTAAGGTAATCAATCATGGGTTTGGATTTCTTTGGCTATGTCTTCTTTGTCCACCTGGATAYCTTATCAGGAGAGAAAAGGAGGTCTTCAAAAAATTTCCTGGGATTTTTGAGTGTTAATCTCAGCCCCTCGAGAGCAGTAGCCCAAGAGCAGCAGCACAAAAGCATTCCTATAAAGCATACCACACATGTTCAATAAATCTGCAGTACTGAGGATATGTAGGGTCCGTTGCACTTGTGCTGTGGATGTTCATTAATCCAGCATGCCTGAGATGTCTCTGACACATTGTAGGTGTGCAGATTAACAGCACATGTGCTGCAATGGAGACATCCCACACCTATTTTGTGACTTCTGTCCCAGAAGTCCACATGCATGTGGGTAAAYTCCATGTGCTTACAATGTGCTGGACTTACAAGCTTTTGAGCAGAACTCCCTAGTGATCTTTGGAAATACAAATGCTGTGAGGTTCATAGATGGAGCTTCTCACAAATGCTTTGGCATTGATTAAAACAAAAGTATTAACACATGAAGCTGTCAAAATATTAAAGTTAAACTTAGTATAGAAAATAAGTATAGCAATTTAAAGTTCTTCAAAGCCACCCTGAAAATTGTTCAAAATTTGCACCTTTTTCAGAAAATGTAATTCTCTTTTAGCCAATTTGCTCTGCTTGTCAGCCATCAACCCTATGCTCTTAGCTATCCAAGGGTCTGAGTACACATACACACACCCTTAGGGGATGACTATATATAAAATATGTGAAACTCAATAGACAGCTGATTTAATATGACCTTATTAGCTCATGACACAGTGTCTCTTACCATTTTTCTTTGAAAAAACTGAGGTTTGTTTGGCAGAAAGCAATAGATGCACACAATATCATATTTAGCTCCATTCCCAGGAATTTAACAAGACTGACTTTCCTGTCATTTTTCCCCTTAAAATGGGAATTCTAAGAATATTGAAAAAATAGCATATCAGTGACTAAATCCCTGGCTCTATTGTCAAGGAAACAGAGGTTCCACTGGGCAGTTTGTTTATTTACCTAGGAATGCTTTCATCTGTTTTGGGGGGTTTTATTTTCCAATGACACTGATAAGACCAACTCAAGCCAGTAGAAAGAAGAGAAATTCTTATGCATGGAAGAACTCAGTCAATTGAACTGATCATAGAAACTGCAGTGATGTATAGTATAATTGCATGAGGGAAACAACTTACAAAGCTTATTATACAGAATATCTGGCCAGTTACTGTCACTTTGCAGACTGAATATTTCTAGACATAACAGCAGAGTAGATACATAGCCTGTTATTTTTCAGATCTCTGCTTTATCTCTTCTGAAAGAAAAAAAAGTTGGAAAACATAACTTCTTTTCCAGTTTGTGGTTGATCATTCCCCCTTGGCTATTCTTATAGCTTCCATATTCAGATGTTTCTACCAGCATCAATTGTCCTTATGCACAAGGTAATAGTTGAACGTTCATCAATCACCTCTCACTGCTTCTACCTCCTAAAATGCTTCCCTAACAGCCTCTAACAGAAATGCTTTACTCCATGGGCATCACTCTTCTATGGCACGCCTATTGTACCTCTGAGGATCCCTAAGCATGCAGGGGCCTTCACAGCAACGTGCAGAGCAGGATGCCGAGCCTGGAAGTCACGCAGCGCAGCTCCCAAGCTGGTTGACCTTGCCTCTCCGCATCCCGCAGTCCCCCGCAGCGCCGATACAGCTGCACTGCTCATGTTTCTGGCACTAGCCCAGCCATCAGTTGCCTACAGGCCTCTCACCACCTGCTATTTCACAGTGTAGACATGGTCATAACTCCCTTATCAATAAGCACAAAACACATTGGTAAGTGAATCTTAAACATGTGCCGTTGCTCCCTGTGGCCTTCCTCACCACTGTGGTCTGGATTTTCAATTAATTCCTATTAAAACAATCAGTTTCCTTTAGAAACCACTTTTGATTCTGCTTAAGTTTGTTCTAATTAGCACCGAATAACAAAAGTATAACAGTAGCACCTATTCTACCAACATTTTTAACAAGCTGTCAGAGAAGGAACAGTGTGAATAACAGCTGAGTTTAATACACTACTTCATCTTTTTTTTGTTTTATTTGCATTGAGTTGCTTTTAATATTTCTGAGTGACCAAAGTAACCAATTTGAGGTCAAGTAAATGTTCACACACAAATTCTCATAGTTCTTTGACACAAAGTGTGCAATCTCAACAAAAAATAAGCCCATGAAGAAATCTCCCCAAATGACTCAGTGATCTGTCATCTGACACATTTATTGCTCAAGGTCCCTGCCAAAGTCCTTCAATATACAATTATCCCAGCTGTGCAATGACTTTTATTTCTGTGCATTTAAATTCTTCAGATTTCTCCAGGAGAATTTTAATGGAAATCTTTTCCAATTTCAAAATAATGGTATGTTATTGGATGACTGAGTTTGTTCTTTATCAGAGATATGATCTACATATGATAAAAACAGCATCTTACTCCAACATTGATGAAAAGTACCTGTTTGAGAACTTTGGAGATGTATGATCTCATCTCGTCACATTCTAAACACCTCCTGGAAGATATCAAAGCTTCTACAGACTTCAACAGGAGCAGAGAGCATTCATAAGGGCTGAGGGAGGCATTTGTAATTAATCTTCCATGTTGTCCATTTAACTAAATAAGAGGTGTTCTCCATTTTTCCATGGAGATGAAAAAAAAAAAAACCAACCCACTGACTGCTATTAGATATAATGATATCACTTCTGAAGCAGGAAGCCCCTGATCCTCAGATCACTGGAGCCTGGGGAGGTATCACTAAGCAATTGCCCCTTCTATATAATCCTTCCTGCACATCCGTTTGGCCAGACTGAACTAGAACAGCAAGTCATTCTTCAGCTCAAAAACGTGCCTCACCCTACCTCCACACGATGGTGATCTCTTTTTCCATAAAAAGCAATAGAATGTGTCCAACCTTGTTTGAACATCTTAAGACTGCTAGGTAAGCATGCTGCAGATGTTTCCTCAGATTGGGCCAAATCTTCAGATGTTAAGAAATGGAATAATTCCCTTGAAGTCATAGGAGTTCTTCCAATTTCCGCCACCTGAGAATGCTGCCTACTGTTCAAACCCGATTCACCTACCCACTGCAAACATTTACATGGAAAACAGGTTTAGGGAAGAAGAGACTGACAACACCATTCCTGATATTCTATTTGTGGGCTGGACAGCAATTTATCTTGTCTCTGATCAAACCTACCAGCTATGAACAAAGTTTCACAACTACAGGAGGCTTTGTGTTGTAACTTGCAACAAAAAATGTGGCATCATGCATTACAGCTTAAATGTTCAATACATACAGATCTAGTCTCGTATGCTAACAAATCTTTTATTACAGGATTTTTGTTGTTGTTGATGTTGTTGTTGAGTTGAAGAGATGTAGCTCTAGTCTTTGAAGTTTAAGACTAGTTGTAAATTCCTTGAAGTCAGCCCTATTTCCTTTTATATTAGCATGTTAACAAGCTTTGGAAGACTGACAGACCTTACAGGAAGACACAGCTGGGTGCTCCTCTAGTCTGAGCTTAATGAAAACCAGAACATGAAGGCTGAACTCTGTGGCTTGTCTGCTGTTTACAGACTCGGCAGGAAGAATCCACTGCCCCAGTGATGAAGGCATAACGTCCTCATCAAATACTGATACTTTCTGTACTACCAAGGAAAACAGTTGGGATTAATTAAGAAAGGAAATGCCACAATATTTTAAATTACTTCTGTAGTTTAAACCTTTGTACCAGATGAAGTCCAACAATAAAAAAAAACAAAAAAAAAACCCTGTGAAATACTGTGAAAGATGGGATTTTGCAAATGGGGACTGATTAAAGTGAGAGCTTAACCATGAATGTGATCCAGATTCTGACCAAGAGAGAGATCACCTTTCAGCTCCTCTAGCGTGGAGCACTCCATGTTACTACAGGCTAAGGGAAAATGCAAAGGATGAGGAAGAACAAAACAGTATGAACCAAAAAATTCTAAGTCAGCTTCAAAGTAAAGAAAATACACAAAAATACATCAGGAATATGTGTTTATCAGGATGCCTGTGATTTCAAAGGATGGCCTATCTCCTCCTCATGAAGCTGTTGTAGAATAACCCCCTGACAGAAGATTGTGCAGCCTGTATCCAGAGAACTGACCCCACAAAAAAGGTGGGTAGGCAAAGACAGCTCTGGCCAGCACTTTTCTCCAGTCTTGGCAGCTCAAGCACCAGCAGTGCTCTTTGACAGCTCTTTAGTTCTGCCTGAACAGCACTGAACAAACCCTTCAATCCTGGCCTCAGCTCAGGCATGGTTTTATTAAGGGAGGGAGATTATACAGGTTTTAGAGCACTAGCTCAGCATGGCCATGCAGCTGTACATCATTCCCAGTTAGACTAAGGCTGTCTCTACCACACCAGCCTCAGCCCTCCATGTCCCTARCAAATAGGTGTGAGATTGTAATACAACCTTCTGGAGACAGATTAATGGTCATCTTCTGCAGTACCTGGCCTTGGAAGCACTCTCCGCTTACTGGAAGCCCTTTATACTATTCTGGCCCTTTGCACACCATAAGCTGAGAGGTAGATCTTTCCTCCAGTTTCTGCTCGTCTGACTCCCGACAGTTGGAAAACAAGTTTTAAACTGTGGAAAGGGAGGTCAAGCCCTGTCTTCAATACTGCATTCCAGAGTTCTCCGTATCTCTGGGGAACATCTAGGAATACTGTTTCAACCCTTAATTTTAACAGCAGGTTTTACTATGGCATCTAATTAGATACATTTCTTTGATTTAGTAAAATATATGCTTCAACACACCTGTAGTACATGCCTAATTTCCACATGTATAAAAGACAAATATGCATATAAATCAAATAACTGCAGGCACCACTGGCCAATTCTAGTCAATGACATACACAGTTACTGCAGTTATACAGGCATACCTCGGAGATATTGCGGGTTCGGTTCCAGACCACTGCAATGAAGCCAATATCACAATAAAGCGAGTCACACAAATTTTTTGGTTTTCCAGTGCATATAAAAGTTATGTTTACACTATACTGTAGTCTATTAAGTGTGCAATAGCATTATGTCTAAAAAAACAATGTACATGCCTTAATTAACAAATACTTTATTGCTAAAAAATGCTGACCATCATCTGAACCTTCAGCGAGTCGTAATCTTTTTGCTGATGGAGGGTCTTGCCTCGATGTTGATGGCTGCTGACTGATCAGGGTGGTGGTTGCTGAAGGCTGGGGTGGCTGTGGCAATTTCTTAAAATAAGACAGCAGTGAAGTTTGCCTCATCGATTGACTCTTCCTTTCACGAAGGATTTCTCTGTAGCATGCGATGCTGTTTGATAGCATTTTAGCCACAATAGAACTCCTTTTAAAATTGGAGTCAATCCTTTCAAACCCTGCAGCTGCTTTATCAACTAAGTTTATGTAATATTCTAAATCCTTTGTTGTCATTTCAACAACGTTCACAGCATCTTCACCAGGAGTAGAGTCCATCTCAAGAAACCACTTTCTTTGCTCATCCATAAGAAGCAACTCCTCATCTGTTAAAGTTTTATCATGAGATTGCAGCAATTCAGTCACATCTTCAGGCTCCACTTCTAATTCTACTTCTCTTGCTATTTCTACCACATCTGTAGTTACTTCCTCCACTGAAGTCTTGAACCCCTCAAAGTCATCCATGAGGGTTGGAATCAACTTCTTCCGAACTCCTGTTAATGTTGATATTTTGACCTCCTCCCATTAATCACGAATATTCTTAATGGCATCCAGAATGGTGAATCCTTTTCAGAAGGTTTTCAATTTACTTTGCCCAGATTTATCAGAGGAATCACTATCTATGGCAGCTATAGCCTTACGAAATGTATTTCTTAAATAATAAGACTTGAAAGTCGAAATTACTCCTTGATCCATGGGCTGCAGAATGGATGTTGCATTAGCAGGCATGAAAACAACATTAATCTTGTTGTACATCTCCATCAGAGCTCTTGGGTGACCAGGTGCATTGTCAATGAGCAATAACATTTTGAAAGGAATCTTTTTTTCTGAGCAGTAGGTCTCAACAGTGGGCTTAAAATATTCAGTAAACCATGTTGTAAACAGATGTGCTGTCATCCAGGCTTTGTTGTTCCATTTATAGAGCACAGGCAGAGTAGATTTAGCGTAATTCTTAAGGGCCCTAGGATTTTCGGAATGGTAAATGAGCATTGGCTGCAACTTAAAGCCACCAGCTGCATTAGCCCCTAACAAGAGAGTCAGCCTGTCCTTTGAAGTTTTGAAGCCAGGCATTGACTTCTCCTCTCTAGCTATGAAAGTCCTAGATGGCATCTTCTTCCAATATAAGGCTGTTTCATCTACACTGAAAATCTGTTGTTTAGTGTAGCCACCTTCATCAGTTATCTTAGCTAGATCTTCTGGATAACTTGCTGCAGCTTCTACATCAGCACTTGCTGCTTCACCTTGCACTTTTACGTTATGGAGACGGCTTCTTTCCTTAAACCTCACGAACCAACCTCTGCTAGCTTCAAACTTTTCTTCTGCAGCTTCCTCACCTCTCTCAGCTTTCATAGAATTGAAGGGAGCTAGGGCCTTGCCCTGGATGAGGCTTTGGCTTAAGGGAATGTTKTGGCTGGTTTGATCTTCTATCCAGACCACTAAAACTTTCTCCATATCAGCAATAAGGCTGTTTCGCTTTCTTATCATTCGTGTGTTCAATGGAGCAGCACTTTGAATTTCCTTCAAGAACTTCTCCTTTGCATTCACAACTTGGCTCACTGCTCGGCACAAGAGGCCTAGCTTTCGGCCGATCTCRGCTTTTGACTTGCCTTCCTCACTAAGCTTAATCGTTTCTAGCTTTTAATTTAAAGTGAGAGATGTGCGACTCTTCCTTTCACTCGAACACTTAGAGGCCACTGAGGGTTATTAATTGCCCTAATTTCCATATTGTTGTGTCTCAGGGAATAGGGAGGCCCGAGAAGAGGGAGCGAGACGGGGGAACAGCCGGTCGGTGGAGCAGTCAGAAGACACACACAACACTTATCGATTAAGTTCGCCGTCTTATATAGACGTGGTTCATGGCGCCCCAAAACAATTACAATAGTAACATCAAAGATCACTGATCACAGATCGCCATAACAGATATAATAATAATGCAAAAGCCTGAAATATTGTGAGAATTACCAAAATGTGACACAGAGACATGAAGTGAGCACACGCTGTTGGAGAAATGGCGCCGATAGACTTGCTCGACGCAGGGTTGCCACAAACCTTCAATTTGTAAAAAACACAGTATCTACGAAGCGCAATAAAACAAGGTATGCCTGTACATGTGACTATGACAACTGCATTTTCCCCATCTAGTTTCTATCTATAATGTTCATGAAAGTCTATGTTCAAGTGCTTGGAAAGAAAGAACATAAAAAAGCAAGATTACTATTATTCATCCTTTGCCATATAATGTGCTTATCAAAAGCCCAAACAAAACTGGTTTCTTTGACAACTACAGTTTTCAAGTCAATCAAGTAGACTTTTGTGTTTGTTGTTATTGCAGCACCATCATCAAAAATATTAAATGTTGATAACAAAGATAGCCTTTAAATACTGTCCAGTCTCAACAACCATATGTTGCATTTTCACGCATGCTTAGAGCTTTTTGTTAGATGCCAAATTTCCATGTGCACCTGGTTATGCAACCAAAATATTCAGCCAGAAATGTAAATAATGCCAAGTCTGAACCTCATTTAAACCATATTGTTGAACATGAAAAGTATAAGTTAGAAATCTGTTTTGATAAACACTTAAATAAGTCATTTCTTGTGCAATGAAGACAGTTCATTGCAGTGACCTGCAGTGGAAGGGAAGGGAGAGCACGGGGAGTCCAAACAGGAACTTGCTTTTGCAATTTTGTGGCTGA
Organism: Apteryx rowi; assembly: GCF_003343035.1. Lineage (NCBI taxonomy): Eukaryota > Metazoa > Chordata > Aves > Apterygiformes > Apterygidae > Apteryx > Apteryx rowi. Next base: position 5,539,668 of record NW_020447195.1, on the reverse strand, counting down.
TGGACAATAAGGTTATACAGGAGTTTGATGGAATTCAGAGTCAGATGCACTGTTCCAGGTTTTCTTAAAGCTTAGGGGTATTTGTTTTCTCTTTTTGAAAGCTGTTTAGCCATAACTTTTATACAGGCCTATAGGTGCTGTTAGGTTTCCGGACAGCCAGGCTGAGTAGCAGAGATTTGTGTTGCTCCTCATCCTTCCTCCAGTAACTGTTACTGCCCGTGCCAGCCAGAGCTACACACTAGTGACAAACAAAACCACAGAGACAGCAACAGGAAAGGTATCTTTGTGGCAAATTTCTTCTTTTCTGTTTTGATTTAGGTTCGTTGCTCCTGAAACAAAAATAGCATAAATGTAATATTGTTCCTTCCCCACAGAGTGTCAGGAATGAGAGCGCTCCTCTAACTTTCCTCAGTGGAAGAGACAACCAGCCTAGAGGGTATTCCCCCCAGGCCCTGCAGGGAGAACTGGAGGCTGACCGATGACATGCAGTACCCCTCACTGCAGTGTCTAGATGTGCCGCACGCTTAATAACCCCAATGAGCCGCAGTCACAAAAAGACAAAACCCCAAACTCAGTACGAGAGAGAGAGGGCAAATGACTACTGATCAAAACCATAAGCACCATTACATGAAACACCAAAATCAGAGTCCTTTACTGCATGTATGAAAACCAGTGATTTCAGCAGAAGCAATAATGAACAGTTTCACAGCCAAGGACATGTAAACTGATGCAAATGCAAATGTAAGACATTCAGAAAGTCTACCTCCTCTTCCATTATAGACCAGAAAGCCTTTATCTAGCGGAGTCTGCCTCAACTCTGCTGGACAAACTCAATACAATTTCTGAATAGTACTGGTTGAAAAACAACTTTTTATAAGGCAAAACATCTAAGTTAAAAGAAAAAAATCTAGGATCAGGACAAAAATCTAAAACTTAGAGGTTTATAAATGAAAAATAATGTTTTTTATGTGCTTCATGCACAGATTATTCTCATGGGTCAGTTGGTAATGATAACAACCAAATTAAAAATCTTTCTCTGATTTATGCATTTACCCAGCATCCTCCACTTGGCTTAGCCAGTTTCTGGAAGTTCATATAGCTGTTTAATTAGTGCTTCTTCCTCTGGCATAGCAGTATTCTGCCTAACCTGAAATACTACTATTGGATCTTAATTTCCTCACGGCATTATTCCCAATTACATTTGTAACAGTCATCCTATTAAAATGTACAGCAGTTTCATTGAATGCGCTCGATTGGCGGGATTATCTTCCTGCTTCTGTTCTTTTCCTAACATTTCCTCTTAAATGTGTGCAGACCTCTGAGAATTCATAAAATAGGAATTGRTCTATAAATAATTTAAAGAAAGTTTTGACAAATGCAGATTGAGTGTGCTCCCCTCACAATCTCCATATAACATCCATAATGTCAAGCCCTTGAGTGATTTTGTTGATTATGTACAGCATCCTGACATGTAAACATACAATATAACCCCAAGACATTTGCAATTAATTAATTAATCCTAACAGAAATTATCAAAACTCATTTACTGGGCATTGCATAGCCAGCAGCAAGCAGAAAGAGACTTTTTAACCATGCAGGAGAATTTTTCAGGCAGAAATAAAGCCTGCTGTGGAAAACAAAATGTAAATTTTAGAACAAAGAAAGCTTCCTGTTAAAGCATGGATGCACAATGAGCTGTCCAAGGGTTGCATGAAGTCCACCAAGACCTATTTTGATGTCCATCGTGCTTTCCTCAAGGTTCTGAGAGCTGTGTCTGAGCTCTGACATGGGTAACTGCAACATCTCAACTTACACAGTAACATCAACTTGAAAAATAAGCAGAAGATGCATCAAAATAGCTAAGGAGGTATCCAGATGTTTGACATGTTTTTTCTCTTAAATGTGCAAGAATTGCATGTTTCTCTTGCAAGGCAGATAGATAGAAATGGTTGCATGTATCAGGGATTATTCGTTTAGATGAAAATCCTTAATTTGGGAGTGACTTTTAAAAAATATACAAAGGTTTATTAAATTCACAGAGGATGCTTGCATTACATGCACTCCCCAACCAGCTGTGGGGTAGTTTAAGCCACTTTGATACAAACTTTGGCTGATTACAGTTTACTGTAAAAGTCTGACCTTTCCGCTGGACATTACCTGCTGGAGTAAACCTTTGCTTACAGGAAGTTGGCTTGTGGTTGGGGGAAGGGGTTGAATATGTTAGTTAATGGTCGGCTGGATGAGGGGCAGAAAGAAAACCAACTGAAAACACGATCAAATGCAGTTGCCTACAGTCAGCAGACAAGACTGAATATTAACTTTCAGTCCTATGTTAACCCACTTGTTGAAATTTGAGTGTGACTGACACACAGCTCTACAGCAGCTTTAGAGACAGCATCCCACTGCAGCCTGTAAGACACTTCTTAGAGATAACACATTAAACTGACTCCTATTATGCCTCCAGACCCATTGTGGATGGTTTCAGAAACCCATATTTTAAAACCACTGTGTTAAGAGATCTAGGGAGAACAAAGAATAAATTCAAGAACAACTTTATATGCATATTGCTGATACATAGTGCCTTAACTTCACTGGACTAACTCAGTGCTGTTTATGAACAGTGCTGGTTTAAAAACAACTCTTTGTAAGGCAAAACATCTAAGTTAAAAAAAGTAATAATCTAGGATCAGGACAAAAAGCAAAAATATCAACGGCAACAGAAGTTGAGAGAGGGGAAATCTCAGGGCAAAATTTCAATTTAGTCAATCAAAATATTTTGTTTCAATGGAGCCAGAATGTCTTGTTTCTGTGTTGACTGTTTTATCTTATTTTTTAAATATAAATTAAGTTTCTAAGGAAAAAGTTACTCTGAAATGCAAAACAGGATGTTTCACTGTTTTCAATTTTTTCTGAATAAAATTTCATCAAAATCCTCACCATTTTGTAAGAAAACAAAAAAGCTCTTTGGACCATACCAAAGTTTGGTTAAAACCATGCTTTTCTGCAGAAAATTCTCATGACAAAAGTTTTCCTTCATCCAGTTTGGTTTTCTTTGTTGTCTGCCAAATCCACAGCAGGCCTTTCTTTTCTTTCTTTCTCTCTCCCCCCCCTTTTTTTTTCTTTTTCATAAAGACATTCCTATTTTTGCTCTGCTGGCGAGACTGACACTGCAAGCACTTGAGTCAGCTCTGAGCCAGCTCAAAGACCATCCACCTTGCAGGCCAAGCTATCATTTCTGAATTATATTGCTCTTTCCTTCCCTAAGAAGCTCTAAAGTTAACTGTGCATCCTTCTGACCCACTCCAACTGTAAAACTCAGCTGCTGCTGGAGTGGTATGAACGTGGCAGCTACAAACTGGGACTTTCCAGGCATTCCTGCTTTTCATCCAGCTAGATTCTGAATTCCTCCTATGTGCAAACTTTTGAGCTATTGAGTAACTTCTCTCACTCCCACACAGCCCACGTACTCGAGCGTGACATGACCCACGTGCCACCTGGCGAGCCRACAGCGCACAGGAGGCTGGTGGAGGAGGCACGTTCCGGGTGGGCCTGGAAGGACTGAGGATCCCAAGGAGTCTCAGCCTTCCTGCGTGTCTGCAGTACAAGCACGTGCGCATAGCAGTAGAGAACATGGATACTAATAATCTGACAAAAACCAACACAGAGCCTCCTTTCCCCGTTGAAGCCCTTTCTTCTACTAGCTATTAACCTACTTGTTTTACTACTAGAGGTTCATCACAGTTACAAGCTCCATCTGAGACTTTTTTATATTAACTCTATCTCCACCAAGAAAATTCAGCACTACGTTCTCACGTGTAACAAGTTTTCTTGTGAAAACTTAACATACTTTTAGACTGTAAGCTCTTCACAATGCAGACAATATTTTGTTAATAGTTTGCTCAGTGGGGTACCAAACTCCTTTGGAGTTTGCAGGAATTATCATGATATGATCAATATTCAAGAATATTTCTACATAGGTTCTTTGACTCACCAAATTCCACCACAGAAGAAATACATAATTCATTATTTTTATTTCATTCCCAATAATGGTTTTCGGAAGCTTCTATTATAATTTTTGCATTAACTGTCTTCTACAGGTCTTGGCCACTTTATTGAATTGATTAAAAATAATTAAAATAATAGCCTTCTAGTTATGGGACTCGTATGCTATGTAGCTTTACATTTTAAGTTAATTTTTGGTGGTTAAGACTTCCTCTGCATCTCACATGGCACTTTCCCAGTTGCCTAAATTACTTTTTGAGCAGTATGTATAATATGGAAGGAAAGAGTAGATGATTGGACAACTGAGCACAGCACAAGCACAAGGAGTAATTTACTGAGTTTTGTTTATACTGGATGTTCAGAACCCATTGTAAAAATTAAAGGGAGGAGGTTTAACCCCTGAGCCTGCTGGGCATTCGCACTTCCACACTTCCTGCTCTGTACTCTAACCAAACACAAACCAGTTATTCATTTGCATTTTTATTTCTTCTAAATATGTTTATGTTTAGGACAGAGGAATCTAAACACGCGTGAGACAGAAAACGCATGAATGGCATAAATCTGTCTATAGAAGCTCCTTAGAAATGCGCGTGGAAAACATAATAATGTGGTCTACAAAATCCAGACCTTGGTTTGCAGGTGTCCGTGGCAAATAGGCATTAATTAGCATTAAGTAGACTTTCACACCGAGCAGATGAGAAAGACTCATTGCAGTTCACAGTGCTTTATATGACGGTGACCTGTAAAAGACACCTTCCTTGAAGGAAAGCCTGAAAGGGTTTTACCCTTCCAGCTCAGTCCCAGAAAAGGGAGGATTTTCTTTTCTTGGTTTTCCTCTTTCAAAATATCAGGAAAATGAACCTGGATCTTCTCTGTTTGTGATGGGTACCTCAGAGGGACACAACAAATGAAAAGCTTTGTGGCATAAAATAGTAACTAGTCAGTGGTAGTGATTAAGGGTTAACTGCATACTAAAAACAGTGCGATTTAGAGGACTAAAATTCTTCATCATTTTCTCAAAGCCCCCGTGTCAATTCACTTATCCTTGCAAGATTCCAGATACTTCAAAACTAAATGAGGTCTGAATGTGTACACTACAAAACACACAAAATGCAGGGAAAGAAACTAGCCTAGGAGAAGTCTGGTTGCTTTCCGCCAGCCCTGGCACTGCCAAGTTTCCCCGCTGGACCTGACTTACAGTCGAGCCACGCAACCCCCACAGCAACGCTCACTGACACATCCCCAGCAGCATCTGGCAAAGCACCTTCACTACAGCCTCATTATCACTCGAGATGTCATCGCCAGAACATTTTCCTAATGCAGACAGATATGTATTATCCCAACGCAAGTATTTATGGCCCAATCCTCCCTGGGCAAAGCCCCACACGGGTATCTGTATCTGTAACTATATAAAGCATGAAGGAATGATGACCCTTAAAAAACTGCATATGCAACAAAGAAGCAACATCAAGGCAACGAGTGCCTGTGTTGAAAATGGAGCAATTACCTTCTTTGCACTTAGTGTCACAGAGAAAATATTGTTTCTCCTATAGCCCCGAGAAAGGAAGTATAGAAAGATTATTCTAAGTATCATAACAATTTTCACGCAGCAACTTCTGTGAAAAGGGGTTCCAGTTATTTAACCATGTGAATGCAGACCATCCCTCAATGAATCCATTACGTGATTTTCAAAGTCAAAACAAGAGACATAATTCAGGACTGAGGAAGACTGTAATTTACCTTCCCAATCCAGTAGCTAGAGGCTTCAAAGAGAAAGTACAGCTGAGAAGAAAGAAAAAACAATAGCGGAACAAATTATCTACCTAAATGATGTAAAGGGACTGGAATCTGTCCACAACTGCTAGATTTAGAATTCTTTTACTCATAATGTGCAGGAAAGTGTAAAATCTGGTGTGACATGTTTAATAAAATAAAGGCACAGGGCTCCTTCCCCACCCCCAAAATACAAACATATTTACAGAGGATGTATGACTCAGAATGGGCAAAGGAAGAGAGTAAGAGATTTGATATTCCAATTCTACATGTCTCTATAATTTATTTAAGACCATAACCAATTTAGGAAAGCCACAGATAACTACACTGGGCCATCAGGCCACCCCTGAATTTTAAGATATTCCYCTTATCTGTTGTAATCTGTTTTAAGTCCAATCATCTGTGTTTGAATAAAGCACTTCTTTTAGAATGAGGTCTTCTTGTCCAAGATGAGAAGCAATCATTTCACTTAGTATTTTTTTTTTTCCTTGGGACTTAATGCCCTGTTACTAGGTGCTTTACTTTCAAGGTGAACTTGTTTGACTTCACTTCTAGCCATTGGTTTTTCTTGTGTCTTTCTTCACTAGACTAAAAACTTACTCCAGACCTTGCCTTTGGAGGTACTTACACATGGTAATCAAGTCACTTCTGTTTCTTTTTGAAAATTAAATAGATTGAGCCCTTTAGATCTCACAGGAAGGAATATTCTTCACAAGCATATTAATATTTGTGCTTTTTTTCTTCCTCCTCTCCAAAAATAATCTCATTCTTCTTTATTCTCTAGTCTCCATATCATGATGCCATCAAGATCCCTTCCTTACAGGCAAAAACAGTTCAAACAAAAAGCAGCCATCATTTTAAAGATGAGTTGAGTTGGAGGGGGAAAAGGCATTTCAGATGCTATTTGGCACACCTCTAATACTACCTTCCAATATCAGTAAAGTGACTTTTCCCATAGTGCTATTTCTTTGATTTAAGTTTTCAGTCATAGTTTTATAAAACGAAGTCAGAATGATGATGATTGGTGGTCAGCAGTGCGTAGTGCAGGTCAAAAGAGCAAATTCCGCATTCAGAGCTTCAGACAAACCTTCTACAAGTTACCACTGTCCCACCTTCGTATCAGCTCTCTTCTCACATAACTTTCCATATTTTGAGTACAAGTCACCATTTCTACCTTGTATCTCTCTCCTTTCATCTTTCCCCCAAAATTCCTTTTGCCTTTATTTGAAGGCTATTTGTTGATGCATCAGTCACATTCAATCCAAAAACTGTGTTCAAATATGAAGAAAAGAAAGATCAGTTAATCAATTATGTTAATAATCTGCCAAAGGGATATTCAAAGAACATCCTGTTTGTAAAACTGTTTTTTAAATTTACCACGCAGTGGTCAGAGCCAAGGATAGCTGTTCCTTTTTACGGGGTACGTGCAAGCACTGAATGTCTCCTTCCTGTGCCATTATTTTACTAAACTCGTCACACCAGATTTTACACTTCCTTGTAAATTATGAGTAAAAAGAACTCTTTGTTTGCCATTTTTCCCCTTTGGTGGATATGGATCATAATCAAACAGTGCAGCTATGCTTCCCACTCCTGCTCAGAGCACTCTCAGGTCCTGGAGAAGTGGAAATTCCCCTAACTGGTGGCTCAGCGTGCACTTCAATTTCCCGAGCCTGCTGGGTGACACAGCCTGCCCAGTTGCGTGCTCATCTCACTGACCGCTGCCGTTGCTATATTGTCCCACCGATGCCTGGGGAGTGCATAGTTCAACAGTAAACATTGGTCATCGATGGACCTCAACCTTACCTCTGTGAGCAGAAGACACCCGGTACTGGTTACCATCTGCTCTCCCCTGCATGCTGTATTTCAGAGATAGTCTGCTATGCAAAGTAACATGCTTTTTCCCTTCCACAAACCACCTGTTACCTGTCAGCGCTGCCTGTAACATATAGAGCCTATATTTGTATTACTTCCCCCCTCTGGCATGTGCCTTCATCTCCCTGTGCGCTTTATATTGTCAGTGGCAATTGTGACTTTGCAATTGCAGAGCTAGGAGCGTCGGTCACTAGCAGCATACTCCTTTTTCCTACCTCAAGGCATGGAAAGCTGGTGGGTGGGTGAAACAGCCAGGGAAGGAAATAATGCTGTGAGCATCAGTTGGTCTAAGTTCCTGTCCTCGAGGCTTGTTCTATTATTTACAGAAGAGCAGCAAATAAATCAGAGAAACTAAGCAATAACCTCCCACCTCAATCAGAGAAATAGAGAGACTTATTTTTCTCTCTAGTATAATTAATGTGCCCAATTTAATGTCTGAAGGGGGACAGGCGTGAGCTAAATATCCTAAATAATAACAGAAACAAAACAAACAGAGCACTGCAGCAAACTGGGGATGATGAGAGAGAAAAGGACTGGAGAGCAGGGACAGAAAAACAAGACAGCTTTAACAGGGAGGTCCTCAGTGCAACGCCAAAACCCGCCAGAAGCATTTTGCTATAAAGACACAGAGTGCAAAAGTTATCCAGGGACTGTACAGTAAGGGCAACCGAGGAACCTGCTCAGTGACGGTGCTGGCTCGTGCAGATAGATCTCATGTATATATATATATTACACGCACGCACACACGCGTAACTTCTAGGGGCAGAGCGGAGGCCCGGAGCAGCCGGTGGCCTGCCCAGGCACGGCTGCGGCAGAGCGGGACGCGGCCGGGCGCTGCCAGGCGGGCGAGCGCAGGGAGGCAGCCCTCCCTCCGCCGGCAGCTTGTCCCGGCACGGCCCCTGCCTGCGCCCGGGCTGGCTGGGGCACAGCGGCAGGCAGGGCTCGCGCAGGCCCCGGCACATCCCTCGCGCTACCCACGCGGCCACCTGGCTCTGAGTCACCGCCTGGCTCCGGCCCGGGAACGGGGGCCACCCGGGTCCCCTGCCCGACGGGTCGCTGCCGCAGGGCAGCCCCGGGGCTCCCGGAGCCCCCTCTGCCCCTGGGCTGGCTTTAAAAAGAACGGCCGTAAGGTGCAGGGAAAAGCTCGCACCTGAGCCTGCAGGTTAAAGCAGCGTGTGGGAAACAGCAGAGTTACTGCACCGCTCTGGGTGCCGGGGGGCTCCCGCAGCCCCGCGACCCAGGCGTCCGCGCGGGGCAGCGGAGTGGCTACCCTGTGGGCACAGGGCTGGGGCAGATCACGCAAGGGTAATACCAGATCCGAAAGGGCTTGGGCCCCTGCTGTGTCACGCCACAGCTGAGCACCGTCCCCTTGCGACTGGAATGACTGCAAAAAGCAAGGCAAAGCACTGCCTAATTGCCCCCTTTTCAAGGGGTCGATCCAGCAGGGCTGCACTGTCGCACTGGGGAACAACTCCTTTACAAGCCGCATTTTTCAGGAAGACCGGAGAAATCTCCTCGTTGATCTCTTTCAACTCACATCTCCACGCCCTGTGAGTAAGGCGCTTTGGAAACCACATTAGATTATGCAGGGACTGTGGACAGAAATCTTTTCTTTTTCCTCTTTCTCTTTAAATCTGCTCTGATGGTTTTTTATTTGTTGCAATAGGGTAAAGTTTTGGTGGTCTTTTGGACAGACACACACTAGGCAAGTCCTTACAAATGTGAAAGTATAAAACCAATTTACTGGAAACTACTGTATAATTACTGAATTGAAGAATATTTAAATAAATGTGATTTTACTATGACTTTTTCCCTCAGGGAACTACAGGAAGATTCCTCAGATAACTTTCATTTGTCATTGAAAATATGTTATTCAGATCATTTTCCAAAGTATTTCTTCATTTCTTCATTTTCTTCTGTTTTAGAATAGTGGTAACTTTAACACACTAATAAATCTTAATGCAAGACTGTTTCCAACATAATTGTAATAGCTGTAGGCTAGATTACAGGTGTCCTTTTAGACACTTTAACTTGTTGTATTTACATCTTGCTGCATCAGTTGTATGGGTATTGTAAACTTTATATTATGCAAGGTGTGTAATTACACAGAGTTTCCAACTCCCATCACAAGTGCACACCTGGCCTGCTCCTAACAAGCACATTCCTTCTCAAAATGACTACGTAATTAGAAAATTCCACTTCTTGGATAGAGCACTACGCTTAACACACTTATATTTTGCTGTGAAATGCACTACCATTTCTCTTACAGGGTCACTAGACACACTGTGAGCTGTTCATTGTTTTTAATCCTAACATGACCTTTATACTAAATACAAAAAACAACCTTGAGATTCAAAAGCATGGCATGATGTAATGAGCGCAGAGAAGGATTTCAATGAATCCAGCGCTGTTTGATGAGGGACCAGTCCTCCCAAGGTGCTGAGTCCTCCTTTCCCGTAGGGTCATGTCCCAAACTGTAGTTTGCAGTGCCTGAATTCTAGTTGTCCCAATTAAAACTGGAAAATGAGGCATTTAAAATCTTAAACCTCTTAGAGAATGCTTGCTTTGAGAGTTTCCAAGTTAAAATGTATTATCATACTTGTGCATCTTTTACAGAACAAGCTCCAAAACTTTATTTTCATGCTTTCACGCAAGAAAGAACGTGGATTGCTGAAAGTGCAGATCAGTAGAAACACAGTAATAATTTTAACACTAATTTACTTGATCAGGATTGCTTACACAGCCGCTTACAACTATGAAAGCAGGATCGCTGAAGTGCCCCCTCCCCCCTTGAGCAAACAGGGATATATATGACGGTAAATATGTTAACAAGCATTCACGGCAAACAACAGGGTGTCATTCTGGAATACGCTCCCATTCCTTCTTCACCAGAAGGGAGAGGACTAGGCAACGCAGGGGAAAGTTGTAGGAAGGTTTCAGGATGGAGAATTGTTAGAAGTGGCAGCTCTTTTCACATGTATTGTTGAGGGTAGAATGTAGATAATTATAAATCATTATGGAAAAAAAAAAAAAAAAAGGCGCCAGATCCCAAGCCTGCAGAAATCCTTTGAAAAAACAAGTGCGTAGATGCTTTCCCACACTCCTTTAATCAGAATTTTAGATTCATCCTATGTGATCTGTAAAACAGCAGTTATCAGATTAAACCACCACTTCTCAGCTCAGCAATGCAACCCCAAGTATTCAGATGAATAAAGGGGCCAGATTTATATCCAGATATTTTAATTCTCAAACAGTTAACATAACAGTCAAAGAGCTACTCGGTTACTGACACAAAGGGAAGGCTATAATTGTAACATCTTTGCTCTAAGGTGAATAATTAAGCAGATTCCACTTACAAAAGGATGAGAAGACTCTGCCTCAGGACATTTAGTCAGTGGAACTTAGCAACAGGTTACAAGAAGCAAGCAAGGCTGTATTTAAACACAAATCTAGTGACTAGATGATTTTTATCCAGCAACTGAAATGTTTGATTCCCCAAAATGATCATATATTTCTGAGTAATCCTTGCACAATTTAATACAACAAGGCGGAATGAAAGGATTCAAGATCACAAATATTCTTATGTCAGGATATCCTTTTGCTTACTTATCTATCCTCTTTTGATTCTTAATTGTTATTTTTTTCCACAACAAACATCGGTGATGACAGTCAGGAAAAATATTTATCCTGTTCTTTATTTACTGAAGTCCTTCAATAAAGCACAACCATATTAATGAATACCTTATGCAGTAAAACATTTGGCCCCTTGTACTTGAATTGCTAAGGACCATTATACATAATTGCATTCAAAACTATTTTTCTTCTTACAGAGATTTCCAATATTCATATAAAAATAGTTGTAAGCTCTTTCACAAGAAAAAATACAGAATTCCTGTGTAGTTACTATTTGTGTTCCAGTCTAGAAGCCAGAACTTAATTTAAAGGAACCACCCAGGTCGGTGGCATTTAACTAAGGCTGCAAGTCATTGCTCTTTGCATGCTTTTAACATGCGCTCCAATCTCTTGATGCAGCTGGACCAGAAATGAGAGCACAAGCGACCCTACCCTTCCCCTGAAGAAGTGAAGAGTTCTTAGATCTTGTTGGCATTTATCCCCAAACTAAGGTTGGCATCTATCCCTGTCCTCCCAAAAGAAAGGGAGAGATTCCCTTCTCTCATCCTTGCTCCTCTACCTGTGGGTTTGGGGTCACCCTGTGACAGGATCACAGGGAGTCTATCTGAGGCTACCATGATGAATGATAACCAAGTAGTGATACAGCACCGTGATGCAAAAACTACAACACAGAATCAGATCGAGGTTGTTTTATGTCTTGGCAAATCCAGCCAACGATGAGGTGGGTTTCCAGCTGTTAAAGCCCATACAGAGTCACTGGAAATGGTGCACACTGAGAGCTCACTTTGGGAACCCAGGCATTCTGCATTTAAAAATAGTTTTAAGCTGATATGATGTCTTTCTTATCCTGTCTTTCTCCCATCTGGAAGAGGGGGCAGGAGATGGCTTTTTGGACCAGAGTCAGTAAACAGTTCTAATGACGTCTGGACGGCAGATCGAGTCAGCACACACACACAAACACCCTAGAAAGGGATTAGTAAATAAACTAAGAAGATCTAGACAGCATAGGATCCTGGGGACATATGAGGCGGTAAGGCAAGAGGAGGACTGGATTGGCTGGCCCAAATAGTTTTCCATCCAGCAGGACTATCATCTTAAAAGAATAATTTTTAAGCTTTTCTTTTCCATCTCCTATTAATTTGTTTGACATGACCTTATCAGGACTCTGCTAGTTATGTTCTGCTTTCCTTATGTAGTTGTTTTCAACAAAGTGAAACTGCATATAGTTGTCTCCTTCTGTTATGCATTCACTTCTGCAGTGCTGAAACATTAAAACAATTTGAAAGATATGACAACGAAGTTCCTCAGTACAGCGAGCATGTAGATTGATATGTTTTGATTTTTTTCTTTAGAGAACAAGACTTGTCAGTGCTCAACTAGAAAAGCTGCCAAATACATCATCATCTCTCATTCACTATGACCCAGGTGCTGTCAGCCCAAACTGACTGTTTTCAGTAAAAAGAAAAAATCATGTTGGGTGAGTTCAAAACGTATCCCAAGAGGTGCCAATTAGGGAGCATTTTAAGTGCAAATTCTAATGTTAATTTTCTGAGTTCATTTGATCTGTGTCCATTACTAAATCTCCAGTTTAAAATGCACTTTATAGCCCAATTTTGCACTACACAATCTGTTTCTTTCCTGCTGAACATACTCTTATAGTTGCATGCAGGACTAACAAATGCATTTAAATATTTGATTTACTGCCATTAGCAAAAGGGGGAGGAAAAAAAGCCCTTAATGACGGATGATATGATACGCTGTGCACAGAATGCCTTCATGCTATTCACAGTGCATTATTATCAACATACCTCTTCCCATCATGTGCATTTTTTAGGGAAGTAAAACAAACAGAATGCCACTGAACTAAGAAAAGATTTGCTAGTAACAAGGATTAAAGTGTATGGTTCATATAGAAGCTGTTGAGTGATCAGTTTTGTTCAAATCATATCTGTTTATTTTGTCATGATTTTTTCTGTAGTAAACATTATTACACTGAAATGTGTGTTTTTATTACCTTAAAAGAAGCAAAATACATAAAACATCTAAAACTTGCTTTCCTGTATGTTTTTATGTCTCAAAACCAGTTACCAAGATCTCTAAAATAACTATTGCAATCATCAGTGTGGTAATTTGATTCATTTAATCCTGGGAGAAATCCAAATGGAAGGGTGAGTGTTCAAAAATCTTTCAAAAATCCAGCCATATTTAAAAATATATTATTGCTAATGCGACACAAGGTTTAAGATGATGATAATATCCATCTATGTGCTTTTAAAAAAAAGTATTTCCAAGTGTAATCTTTCTCTTTTGCACCTTTTGAATGCTTTTATGCAATTTCCATCAAGCATTGCCATTAAACAGATCCAATCAAGCAGACAGGCCATATTCAGAGGGCACAAGTCCACTGATACTACGAAGTGCAGAGAGTGGCCGTTCCCTTGCAGAACCTGCTCCACGGTGTGGAGCGCTGTTATCTTTAAACCTTTCTGTGCTTCCAGCCACCCCCTCCACAGAGCACACAATAGTTCCAATCTGCGGCTGCCACCAAAGTCAATGAATGTTCTGTACAGGTACATGTTTGTTTCTGAAAGTGGTGTTGATATGCAGAGTAGGCATATATACAGTTTATCAACAAGAAGATAGTCTGACCTAAAAGTGCAACCCTCTTCTAATTTGGTTTTGAAACCAGAGTTTCAAAAGCTTTAAATCAATTAACTATGGCTTCACTACATCTTCCACTTTATGGCTTACTGTGGCCAAAAAAACATGAGAAAAAGCCAGGTTTTGATACCTGAAGATTTCTGATGTCTTATCTGAGGTAAGACATAATGGTGATTCCTCCACATACTTCTCATTCTCAGCATCACCTCTTCCACCTAAAAATGTATTTTTACTGGATTTCTAAGTCTGGTCAGGCAGCCTCTGAAGAAGATATATATTTGATGGCAATAGGATTATATGTGTGCTTAAAGTTAAGCACAAGCATAAATTAATGGCAGCTTTGAAACCTGATGATAATGAAAATAACATAGTTGCTTACTTGCACGGGGATGTAGATCCTGTGATCAAGAAGGTCCCTGCCCTCTATTTTTCAGTAATACAAGGACCAAGAACCCTTAAAAATTCAGCTCAGGGAACCATAATCCAAATAAAGAAACTGCCCCTTCTCCCCTGCCAGCTTATTGTCCAATCATTCGCCATGTCCGTCATCTTTAAAGTTTACACAATTAATTTGTTTTACTTGCTTTGAGAGGTAGCACTGGGTCACAGGGATGGGGCAGTTGCTCATTTCTAGTTGTTCTTCATGATTTTTTAATTAAAAGATGCCTAACCTGGCAATTGAACTTGTTGAGGAAATGCCATGCAGCATCCCTGGGAATTGGAGCTGGCAGCCTCTGCTCGCTGGCCAGGGTGCAACGGCGCCCATGGCAGCTGCTCGCCACGTCTGCGCCAGGAGAACAGATGAGCTACAGCCAGGGCTTGGGCAGAAAAGGAAACTAGCCAAAAGCAGAGGAAACCTACACGGAACAAAATTAAAGTCCACAACTGCTGCCATGATGTAGGATGGACCAAACTTGAATTGCTTTAATGCATGCGTTCTTGGCTATCTCTGCTTGCATGTATTGCTTCATACTAGGAGCTAACATGCTCAAATGAGAGGTAAATGCATCCATTTTCCAGCATTTGTGTGCATCCTACATAGGCATGAATTCCCAGCCAATGTAAGACCATTTGGTGAAACAATGCAATTTGATTCTATGTTTAGGACATCTGCCTGCAAAAGTCCATATGTATTTTACAAGGTCAGCAGCTAAATTTAGGTGAGTGGTATGCAATTTATGCTACATTAAGATATAAACATGATGGAAGTAGCTTATTTCTCTTAGGTCCTAAAATGTAAAAAGGCCTGATAATGAGAAATACCTTGTGAATCCAATTCCCACTGCAGTGTTTTGTCAGCTGTTTATTAGCAAATAGTGCTTTTTCCACCTATTTGAAAAGGATATAGCAAGATCAAGTTTGACCCAGATTTTGAATTTATAAAAAATAAAAAGCACTGGAAGTTGCTTTTTTTAAATAATCCAATAGAAAAGTATTAAAAAAAAACCCAAAGTCAGTTTCCACTATTTGCTAGAAAAGCAACATCCCATAGACAAAGCAAAGAATAAACAATTAACATAGGAAAGAGCAAAGCATTTTAAAGATACTTGTTTTGGTCTAAGCCTAAATCCTGGTTCAGATGAAAGACTGAATTCCTACTTATACTTGTATACAACAGCAGTTCAATTCAGCTTTAACAATCTAAACATCCCTAATTTTCCATTCCCTTGAATAAACTGTTTATTGGTACATACTGTTCTGGTAGCAATTTGCATCCACTTTGCATGAATGCAGGCATATATACACTTTTCTTTTGGAGGTGTAATGGACTGTACAAGATTCAAGGCAACAGAGAATCAAAGATGCACTGTTATCAGGAAATATAATTTTTTGAAACCTGATTGAGTTTAAAAGGACTAAAATGTACTTTTTTTAAAGCATTTTCCTTTTTAAAGGTTAACACCAAGGTTGAAAAGGATCAAATCTTTATTTTTTAAAGGCAATAACTACTGACAGGTGCTTTAGTATTCAGGAATCTTATACAAAGGGTCTTCAGAACATGGTACCCATTCTGACTTGCAATTGATGGAGGTTCAGAGCATGCCATGTAAAATTCCAGACCTGAAATCATTGCTAAAGGACAGCTTTCCTCAGCACTATTCAGTCAAGTCAGTTCAGAGAGAAAATGTGTGTTGAAAAATTAATTCAGCACAACCCCCTGCTGAGGAATGGTGAGTAACGCATTGGATACTTAGAACATGCAACATTCCCAAGCATCGAGCAATGAAAAAGTGTCCTGAATTCAAAGTACTCTATCTCAGAGCTCTATCTCTGCATGAGCTCTAGCCTGCAGAAATGGAATTTACTGTTCCATGGACAGGTTCCAGAAACTGTTTCCGTATGCACTGCATGCCAAAACTGGGCCTAGTCGGCTGTTATTAAAATGTTGCTGTCAAGCTTATAATGCTTGAAAAGCAGAGAATTAAAAGAAGCTTTATGCATGTACACCCCACGGTGTTTCTAATCATGCTATTGATGTCTGCAGATCCAGTTTCCTTCAAAATTTCGTTACAGTTTGCGTTTATGAATTATTTCTTTTAAAGACTGCCACCAAACAACCAATCTCATTCCTCATTCTAATCTGCCGTTTGAACAGGAATAAGATTGCACTCAAAGATTGCGAAACATTTTTCAAAGACGCTGTTAAAAGCAGGTGCTTTAGAGGACTAGTTCTTCCAGAAAGAAGGTGTTTAAAATGCATCCATTTCTCCTGTTGAACCAGTTTACAGTGTGGAGTGAGACTGGGAGCCTGAAAGAAACTCCTCCTTCACCTATATTGCCACCAATGCTGTTCCCTTAAGTTCCCGGTATACACTTGGACCAGCAAAGCATAATTAGGCCACTTATCAATACCTAACTACTGAAATGAATGACTCAAAGCACATAACTCACTATATCTAAAAATCTGTCTTCTAGATATCTTTTCATTTAAATATGTCCAATACCAGACATTTCAGAGAATGAAATTTTAAAATGAATGTGATCAGCTTTTTTTCTGTATTTTTTATTAATTTAATTTAGGAAATCAGAAAGAAGGGATTAAAGTACTGGGATAACTTTGGTTTAGAGGAATGGACTAATAACTTCTGTTCCTGGCTAGGACAGTTCATAATAGACAAAGTATTCTCTGTATCTAATTTCACTCCAATTTTGTTCTGATATCTTTCATGTGCTATTATGGAGACAAAATCCTTAATTTATACAACCAGAAGGAATTTAATTCACTATATTATTATTTGTATTTCCAGAGTATTTAGGACTCCCAGATAATGATCTAGACCTCAGCAGACTAGATGCTATACAAATACAGGGTTAAAGAAACATACTCTTTCCTCTAAAAAATGTACAACGTAGGACAAGAAATGATACACTGGGACAATGAATATAGGGTAGAAACAGATTGTAACTGAGGTGGTACAGGAACCAGTGGAAAGATGCCTACCAAGAACTAACACGATCAGAGCAATGTGTTGGGTAAAAAAAGCTAACCACGAATTTCTGAATAAGGTCACATTTTCCTTGTAAAGGGTTTTGCAATAAAATGAATTTGGAGCCTGGACAAGATATAGTTAGGTAGTAAAGGCTCTATCTGTGATCTGCGATACAGGAAGATTTAGACAAGATTTTGACATAGTCTGTCATCTACAGGGATCTGAATAGAGAAAAGCAATGTCCACATTGCAGGAGTGAGGAACAGACTAGGCAGAGGATGGAGAGCAGCAGTGCTGGGGGAGCTGGCGGAGGGCAGAGTAAGAGCTCTCCAGTATTGATAGGGGGCTGGAGACGCTGTCTAGCATCCCGTGAGGGGATGCTGGACACAGACCGAGATCCTATATGCACAGAAGCAGGGGTCTGAGAGTAGCAAGACAGATCTGTACATGCAAAAGCACAGAGATGATGCTTTTGTTCAGGTGACATTAAGAAAAGGAGGAGAGGAGAGAACTATGAATGCATCTATAAAGAAATATACAGGGAGAACAATGCTGAGGGAACAATAATTAGAAAGGGTAAAGCCATGGAACCAAAAATCCAAGGATTTCAAGAAGAGAAACCTGGCTGTTTATGTCAAAAGCATCACACAAGTCAAGATAGGTGAAGCTATGTATACACTAGTCTCTGGGAAGGGTTTTCCTGTAGGCAATCAGATTCAGTCTGACTTGGGATCATTGCTGCTTGCTCAGCCCTGGACGTTTCTGCGTTGGTTCTCTGCCTCATGGACAGAAAAAAGCACCACAAATGCAAATGGCTAAACACATGAAGTGGAGGGGAAAAATAATCATCCTTTAATTGACTGTTCACTAATGGAATCTATTAATTTATGGCCACAGAAGAGCCAGCTAATTTGTGGTTAATGGTGTTTAAAAGATAAACAGTCTAGACTGGATCAGACATGCACAATCCCTCCATATTGATGCCATGCCTTCATTCTGGGAAGACTTTACAGATTTTCAGGAAAAAGGGAATAATCCTGAGCATCCACCACTTCCAATGAAACCAATTAGGACTGAGGTCCCTTATTTAATCCAAGCCAAATTTCATAACTATTTCAAAATTTTCAGAGTTTCAGAAACACTATGACATTCTTCATTGTCCAAGATATAAGAGGGGAGAAGATTTAGGTAGACTGTTCTAAAAATATAGCAAAAGGCATACTTTTGTTACTGTGAACTTACATAAATAGAGCAGGTCAGAGAGACATTCATTCAAGCATGGACTCTTGCTAACCATGAATTTATCTAATCCTTACATGGGGAAGGAATCATTGGTAGGATACTAAATATTCTGTTTTTCTTTCGTAATAACTGTGGGAGCATTCTCGAGAGCAAATCTCATGATACTGAGGCAGACTTTTTTTAATTTAACACTCCTAATTCATGACTATTTTGTTCAAGTGTTTGATACAAGATATAAAGGATGTGATATCAAGAAAGGCTTACATGTAATACCCTCTTGACAGATCATTACACGAATCTAATTGAATTTAGATTTTGAGATATGCCATTCAGAATTTGTTTGCATTTTACTAGAAATGAGGTGATCATCATTTACCTTTACATATAAATTGTGACACACATTTTCATGCACATGAAACACAAATGCCAAAATATTCAGGTATTTGTGTGCTTGATTTGCATATAGTTGCTACCTCTGTAGAAATGAAGTAATTACTGTAGCAGGTAATTATGTACTCACCTATAACTTACACATACGCAAGAGGAGAAAAAAAGCCTACATTTTACTCATTTTATAAATATTTGGGGCAACAGTAGCTCACAAGAAACAGCTAGAAGAAAACTTGCATGTTTGCCTGCCTTCTGAAATGTCTTTATGCCAGCTGGAGAGTTCACTTAGAGAAGAAAAAAAATCTCCATTACTTTCTCATAAGCACTTTCCACTTCTTTTCCCAGAAAATTATTTTTTGTCACCGTTAGCAAGTTCTAAATAGGAAGAACAAACATATGTAAAAAGTCAAAACATTGCTGCTTTTCTTTTAAGACCGTCTGTTGTATGAACCAACAGCCTCCTGAAAAAGCTCTATAATTATTGAAATTTTTAATTCAGTGGGAGGAAAAATGTCTATACACACACATGCATGTATGTTTGATTCAAACAGAAACACTCCTTTTGATCCAAAAGGAAATATTTCTTTAATTTATGCCATTTTTTAATCAAAATTATCATTCTGAAATGAAAGTCAAAGACTTTAAAAAAGAAAATACTTCAGTATTCTTAAACTCCCTCCCCTATTTTGGCAACATATTATCTGCCAAATCAATATTCATTCCCATCAACTTGGATTCCCCTCAAATTTCAGTATTTAAGCAGTTTATTGAAAAAAGTTGTTATGCATCCAATTCTTTTTCCAAAGCCTCATCTAAATAATGACAAACATCTTGCCCCTGTGTCAGTCTCCAGCAGATCACTGCAGCCTGTCTTCATTTCAGGAATTTACAACAAATTAATGGGATCTCCAAGATTTGGATCCAGTTTACAGACATTGCGACTCAAAACACGTCACGAGCCTCAGTTTTCATAAGCTTAACATGGAGCTGCTTTGCTAGTCATACAAGTCCTCCCTGAACCTCACCAAAATGTGACGTAGTGCCAGGGAAGTTAAGATAACGCATGTGGTTGTGATTAGCTTGACGATGACACGACAAACACAACCACCCGTCCCCTTCCCTCCCACCTTCCTCAACACAAGAAGTGAATTTCTCTTCCTCCTCTCTTACAGTTCTTCCTACATTTTAGAGGAAATCCTCTTTTAACTCTTGGCTTTCCATGAAATATATTCTGTTTAAGGGTGAACGTTTTGCACCAAAAAAAAAAGAAAAAAGACAACGCCTAGAGGAATGGGTGCACCCAGTATTTAAGAAACCGTACTTCTTCCTGAGCCATCAAACAATTTACCAGTTGTTCCCACTGATTTAATGATGCTGGCACAGCATCCTACTGTCAAATCGTGCTGACAAATCAGACGCACAACCAAGAGCTAAACAGATATATAGATAAATGTAGGACCAATCTTTTTTTCCCCTTCCAGCATTTTGGGCAGTAACGTTGACTTTCGCGACTGCTGCCCTCCATCCCCTGCAGCTGTTCCCAGCGCTGCACCTGAGCACTGCTCCCAGGGAGGGTTTCCTGGGGGAACGTGGATGTTATTGGGCATAAACAACAGGGTTTTGGTAGCAGGGGGCTGCAGGGTGCCCTGTGCGGGAGGAGGCCGTGAACGGTCCCGTGCCAGTCACAGCTGAGTCCCGAAATGGGCGGAAGCAGCCCAGCGTGCACCAAAATGGCAGCCGCTCACAGGAGCGGGTGGCGGCGCCGCTCACAGGTGCCTCAGAAAGGGCAGGAGACACGAACAGAGACACATGAGGAGGAGAAGCGTGGGGAGACACGCCTGGAAAAGCAAAATGGAGGCGGCGAGCAGAAGGGGACGCTTCTGGGGGCGCAGGGGGAGGCGGCGCTCCGCGCGGGGGGAGGTGGGCCTCTGAGGGGACCGCAGCCACGGGGGCACCTCGAGGGGCCGCAGCCATGAGGAGGACCCACGCCGGGCTGGGGACGCCCCGAGGGGCCGTGGGGGGACCACGCGGGGGCAGAGGAAAAGAGTGAGATGCCAGGAGCGGCAGAAACCCCCCAGCACTGCCCGCGCTGCTGCGCGTGTCGCCTCGCGGAGGGGGCTGGCTGGGCCTGAGCAGACACCGCCACAACGGGGGGTGCGGAGAGGAGCTGCGGAGCCTGAGGAGAGGAGAGGAGAGGAAAGGGCTTTCCCTCACTCTTTATCTCTTATTAACAATAAATTAAATTAAGTGACATTCCCCGAGTCGAGACCGTTTTGTCCGCTGCAGCAGCCTGCCTATCCCACTCCCTACTCGCAGGCAACAAACCCGAGCAAAATACTGTACGCCTAGATCCGAGGAACCAGACCTTGTTTATGCTAAATATCAGACATGCTTATTCTCTAATCCCAAGTTTATATAATAGCAAACAGTTCAGAGCAGTCTGCAATAGTTTGAGAGGACAGGACAGTCATCGCAAGGTGCTTTTCACACCTGCTTCCCTCTCCCTTTGTTTTTTATTTTTCTTCTTCTTCAAACTAGAAGAATATGGCAATGCTCTACCATCTTAGCCATCTGTTTCCTTATGTTTCAGACCACACGATCTTTTTTCTCCCCACTTATTTGGCATTTTTCTGTTCATTGCCATGCATAAGTAGATGATAAACCCATGAAATATTTGAAGTAAACACACTAAGGCTTCTGAATTAGTCCTCACAGAAATATCAGAAAAGCTGTAACCTTTTCCAGATATGCAATTTTTTGTGATACCTCGTTGCATAATCACTTCAGTTTTGGGCTTTGCTCCACTGTTTCTTTTTTTCCCAAGGTTTTTCCTCGGTTTTAAGCACCACAGACAACAGATTGGCACACAAGTGTACTAGGAAGCCAAAGTCCTGCCCAGGATTTTCAGCAGTGCCAGACTTGCTTTGGGACCTCCAGCAAGTGTTCAGCAAGGCTGTGCCTCATTTTACTGAGCTCTAGGATGCAGAATGCAAGGTTTAATCAGTGTCTACATTTGCTTCCAGTCTCAGCTCATGTGTGTATTTGTCTGTGTTCAGTTTTAGCTTGTTTTGCCTGGCAGGATTTAAAAACATAAAAATCAGAAATTTGTATGTTGATGCAATAGAGAGGTTTTTTTTTTTTTAACTAAGTTAACACACACACACACACGCACATATCCAGAGCTCTGGGTAAGAGGATTTTAAGCAAATGGAAATAAATCTAAAACAATGAAGCAGCTTTCATAAAGAAGCTCTAAAACTGATTTAGGTCTGTTTAGGTCTTAAAATATCATGCTTCATTCCATAATAAAGTTGTTGTTCTTCCCAAGTATTTAATTCTGAAGCCCCTTGCCATATATGATACTGTTGTATCCAAGCAGAGCTTTTCAAGCAAGGAAAGGTCAGACAAGTAGCTGAAGACAACTGGCTTTGCTGAAGCCAGTGGGAGTGAAAGGCATCCAGCACTTCACAGCATAGAGACCAGGGAGGGGAGAGAAATCCAGTTCTGAGGGCACGAATGACAAACCTAGAACTGTCTCCCATCTGGGTTTTGGCCAGAAAACACAAAGTTAAAGGCTTTCTTCTTTTGACACTTTCCCCATAAGTCTTTAGTTTGTTGCCACTCATTGAATTGACCTGTAAAGTCAAGGCTTGACCTTTTTTTCTGAGTCCAAGTGAGGAAGCAGATGAGATACTGTGGCAGAGGCAGACTTTTAGCCTCAGAGGCTGGCAAGAGAGGCAGAAGTGCTGCGCCTGAAATCTGTGTTGGGCTTTTATCAAGGCATCACTTATTCCACAGCCATCCACAGACTGTCACATCATTTCAGTACTAGAAATGAAGGGTGGTCTGACACATAAATCATTTAAAAATCAATATTCCTAAGCCTCACAAGAAAAGAATGCACTTGAGAATAGGATTTTTTTCAAGAAGAAAGTAGAGTCCAAACACAAGTTAGGCCTTTCTGCATGTAAAAACATGTAATTGTGCATGTAAAAACATAAAGAGAGATATCTTTAAACATGTAGCCAATGTTATAAAAGACTAGACATAATTTTCCAAACAAAAATGCTATGGTCCCTACCGTAAGCATTTAACTATGTAGTGTGCACACTCAGAAGATACTCTCACGTACCAAGAAAAAAAAAAAAATCCACTCCACAACCAGAACAGGAAGGGCTGTGTCTTCAAAAAAATAGGGGAGCATGCTTGAAAAGATCACCCTAAAACGATAGCAAAAGCTTCACATTTATGCTACTGCTGTTAATTTACTCTCTTAATTTAAAGCTATCAATATGAGAAAACTTAGGCTTATATGTCTGATTATAGAAAGAATAGCAGTTGTTTATCAATCTAGCAAATATAATATAATGCTGTTTCTACAAAAAATGTTCTATTTTCTCAGCATACAAGGGATTCAACAGTCAGACCTTTCCATATTCAGTATTTGTTTTAAATTTACCCAATCCCTCAGAATTACACCAGATGAAATATGTTAAACTGATCCTCTTCCATTTGTATTTTTTCCACATATATGTTTATATATGGTTTCTTGGTGGCTTGCTTATCTCTCAGACAGTCCAGCGATCTTAAAGTTCTTGTAAACTTTCTTCGTAAACCAAACCTTTCCAGATTGCTGAAAACAGATTCTGGACAAAGAAATCAGAAGTTCCTAAATTTCTACTGTGATCATCTGTGAATAACCCTGAAAACTTTGTACAGGGAAATTACAGTAAAAGGAAAGAAATAAAACAAATGGCATCTAAGGCATTTGCTTTTAACTGTGCTTTGGGTTTCCTGTTTTCCTTCCAAAGTACAAACATGATGCCCCAAAGTCTGTAAAAGGCTAGCATGAGTATTCTGCTTCAGATTATGGTTGAACACTAGTGACCTGCACAATGACAAAAATCATTGAACCAGTCAAGGCAATTTGTGGTGAAAAATTACAGGGACAGAACAGAAGCATGCTCAAAGTGGCTGAAGAACCCTGGAGTCATACTGCTCGGTTTAAACCAGAACAGGCAAATCTTTCCCTACCAGCAAAATCAAATTCTGTACAAACTCTGCTAAAGAATTAAATATTTAAGTGCCCTTACAAAACAAAAATATCTGCATTTGAATCACCCTGCCTGGAAGACCACGATGTTTGGAGTTCTTAATAAAGCTGCATTTGGCAAAGTTACAAAATTACATTTAAAAAATCTACTTATTTTTCCACTGTCAATGCTCCTTTATATGCACTATGACAAAACTGAATCCAGTTTAAAATACACCTGTCAGAGCTGTCAGTCGTCAGCAGTACTCTTTTGTTGTTTGTTATGCTATATGGCTGTTCCATCATGTTTTCACTAAGAGGAGGAGGTGTCATCTGAATATGGCAAAACAAAACTGTGCGACTCACTCAGCAAAATCACACAGACATTACATTTTGGAATAAGGCACAGAGGCTGTCTGAGACTGCAGACTCTTTGAGACTGAAACTATCTTTTCACTTGTATGGCACCTAACACCATAGTTTGCACCCCAGAGCTGAGCCCTATTGCAGCAAAATAACAACATAATGAAAATAGCTTATAGTGAGCAGCAATTCAAAGCTTTGTGAGTCAGCACTCATTCCATGCCCTGCTACAACAGTCACAATTAACATCCAGTTTATATGACAGAGGTGGAAAAACAATATTGCAGTTAATATGGTGTGGCAAATAAAGGAATATATAATTTTGGTAGAAAGAATAGAGGAGCATGTAATTCCTTTGGATGTGTATATTGAAAATAAAGCTATTTAGGCAATCACTTATTTTTTCTTGCTTATGATTTTTTCCACTGTGAATTCAGGCATTTTGCACCCCATGGCATCTCCTGGAAGTTACAGCAGTTGAACTAATGAGGTCTGTGAAAGAGCTCCCTCTTTGAGAGAAGAAGTGATTTTTAGTCAAATAGTTGAATGTTTTCTCTACCATCTGCACAACCCTTTGTTATAATACCTTCTACACTCAAACACCTGATTAAACAGATGGGGAGAAAAAAAGGCTTTGTTACAGCTTTGGCATCCCACTTCTTCAATTAGTTTCTTCCGATAAGTTTTCAGCAGAAACAGACTTAACATTCTTGATATTTTAATCACAAAACCTATGCTGAGAAGGGATAAGGGGAAGTAATTCACAATGCCCAATAGTTTCTGTATAAGACAGAAAAAATATTACCACAAATTTCCACAGGTGCTCTGCAATGTACAACAGCAGTTCCCTGAGTCTGAGGAATACTGAGGCTAATATGGAAAAGAGTGAAATACAAGGGAAGTGTTGGATATATACTATCTATACACTACTACTTGTCCTTAAAGGCCTGGGCAAGCAAGTATTATTTTAAATGTTCAGTACAGACTTATGTCCAAGCTAGACAAAGTCAACACTGTGATGCTGCTTTTTGCCAAGCCAGCACAGAAAATGCAGATTAAAATATATCACCTCTGGATAGTCTGTATTAATTGTTCAAAATTCAGGTAATTTACTAATTCATGATGTTGCAAAGGAGCGTTTGTTCATAGCTAAGTGCATGAAACTGAATGTAGATAATTTGCTTTCTGTAGCAGGATTAGGTGTATGCAGATTAAAGACCAGTGTTACATAAAGCTCACCAGGAATAACCTCTGCTACACTATATCTCTCTATCCCTGGAAACTGTTGGCACTTCCAGAAATAGGTAAATTTCAGTTGTTTTCCAAGAAATTTATTGCCAGCTGGATAGGCACAACTAGCAGTTCCTGTGGTATTATGGCTAAAAGAGGGTGGACAACTATGTCAGTCAGTATTGGCAAGTAAAGACTGGCTACCCCAGATGGCTGGCAACACTTAAGCAAGAGGGGACCCAGATGGCAGGGAAGCAGTGAAAAAAAAACAATTTTATCACTGGAATGTTTAATTTCTCCAAACAGTTATGCTTTTAAAAATTAAACCAAAGCAGTGTAAAACCAGGAACCCCTGAACTCTTGTAGGTTTGGAAAGCAAACTCCATTAACAAGGGCTGCCTAGGGTGAATCGCGCATGGCCTCCTCTTTCTGGCTGCATGCGACATGTTCCCCTTGAACCCTTCCTCTCAGCATGCTCTGTTTTCTGCGGTGGTACGCAGGGCCATTTACAGGGGAAAAGCTTGGCAGATGCAAGACCCAAGTGCTAAAAGTCTGGACTCTTTCTATCATCAGTGTTGCCAGCAGTGGCATCTGGTTGCATAGCTGGCTTCTTGCTTGGCACTCACCAGGGTGTTTTTTCTGACGCCAGGTCTGGCTAGCACTCTGTTGAGCTGCTGCAGGTCTGGTGGGTCAGTCCTTCTCTGCTGAAAAGCTACCAAAAATCTCTTCCTGTGACGAACTCTTTCATTCTCAAAGGAGGATAGGACAGAGATAGGACTTTCTCCAAACATACCATCCATAATCTTGATACGCGCTGTCTAATGCCTAGCAAAGCTGAACCTCGCTCTTAGCACGCATGTGTTTAGTCGTGATAGTTTAGTATATCTAGTTAACATTCACTCTGGCTTCAGGTTGTACAGGAACATAGAGACTATTGCATGTCAAGATGGAGATACCTTGCTAGGAACCAGTACACAGATAGGCACAGGACTACATTTCCAGTCACATTTACCTCGACCTGCACATTGTACATGAATTTGGTCTACAGCCAAGCATTTGCACAGCTAAGTATAAGCCTTATATACATTTATGCATCCAAATTGCTTGTAGATCTTTGTATGTTCACATGGTGCTATGAATTTTCTAAAAACAATAGTTCCTGATTGTAAGGTATTCAAGCCCTCACTGTTAGATCCAGAGAAACTCGTTAACATTTCAGAACAAGACAGCTCATCAAAAATAGCACGCAATTATAAAAATACAGAGTCTTGAAAAATGCATTTTTTTTTCTTCCTCCACCTCCAACATTCCAAGACAACATTTAGTCCTGATACAAAGTCTGAGTTGCTCTTCTTCATGACATGTTCTAGTTCAGTTATCAGTTACTGGGATTCACTTCACCAGTATTTAGGCAATGAAACTAGTTACATTGATCCCTCTACCTTTAAAATCTGCTTGTATTACAATGGAATGTTTTGACTTTTGTGCTGTAAAGAAATTTATCCATAGAAAATAAGCTCAGTTCTTAACAGACTCCTGTGTAACATTTCTTTCTACAGATTTTAGGATGTTACAATTCCTCATTGGTTTGATAGCCCAGTAATCTCAGCAAAACTCTCTGTTGAACTGTCTTCAGTATTAGGGGATCTTTAAGAACAAATGTAATGGATAATGCTTAAATTGCATGGGCCTGTACTTTAGCCCATGTAGATTCAAGTGTGGGAATTATTATCCTCAACTTTTCAGCTCTTTGATGCATTGTGTGAAAGATACCCACAGATTTTAACCAAAAGTTTTCTACTTTAAAAGTACAGCCAAACAGAGGAGCCTAGTCTTCTGGCCACAGAGTTTTTCCTGAATATATCCCCATGTGAATACACTGCTTTGAATGATGTAACATGAAAGGATTGTCTGCATTGTGCAGAAATTTTCTGTTTTCCATTACTCATACTTGTAAATGTATCTGTTTTACTGCTCCCAAAGAAACAAGCAAGTCTTAACATCAGAAATATTCCTAGCACATTTTTAGGCAACACAAAAACAACTAATAGTCACTTCATGTTATTCTGAAAGTAGTTCTTTCATGCTTTGCAAAGGGTCACAGTCCTATATGACATTTGGAGGCATTTATGCAACTTCTTAGATCCCCATGCAGGTGCAGTTAGCCCTTCTCCCACTCCAGCAAAAGCTTTTCTCTGGAAGCCCTATAAACTCAGCTGTTGAAAGCAGTACTGTAATGGAAAAAGAGACAGGCAAGTGGCTCAGATGTTCGAATAAGAAAGATATTCCAGCATTTGGCATCAGGGACTCCCACTTGGCAAACAATCCCCACCCCAACTGTGGTATGGGAAAACTGCAGTCTTCTTTACATCTTTTATAAATTGTAAACCATTACCAAAGAGGGCCAGGGGAGAACAGAAAAACAACAACAAAGGAATTGTATCAAGGTCTAACTCAGCTCTTAGGCTCAAGTTTGGTCTCAGAGTAGTATCATTGTTGACTTCCGCAGATTTCGAACCGATTGAGAACTGA
The DNA here is from genome assembly GCF_003343035.1 of Apteryx rowi. Classification (NCBI taxonomy): domain Eukaryota; kingdom Metazoa; phylum Chordata; class Aves; order Apterygiformes; family Apterygidae; genus Apteryx; species Apteryx rowi. Next base: position 5,511,507 of record NW_020447195.1, on the reverse strand, counting down.
CTGCATGACCCCTATTCTGATCACAGTTCAGGAGCTACATCTCTGAGGAGGAAATGCTAGGCACCAGATTTTGCCAAAAGCCTCCAGAAAGCAGAATAGTCCTTTGTGTAAGGTCACGTTTACAGTAAAAACTTTTGCCAACTGAGGATGTCAGATAGAAGGTAGCGATTTTTACATGACATTTTTATGCCTACCAAAGTACTACATGCACTTTTGTTAGCAAGAGAGTCATAATAGCCATAGGAACTGCCTTGTCTTGAACCTGATCTACTTCAAATATAGCTTTTAAAGAGGATTACAGGGAGGGATTTATAGTAGCAAATCCTCAAGTCATAGACTAAGAAATTCTTCCTGGATGGCTTCCTTCTGGTCTTTCCATCAACTAAACTGCAGAGAACTTCAGCTAGGTACCCTGTACACCTCCCGCCTCCTTTCTTCCTCTCAAATCTGTTTGGCATAGCCACAAAGGAAAAATGGTGACAAAGATATTCTCCAACAATGAGGTGTTCCTTAGACACACATGTAGAACCCAAAATGCAAATACAACAATAGCAATTTGGTAAGATCTAACCACAAGGAAGCAGTTTCTGTTCTTGACAGAAAACTTCAGCACAAAGTTCACACAAGCAAGGAAGAACAAATCTTTGGCCTCCACTCCTTTGCCATGGATCTGTATTGAAATCTCTAAATGTGAAGCCAAACTTCCATTTTTATGTATAGGATTTCACTTGCACTGAGTAGTATCCCACATGCAAGGAGTTTGCGTTTTCCATTTTTTCTTAAGAATGTATGAAGACTGAATGTTTATCAGCCTTTCCACTGTTTATGTCATCAGGGTTCATTCTCCTCAGCAATTAGGCTACCACTCCCTACTTCCTTGATCAATAAATGAATATCTGCTGTTTCCTACCTGTGAGATATTGTCACTTTGAAGCAGTTCCTGATTTCTCCTGCAAAAACCTATCTTCTCTTTATCCAATGGGGTTCAGATTCGAAATTATTTGTAATAAATCCTGGTAAATGGATACAGCTTTTTGTGATGAAAGAAAGTAAACTATGTTTCCCTTCCTAAGTTAAAGGCAAAGTTTCATTGGAAAGCATGGTACCTATCTTTCTGCCCCATCCAATCTCACACATGAAATCTGGGGAAAATTCTTGTCTTCCATGCTTTGCAGAATCGAGGTAAGGTGCTTTTGCATATAATACATCTTAAACTTCATCAACCAAAAGAAGAGGAGGAGAGGAGCTCCAAGCTCTTCCAGGGTGCCTCAACAAGGGGTACCCTGTCAACAGTTATCACCAACAGCAGGAGCATCTTTCTCCTGTCTGCTGTCCTCTCTGCAGAAAGCACAATACTACAGGACTGAAGTGGAGCAGTGAATCCCAGGTGAAATCAGGGAGTGCTGGACTGACAAATCATCAAGACCTGAACCTTGCACTCATTCACGTAAGCAGCACAGCCTGGGAGTGGCTCCTAGGGAGCCTAAGTACGAATATGCCTCTCCTGACATGCATCGCTGTGTGCAGATGGATCATTCATTCTCCACAGATGACTCACTGAAAGACCTATGCTAAGCATCTGCTACCTCTGCTAGTAGATTCAGGAAGACAGAGGCAGACTGTAACCCACCAAGAGGCCTCCCAGGGAAGAAGCTGAACATATGGACTCTACTAGCTACCAGGGTGGTCTGCCCTTACACCAGAAATGAAAGGCTGTGCATCTCAGGGCCATATCTGATTTTTTTCTTTTTTTTAATACCTTGTAAAGCTATAGTATGTCATTGTAAATAAGATTAAAATAAACTTTAGTGACCTTTAAAAGTCATTTTTGTCATATGTAATAGTAAAAGGAGTGGAGCAGCATAAAGAAGCATGCACAAGAAGAGGAAAAACATCTTGAGCAGCCAAGGACGCAACTCTTCCGACCAGAAAAGATGGTGTGCAGCTTCTCCTCTTGCTACAGCTAAAAAGGTTATATGCCAAAGAATTTTCAGTAAAAAAAAGACACACAAACTAACTACACGAAAACCCATTACTGTGCAACCACAGGCATGGCTCTTTTTGAGCCCCTGTACGGGAACCAGTGGACGAACTTTACTTGGTTCCTAGGGCCAAACGCAGTCACAAAGGCTTTACGCATTTAGGTCTAAATGGCATCAAAATCAACGAAGCCCAAATGCTGGAATAAATCAGAAAGACATCTGTCATCTCTCCCATGCTGCCCTTGATAATTAGCATACTGTCTCTGAGTTTGTGTGCCACAAACTGAATTAGATCTTGTACACACTTTAATTTTTAGTTTATAACTATTTTTCAGTAGCAGCGGTTCATCATGAAACATTGCTCACAACAGGGTCTGACAACTGGTTGGAACTTGGTTTGCTCCATGTTTTCTATGGCAGTTGTGTTTTTATTTTAAATGGAAGTGGTAATATAGTTATAACCGGAACATCCACAGTAAAAGGGGGTCACACTAAACATGCCAGACCTGTCTGGGCAGGTCTAATTTAAACACCAGCCTTGTAAGAACGGTACTGTCTTTGAATGAGATTTCTTTGTACTTCTGAAGACAGCACACACCCTTTTCCTGCTGCTTGATTAAACAGCACTTGCCCAATGAATAGATCTTGATCAGGAATAGAAAATGCATGGAGCTGTCCTGGGGAAAATGTGCTCTACCCTTTCCCAGACTCACCTGTGGGAAGCCACGTACAGCTGTATTGAATGCACTGACCTTTCAGATCAGGCCTCTCACATGTAGTCCTCTGCTCTGTCAAATATCTGTGCCTTTAGAGTACTTCTTTTACATATTTGACTTCAATAAACCATTAATGGTAACAGAAGCATCTCACAGCAAAACTCTACTGTTCCATTTGTGTTTGCCCTGCGTCTGTCCTGGAGGGCAAGAACAAAGAGATGCGCTGTTTTACGAGACAGCACAGTGTAAGATCCACCATTACAACCACAGCGCAAGTCTTGAAGTGCATATATCACTATTCTGTCTTGCAGAAGAGGATCCTCCCATGCTAAAAATAGCCTCATCTTTGCTGTTTGAATAATCATCTTTAGTCTTGTTCCCACTCACCCATAACAGCACAAGTCAGAGAGAGCAAAGGAGGCTAGTGCTGAAGAGGAGCTGATTTTCATGTGTTTGTTGAATATTAAAGGTTTACACTACTCTGCTTTGAGTGTTTTTTTCCCCTGTATCAGGAATTTCAGAAATACTGGCTTCTACAATTAACTGCTTGCAAATCCCCTCTCTTCATGTGCAGAAAGCATAAACTATATAGTATAAATACATTCTCATTGGATTTTGTGGGTTTGGACTTTTAAAATAAAAAGTGATAACTGAAAAGTCAATTCTATCAAAACCAAGAAGGTTTGCTCCCTGCGATGTGTCTGGTATTAACCCCACTCTCTTCCCCACATTTCCTGAGTGACCTTGGGCAAGTCACCTAGCTCCCATAGCAAACAAGGTGAGTGGGTATCTATGTTGGGCTTGAGTATCTCTTTTCCCAGGAACTTCAAGAGTTAGCTGCTTCAGCACTATAGTACACACAGCTGTGTGCTTCAGCTCCCTTACTGTAAAAGGAAATCAGGAGCATTTCTCTACCTCACAGGAGCATCATGAGGATAAATATATCCGTAGGCTGTAGGACACTCAAGTACTGCAGTTATGCATGTGCCTATACATACTGTATATGGACAACCAGGCCAGCTTGGCCCCCATTGTCTCATCCTGACTCATTTCCAGGAGAAGGTGCTTGTGTTCATTTGGAAGGACAACAAGGCATGACTCAATGGATCAAAGCAATTTACCGGTACTGAAATCAGCACCTAATGTTAAATTCTGAACTCCCTTCTGTCAGCTGATTTACATATTAGAGCTTTACATGGCTAGTATTAGCTGAATCTAGACCGACTTGATAAGCAGAATAGTTTATGAAATTATGAAATTTCAGCAATTGGTCTGGTAAATTTTCTACAGAATGGAAGTCATTTTTACACTTTTTTTTTTTTAATACACTTACTAGTGTATTTGCATCTCTACTTTTCTTTTTTGAAGGCCTATAGAAATCATTCTGGGAGGACAATGGGAGACAATACTTCCTTCGTTCTTTGTCTAGCCAGACATTCAGCTGTCTTGGGGGTAGAGAAAGAGCAGCCTTGTAAGGGAAAGGATTTTAACTAGTCCCTAAAAATACGTATCCTACGATATAAGCATATGCCTGCCTCTTTGGATGGCAAATGGCGAGCATTCTGAAAAGAGAATTCTTTACAGCACTTTATCCAGGTAGGCCCTTGTCTCCTGGTGCTTAGACAAACACTTTTCAGTTTATATAAATAGTTGATGGATCAGATTTCACCGGTTGCCACACCCAACCAGCCTGAATCACCCAGAGAACATAAAGAGTCAACTTTTATACATTGCTTTTTACCAAAGTACACAAGAGTTGCTATGTTACCCCTTTCCTACCAGCAAACAGATTTTTCATTCTGAAAGAATTTTGCTGTGTATCAACCCTCTGCATAATGATTGTTAAAGTTTGATCTGAGTAAGAGGAGAAGCAGTGGGTGCGAAACTAAGCAAAATGAATGCTCAAAATGTGCCTTTACTTCTGGACTTCATGTTGTTGCTCCTGTAAAGGAGCCGAGCTGCCACCACCAAGCACTGTGGGGACGCCTGCTCTTCCTGGAACTGCCTTGCTTGGCCCTGAGTGCAGGATGGGAGGACTAAGCCAGCTCRTATCATGGGGAAGTACAAACTTTGTTAAGAAAAATCTGTATGAGATACATGAGTTTGTCTACATGTACTTGCTGACTAATATTAGTTGGGTTTCCTTTTGTAGGAAGATTAATACAAGGCAAGGCCAACTAGAGCAGTTGTAATTACAACTCTATACAGTGAAAAATTGTGGAACAAAAAATAGCCCTTCTCCATCCATGCTACTGCTGGCCTTCACTGCAACCTCCAGTCACCCCTGTTACCCAGTACAGCATAGCCTAATGTACCTAGTGTTTGGTGACAATGCTGTCCTGCTACCTGCTTCCCTCCAACCAGGGGGTAAGGAACAGCCCTTCTCGCCGATTCAAGCTGGAGGAACACCCTCTCCCAAGGATGGTTGCCACATCGCTCTTGCAGCTCTGGTGGTCCAAGGACACAAACATGACAAGGCTCATGAGGAAATGCAGATCTCCTCATGTCTGGCCAGCTTTTGGATACACTGGGAAATCCAGAAACAACTTCTAAAGCAAAATCTTGTTGTCAGGCTCAAAGCAGAAACTGGAGGGAAAGCTGATTTTGGATATGTCTTTTGTCATTGCAACATTTCAAAAAGCTTCAGTTCCAGTCTTAGTGATTGCTCATTAGCCTCAGTGTACCCAAACTGCCATACTACTTCTACTTTTAACTACTGACAAGCAATTCCAGGCTAAAACTAGACAAATGTTCCTGGAGATCGCCATTTGCTGGCCCAGTTCTTCTGGACTCTTGCCTGTACTCCAGCCTTAGCCTTAATCCTGCCTCCAGCCTAAACTCTGCTTAGCAACTGCTATCAGAGTTCAAAAGGAGTCTGAAAAACAAAGTGCCAAGGTCTGAATTTTGTACGAAAACCTAAACATAATCCCTGTTATGTCAGCAACTTACCTAAAGTTTCCAACCACCATATACAAAACACTCAAAGAGCCAAGTCTGACTATCAGTTTCATTGATGAAAAAGAGGGAAATTGGACCCGAGGGAATTATTTCTGCTTATTGGCCATTAGAAATAAACTGATGTACATGAATTACTTTGTAAAGGTTTGATTTATTGCAGGTGAACAATTCTGTTGTTGAGCCAGCTTACTTCATAACATAGTGTATTTACTGAAAACTTTTCTGTTTGCTTAAACTCTTTATAGAAATTCTTAGTTTCAAATAGTTGTGGTTAAACAGTTGTAAATATGTAGGCATTTCCAACTGTGTTACTGACTATCTCCTTTCCTCTGCTCTTCTAAAGTTTTGGGTGACCTTTACCTGTAATTTTTTTAACATTAAATATAAATATATAAACTTGTCTTTAGATCTCTCTGATTTTTTGTTTCATCCCCTTTTTTGTTATGTTGCTAAGACTGGTTTTGGCTGCCTCTATCACAATGCTCATAGGCAATGTGGAATATAGAACATGTTGGGTCTCTTACTGTAATATACGCTTGAGTTTTCATTGATGGTGGGAGCCCCAGTCCTGCTAGGTTCTTCCACATGCTTTCTAGGAGAGATCTTAGTGCTCTTATGCTTTGAAACAATAAGTGTGATAAGCAGAAAATAAAGCTTCTAAATCTCAACAAATAGGAAAAAAAAAAAAAGGAAAGCAAAAGTGTTTAGTCGTTATCTTTTTTTAGGACTATCATCATTAAAGAACTTAGAATTCAGTTTCACAAGGTAGAAGCCACGACTAAAACATCCAGGAAACTTCCTTAATTTTTTTGTTTTGTTTTGTGCTTTCTAAGAGCACCTCAGGTTTAGTAAAACATACTAATATCGTTAAGATAACAAAAACTAGTATACATAACCCCTATATCCACTTGCCGAATGTTTTTGAAAAGGACGTGAGATCCTGAGGAGCAGCAGCATGGTGAAAGATTATATACATTTTAAAAGGAGAAAGCCACAGCAAGATTTGTACTTCAGACTAGCCAAAAAGCCACGTTAGTTATAGGGAAGAGTCCTCCAGCTCTTGCCCTCTTTAAGGAAACGCCCATGGACTCCTTTGGGTAAAAGAAAATGCATCCGGTAGATCCTCACTACGTAGCTGGCAGGCAGGTGAGCCATGCCTGGCTTCCACGAGGCTGTCAAGGCTATCGTGCCTGACATGAAAGCCTGAGCAAGCCGGTGTGTGAACCCTGCTGAATCGCCAGGACTTCTGGGGTAATCCTGCACCTTTCTTGTGCAGCACTAAGCTGACCCCCTCCGACAGTCCCGCCTGGTGAGCTGCAGGGCATCCGTCTGTCCTGGAAAGGACCGGCTGTCATGGAAAGCAGCTGCAGGCTGGGAGAAGCATCTTCAGTGAATTAATCAGGGAAACTGGTGAGGAGGAGGAGGGGGCACCAGGGGAAGGGGAGGAGTGCAAAGAGAGAAGTGTACAGAACAAGTGTAAAGAAGTGTAAGAGAGAAGGTGGTGCTGGGCACGCAGGGGACTAGACTAGCGCACACATTTGTGTGCAGCTCGTGATAGATGTTGCTGGTATGGTGCATGCGATGGGAGTTGGCACAGACTATAAATTAACTGATGTGATACATAAATCCCCAGCAAAACCAATTGCACACACCCAGTTGAAAAATGTAAGTAAACAATAATTCCTGTCCTTTTTATATCTATTACCTCAAGCTCCAGCATGCCTTAATCCTTCATTTTATTTGATATCATTTACCTTATCCAACACATATGAAAGGATATGTTCTCCTTCTTAGACTACCCTAAACTTTCTATGAAACTAGCTTTAAGGAGTAGGCCAATATTTGTATAGTGCATAATACCTAAAAGGAGGCTCCCTTGTCTATATAGGCAGAGAAAATTCCCATTTTAGGCCTTCAAAATAGGATGAGTATTGTATGCTTAGAGACACAGAGTCTGGCTTCAGCAATGTATTTTATATTCTTTGCATGGGCCCCTTGTGTCTGAAAACTAAGGACTATATGCCAAAAGTCATTCACCTTTCAGCTATGACACGTCTAGAAACGCCCCCATCTTTGAGTGCAAACAATCAGGGGTACTGCACTCTTGTAGAGTTTTCAAACAGTTGTAAGAAATACAGGGTTATAAAGCCCCCAATACTTCAAACAAGAATAGAGGGACTGACAGGGAACAGAAAAGAAGTGGAAAATAGGAAAACCAGTTAAACAAATGACTTCCCTGGGAGCGAGGAGAATGGGGTTCTGTGCCTGACTCCACCTCAGGTTCTTTGTTTGGCCTTTGGCAAGTTACTTATCTTTTCTGTCTCAGTTCTCTTAATGTTTTTAGGTACAAAGAGATACAATGATGAGCAGCTCATAGAATGGAAGCTAGACAGGGACCAGCAGTGGACATAGTAAAAGCATCTTTGGGTCACATTTTAGAAGAAATAAATATGGGCAATGGAATGATAAACAGAGACTGACATTAAATGAGTGAGGTTTCAACTCTTGCTCCGAATATTTGACACTGCTTCTGTATCCCATAGTCACTGAAAGAAGAATCCTATATTGCTTTGCCTCCAAGGCCCTCATTTTATCTTCTCACCTGCTCTTCTTCTATTACTATGACTTCTGGCCTCATAAGCTTGTGCATAATTGTGCATAATCACAATCAAAGTGTAACTATCTGCTGAACCGGTACCTTTGCCTCTACCCAGTTATCACCACATTATCTCATCATGTCCCTAATTTTCTCCTTCTGCTTCCCGCAGGCTGAGTTGGGAGTGTGGACTGCATATGTGTTTTAAATGAATATCCCTCTACTTACTAGCTGAGTATTGTTATTCTAGAGAATTGTGCTGCATTTCGAGGTTCATTTTTGATTGCTATCTTTTGTTAGCAACAGTGTTATAGATATTCAAATAAAACAAGCATGTATATCTGTAAGGTGCACAGTAGATGTTTTAAGTACTTCACTTAATTCCTTAAATAAGGTCATACTTCGTAAATATTTTCATGCCCCAGAACTAAACCATAATATCTGGTTGCTTTCATCACAGCAGTATTCGGGTTGCTAAAAAAGTCACCTTGTTTCTCACTTTATTTTCCCATCTTATAAAAACACAAATGCTAGGATACACCGGAAGAAACAGCTGTCTACGGGACAGAATAAAGACTGCACAGACTTCAGCCAGGCTGTTTTAACATATCTAAGAATCCCAATGCAAATTACGTTTAAAAGAAAATTTCATTTTAATGAAAGAAGCTATCTATATGAATTAATATTATGTACAGTTGGAAAGCTACCTTGCCTCCTGAGCAGATACTAGAGAAAAATAACTCTTAAGGTTAAATATTCCTTCAAAGGATCTAGTACTTAAATTGCAGGAGCTATTACTCTAACTTTTCAGCATTCATTTGGCTCAATCCTGTGATCAAGCAGAATTGCTAATATCTTTGCAGTGTTTCTGATGGGAGGGTTGTTTAGAGGAAAAAAGTCCTAACTCATTTTAAAATAACATTCATCAAAGATGACCCATCATATGGTGCAGCACCCTCACCATCAGAGGACTGAACACTGTGATCTATCACGTCACTCCTGTCCCGTGTGCAGATCTAACAAAGTAGATCGTGCGTTATTACTAATTGCCCTAACTTTGCACGCAGCAAATCCTGACACCACAGGAAGACGAAGATTAAAGCTGAAGAACTGTATCATGAGATATGCAAAAATATAGCTGGAATTCTATGCTTTCCCCCTGAGCTAAGCCCCCGACACCAGCACCTCTGACTTCTCAGTAATGTCTAACTCCTTGTTCTCATAATTCCCCTGAGCAGTGGAGCACAGATGGCTGTAAGTGCCAGAAATGACAATTAGTGAAAGTAGGAAAATGCCTTTTTTATGTCTAAAGCTCAAATGCTTGTCAAAACTGCCCTAATATCATCTAAGCCGAAAGTTTCCTGAGATATTGCAGAGAACAGTGTTAGTCCTGGCCATAGGAAACAAGGGAGGGGGAAAGACAGGGAGACATATCTTTCCAAAAATGAGACATCCACAACTACAAATTAAGTTTTAATAAATGGACTGAGAGAACTTTCATTTGCCCAAATTGGTACCACAATCCTGCATATCTATAGTTATGTACATTGGAAAGGATATACAGTATTTTACAAGCATTAATAGAGGTTTGTAAAACCCTGGCATCCAGGTAGGCATCATGGTCCTTGTTTTATAGATGGAGAATGTTTTCATGACCTATACTGGACCTCAAGTCTTCAGCTCCTGGTCATGTTTCAAACATAGAGCAGCTCATCCACATTTATGAGCTTTTCCATACAGCTTCCTGCCCTCGGTGCTGATGAGATATAGATATTTGTGTATCAAAATACCTTTAAGTATTATACTGACACTGCATGGTGGAAAAGTCTAACACCCAATTAAGCTGGACAGTGCACGGGCACTGTAATCTCCTTGCGCTCATCTCACCAGCAAAACGACCAAACAATTTGTTATGTATCATTTTGTACTGTCTAACAATATTTGTATGCGTCTGCCTATAAAAAAGAAAAAAAAAACCCACTTCATACTGCTGCTGAATGATTTTTTTCCCCGCCCTATTTGGTTTAGTTCCAAAGCCAGGATTAAAACTGCTCTTTGCTAAGCAAAAAATATTAACTATTGCGACTTCATCAAAATCCAGCACCAATGCATTTAACCAGTTTATCAGACAGGAAGATGATATTTTCATATTTGCTAGCCTGGAGCTTCACTAAAATTAAGATCAACTGAGTACAGCTATAACAATTATCAATTTTCATTCTTGGATAACAGCTTGAAATTGCCTTCAGGAAAAAGGAGGGTCCTTTTGCTTTGGATGCAAAAAAAAATTAGATATAAAATTAACTACTCTTTCTTCCTCAGGCTAAACATGTGGTTAATCTCCCTAAAATTATTCAACAACTTTACAGGTTGCATCCCTATTTGCTTTAGCTTTTAGGTTGATAAATGAGTAAGTAAAAAAGCTGTCAAGTATATTAAATTGCATTCTTATCCTGGACTTCTACCTATCCTATATTAAATTACTTCCTGCAGCCGGCTGAAACTGTACTGAAAGGGAAAAATTTGAAGCGCCTTTGAAAAAAGCCTTCAAAACTTTTGAGGACATGTCACCCACTGAATCTAACACATTTTGCATGCAGACTTGCATACACCATCCGGTCAAGTGAAAGGTCCTTCTTTGCAATGTAATTCAATGCCAATTGAAGAGACAGTAGTTTTACTCAACAGCAGAATAAAGGTGGACAGATTATTAATAATTTGTTGCTGAATGCTAGGCTGTCACAGAAATTAAAAGTTTTGATCACATGAAATTACTGGCAAACTGATAAGAAGCGGACACAATGTGTTCCCTATGATCTTCCAGGCTTTGTTTCATGGGCCTGACAAAAATACCAGGAGGATCTGGTGGCTCCATCCCTCAGCAAACTTCTCACAACTGGGCATTTTCCTGGTTCCTCAAGCAAACAAAACACAGCTTTTATGTACTCTTGAAAAGAGAGCTCCCAAAGGCAAAGAAAATTAGCTGTGCAAGCAGTCAGAATAGATTTTTATGTCAAAATAGACATGTAAATACCAAAAAAAATTGTCCTTTTCTTTTCTCTTCCTTCTATTTTTCTACTGAGACATGTCAGAGGATTATTTATTTATTTGGATACAAAATGAGGTTTCTTATGTCACTGGAGAAAAGAACACTGTTTTTGTTTAAACCGATTTTTTCCTTTTGAAGATTTTCCACAGAACAAATACTTACCATTTTTGACTAGCCCCAGAATAGACCCTACCAACCACAGTGAAGCAAACACATGCAACTGAGTGCTGAAGTAACGTCGTCTCAGGATTGCTTAAAGCTGTACAAAGATTAAAGCACCCGAACTCTACCTTGCTCAATCGACAAGATTACAAACTCCTACTTTAAGGCACGTGTGGTACTGCATTGCATGGGACCTGTGTATCCCAAGAAAAGGTCAAAGGGACTGACATCCTGTTGAGCAACATTTTCTATGACTGAGACAAATGAAGCATCAGATCAAAAGCAAGTGGGCTGAGTAAAGAATCAGCTTGTTATCAATTTGAAGACACAAGAAAGACAAAGCAATTTCATCACAAAAAATTAACCCACATAGATAAGAGAGAAATGGTGAAACTATTCTGAGATATGTCAATAATCCTATTCCACCAGAGTGGTAAACTGGCTATAAAAAGAAATCTCTTAGTGGATTTGGACAACTTCTTTTTCCCCAGTGGAACCATTTCCACTTTAAAGAGCACCATTTGTTTTTCCAGGCCAAAATTTTTACAACTTCTCGTTTTGTAACAGATTTTCTTTCTGAAGTTTTTTGAGTTTGAAACAATTCAAATTGAAACAATATCTTAAAGCATTTTAATTTTGTCAAATAACTGCTTTAGGAGTTTTTAACTGATGTTTCACATTTCCCACTTTTCCCCTGACTGAGAAAAACAGAACCACCACCACCTAATTTCATTGTCCTTAAAAATGCCATGAAACGAACCAGTCTTTTACATTGCACTAATGAACAGGCATCACAGGCAGGCACAAGCATCACTATTTTACCCCTCTGTTTGTGGAAGAGAGCAACGTGAATCTTTAAGGAACCTGTTAGGAAAATAGGAAGTTTTCCCACAAGCCGGGCTGCACCAGCTCAGCAACTGCCTGAGTCTGTGCCCTTAGTTTTCAGTCCACTTGTTTGAAAAGGAGACAGTCTCCACTTTGGAGATGAGAGAGGACTGAAGAGCAAAAATTCCAATTTTTTCCCATACTAAATTCTGGAAACAGACAGCAGCCCAAGGAGATGTCTAGATCGACAAGCCTAACTGTTTACTTATCTTGGCAGCCACACCCCAGCCAGTGCTCAATGGCAGAGCGGTTTGCTTACCAGCAATACACAAAAAGCACTTCTCGCTGATTAAGCTGTATGGGCGAGAGCAATTCCTCCGCGCTCTCGACCAGAAGAATGAGAGGCACCTTCGGAAAGATTATGAGTCAGGGGAGCTGTTAAGCTCTAGCCCAGCAGGGCTTTTGCTCCCTCAACTCCACTCTAATCAAGAGTATTGGGCAGCAATTAGAGCCACCGTCAACAGCTGCTCCCGCACGGCTGAGAAGCCTCCATCCTGCTGGGGCTCTGAAACGTGGGCCTCATATTGCAATTAACACGCCACTAGGAGCTCTCTTGCAGGACGAGAGACTACAACTGCACTCGGAAAAAGACACTGGCCAGATTCATTTTCACAATTGCAAAGATAAGCTGCAGTATTCAAAACCAATGGTGTACTTAACAGCAACGAAAAATTGCTTAGGAAGCTCTCTAGAAGGACAAGGGTACCACCCTTGTCTTCTTGTGTCCCCAGTGATAGTTTGCAAATATTTACCAGTGGTGACAATAATATTAAAGAAATACCTGGATAAAAAAGTGGAAATCATTACACTTGTATATATAGTACACCCGACATGATAGCAAGGCATTCAGATACTAAATAATCCATGATTCATTTAAGGACTAGGCAAAGTTGGCATATTCTGTATTTGTCATTCACACACATAGTAAGAGGTAATATACACCTACTCATCAATACCTTGATTAACCCTCCCACCTCCAATTTTATTAGAAGGCAATAAACTGAATGTCTAGCTTCAGTGAATGCCATGACCATGGGAGATCAGGACATTACAACTGCAATGTAGTCTGCAAAGGAGAGCATTTCCATGACGGTAATTTCCCAGGAACTTTCAAATATTTATTTTGTCCTCAAGTCTTATGTGTCTGGAAACACAGACATGCACAAGCTTTTGTAGATTAATGTAAACAGTGTATGAAATTGAACACAGAGCATTAGGATTCAGGCCCCTCTAGCTACCTGCAAATGCAGAGGAAGTTCAGGATTACTAGCACATAATTGTGGAGTTGGGGGAGCCAGCCCAGCATTTGACTTTTCCCTTGGTTCAGATTTCCCTGCATATAGAAAGAGTAGGTGGATATGGCAAGACACACAGTATTTATATATCAGCTGATGTCACATCTGAATGCAATTCTAGATTTACTATTACAACTCTTCCTTCATCTAGGCAATAACTACTTGCCTGCTAAAAGGCATCAGATTCTTTTATTGTTAAAATGAAACCGGACCTGGTACCCTGGGGCAACTGATTTCAATCTCCAAGTTCATATGGTTTTTCTTGCTGACAAGACTGGTTTGAAGGAGAGCCAAAGAGCCAGAGGCAGTTGCCCTTGCTAAGAAGAACCTTGAAAGACGTTATGATGATTGTTAATAGAGTACGTACACACATGCACACAATTTTCTACAATAAACTGGCAGATTATAACTAGTTCCCCCAAAACTGAAGGGGCCATAAGCACATGGGATTTATGCGAGGAGGATACAGGAGGCAGTTTGTGTCCTACTGTGGAGGAGACAGGAAATCTCAAGTTTGCAGGAAGTCAAACAAGTTGGCTCTCGTGTGTCACGTTGCGCTGCTGGCTGGTTGTCCCTTGTATGCTGCGGATGCTGTGCATGCAAATATCAGATTTTCATATAGTCTCGGGACTCTCTTACACAAAATCAACAATAGCTTGATGCATTTTGCTTATGTGCCATTATCTGACCATTTTTTTTTGAATATCAGACCTGATACTTTAAGAGTAGAAAACATGCAGAAGAATCACTAATTTTAAAGTAACCAAAAAGTTGGAAACTATGTTATTCAGGATTTTTGGAAAAATTTGAAATACAGAATCAGAGAATCATTGAAGGAAGGAACCTCTGGAGATCATCTAGTCCAACCTTCCTGCTCAACCAGATAATAGTGGTATTCCTGCTCCACCGTCTTGAGTATGCTGGCAGACACAGCTCTTGTTCCTAAAGCTGTTTCCACATTGTAGTTGTGCTGCACCGTCTTACCATGCACTGTAAGAACACAAATGCCTAACTCTGCTGCACAGGGCATGACTGCAATTTTTCCAGGCAACATATGCGATCCTGGAGGAACAACTTGCTTAACTTGCCTCCTCTGTTTTCCCTGCATTCAATGGACCTATGTTCTGTATGGGTCTCCGCACTCATTAAAAAGAAATTGCACACCATCCTCACCTTAAGCTTCTTTTTGAGCTCTGGTTTCTCTTAGAGGAGGATGACAGCTACTAAAAAGCACAGTTTTTCTTACTATTCAATTGTTGCATTTGCAGCTTTTTCTAGGCAGAGGTTTAATATGGTAGGTTTGTCTGTGCTAAGCAGTTGCTCTGAATAATTACACCAAACAGTTCCAGTTTTTCTGGACCTGCTGCATTTTTCTACATTTTGCAAACAATTTAAGAGGAAAAAAAAGGGGGGGGGGGAAGAAAAGAGACAACAGCAGCTACTAAAACCCTCAGGGTCCTGGGCAGCTCAAGGAGCTCCTGGCCCATGCAACCTCCCAGGGACCTATGAGTCTGTATGATTTTCTCTGTCTACCCTAAAATGCTTTGTCTGTTGTTCCTCTCTGCTGGGGCCCAGAGACTTCCACGGGTGCAACTTCTTGGATACCTAAAGCAGTTATCATGCTTAGCTGGAATCAATTTCAACCACTTTTATTCTGAGATGAAACTGCCCTTATGGAAACTTAAATCAAGATGACTCTGTTGGTTTTCATTCACAACTTCTGTTATTCTGGCGCACATGTGCGTGTGCTGACTAGCTCTCCAACAGGCAAAGGGACTCTGCCCCAACTAGCAATCGAAGGCAACAAGGCCAGCACGCAGGGTGCTGATCGCAGGCTCTCCCTGGCCCCCAGCCAGTGCCGTGGGCCTACGGCACTACAGGAAGCAATGGGCACACCTCATGGGCAGAGCGGGACCCATGCCCTGCACCCGAGCACCCACCCGAGGAGGGAAATCCGCGAGGGTGATGTCACTGCCACCACTGGAGCTAGCATTAGCCACATTTCCAATAGCGGCCATCATCTGCTTCTGTCCTGTGTAAAGGAAAGGTAGCAATGACCTTGCTGGCAAAAAGATCCCAAGAGCTCTCTGGCAACTTCATGCAACAGTAAGTTACAGTTACCCAACTAAGTGGAATGACTATGGAAATCATGGCTCAAGGATAGTCACATATTTCACGGCACACAAGCAGATTCTATGGAGGTCCTTATAACTGCTTCCAGATCTCAGTTCAAGACCTTATTTATTCCATTACTAATTTTTTCTTGAAAACAATCATTTTTGATACCGAAGCTTGGATCTACAAGATCTTATCACTTGAACGGAATGTTAAACTAGCTGTTTAGGAGTGAAAGATGTAAAAACTGGGACCAGACCAAAAGACCAATCACCCTTACCCAATTTACCATGTCTGGAGAAAGAGTTTGTACGCAGTCATCCCATAGACATGACTTTTAGTTCTTGATTTTAAGTTGTGAGAATATTTAGTTTTCCCAGCACTGTTAGACCACTGCAAAACTGACACTGTCTGATACAACTGTTGTTAGCAGTAACAGAGATGGACGGCTTCTCACTTCCGACCTCTCTAGCATTTCCTATGCAGAAAAATTAAAAGCCTTCTAGAGATGTTCTGCATAAGACACAAACCCCAGACATGGAACAACATATTTACCAACATCAGGCTTTATCAGAGAAAGGCAACAGCCACAGGCATGCCCTGCACCCTGGGGCTTTGTGTGTTTCTGGGTGACCAAGCTAAACATTTTGGGGAATACTGTTACTTAGGCAGCCTTAGTTTCTTAAGCACTCTTCAAAGATCAGATATAGCTCTTGTGCCTGTTCTTACCAGAATTCATATGTCTTTTCACTCTTTTGTTCCATAAACAAAACAAAAAAGCAATTTGTTAGCTTCAGAGATTTAATGCAGACTACTCCAGCCCAGCACATGGTTCTCTCCCTAGTAACCACATTTTCATAACAAACTCCATCTAAGCTGCTAACATTTGGAATAAATGCCCACCAGATCAATACAAACCCAGGGGGTTTAGCCCTCCTAGCTCACCACAGAGCCTCTTTTTTCACCTTTCACTTTGAGGACCCGGGTGGTGGAAAGGACTGCTCAACATTGTGGGATTCTGATGGAAAAGACAATTAATTTCTGTTAGCAGAGTATTTTGTATCTGTATACGTGTAAATAGTCTGTTAATAGATAGCAACAGATGGCTCTTAACTTAGCAACAACATAAATAACAAGTTTTATTTGATCTGATCTGAGGTGGCTGATGGAGCCATTTGTTTACTGGTGTATTTTTTAAATAAGATCATCCAGGGTGCCCAGAGCATTGTCTGGGTGCTCTTTTATTATAGTTTGTAAAACTCCAAATAAAAATAGGAGGCGAGCCGATCATTCTTTGGAGCTTTGCCTGTGTAACAATAGGGTTCTGGTTGCATCATTAAGTATTCAAAACAAAGCAAAAAGAATCAAAATAGCAGATTTTCACAACTATGAATTTGTGCTCATAGCTTGCACACATTCCTGCTATTGCTGTTTGCAGGGAATAAATGAGGGTAGAGTGACAATTAGCTAACTAAGAAATGCACTGGGGACATACATACTAGAGCAATCTCTCACACTACTTACACACACCTTCCACTCAAGTATATTTAGGTTATGTCAAATAAAGCCACAGTTTCATATACGCTGGCACCCTAGATGGCTTATCTAGTTTTCTCCTCTCCCCTAAACAGGATCATAATCAAGCAGTAAATTTATAACAGAACACTTTAAAAGAGGTGGAAGAGTGTTAATAGACATCAAGGCCTCTCGCTTGCAGCGATCCAAAAATACGTCGAATTTATTTACAGTTCTGACCTGCCAATTCCTCCTTCCCTCGTTTCTCCGATCGCTCGCTGCATTTGTGAGAACACATGCTGGCAGCCCAGCCTTCTGCATTTTGGCCTGCAGGGCCACATGTGCGCATGCACACAGTCATTCTTTCCACTAGCAGTTGTCACTACCACACACACTCAGACATTGCCCCGGGGCACAGTATAACTATCTTACCTCTAACAGACACAGCCAGAGCAGACACAGAACAACTTGCGTTCCCCCCTCCAGTACGAGGGTGATAAACACTCACAATAGTAGTTATGGAGCAGAGGATGCAGAATTAGTCTGGACTGCACTGGCATTCAGATATTGGTATAGCTGCTTCCTAAGCAAATTAAAATGGAGATGAAATGCGACTTGCAAAAATAGCTCTTCTTCCATCCCATCTGCAAATTTTTAAGCAAAATGCTTCAAACAGCCTGTACATGCAGACAGTGCAGGCACCCAATTCACAGTCTCCATTCCTGGAGCTTCAGTCAGCTTTGCAAGACAGGATTTTGCATGCACTGAGCACAATGCACAAGCGAATGAAGGCATCGAGTCATTGCAGCTAGAGGGGACACAGTCACACTAGCCTCAGACTGGGGAGTTTAGATGTTGCCTGAGTTTTGCTGGTGTCTCGAGCAGGTTTGGCAAGCCTCTCTCTTCCCTCCGTCTATGGCACCGTTGGCACCTGAGCTAGCCGTCCAGGCTGCCTCCCGGAGCCTTCTGTGCAGGCGTACTTGAGTGACCACTTGCTCAGACCTCGGTAATTAGTCTACACATGAGTAGAAATTCAGGCACCCCAGTACTCTAAAAGCTCCCTTAGATTTACAGTTTAGTGGCTCTCATGAAGATACTTCTGCCAAGAAGTTTGGTCATCCCATCATCTTCAAATGATTTCTGCTCCAAAACATTTCCTTGATACATTTTTAAATTCTGCTTTAAACTAAAATTGTCTTGAATGAAAACTAACAGAAAACAGAAAAAGAAATCCGCTGTACTACTATCAACCTGTAACTTTCCAACACAGGAGGGAACCAAGCCAAAATATCCTAACTTTTATCTGTGGAGCAAATTGCAACAGGAATATGATTACACTGCAGCTAATAGAAGAACCTCTCCTAGTCTTAAGTAGTACACATCTACACTTTTAGAAGACAAAAAACTTGTTCAAGGAGATTCACTCCTTTCTTCACTCATCTCTTAGCACCTGCCTTTCTAAAATTTTCTCATTTTAAGTATGCAGGATGGGCTGGTTTGTTGACAAATCATAAGTGTTTCGGTTTTGTCCCGGGTGTCAAGAGTTGTTCCTAATTTTCCTAATCTGAAGTTTTCAGAGTTTTCTGTTGGAATACTTTATTTTGAAAAGAAAAAATTCTGCTTTGTTTTGAGAAAAATAATACAGAAGAGAGTAAACGAAGAGGAAAATATGTGAAAATTAAAAAAAAAGCCTTCTTTTGACAGAAAGGGTCATAAGAAGTTTAAAAATAAACTGAAATGGGAATTTCCCCTTACAACTTCAAAAGCAAAAATATCCAAGTTTCTTCTCTATATTTTTAAACAAAAAAACTGTTGTCCTGTGAAATACTGAAAACACTATTCCTCGTTAAGCCCTTCTTTCCCATGTCTTGGTGGGTGACAGCAGGACAGGAGGAGAGTGCACCAGTCAGCCCACCCGTGTGCAATGTGCATGGTTTGCCTTTAGTCTGCTTTCATGTTGAAACAAGGTTTGTGAACGCATGGGCAGTACACAAACTGTCCTTGCTGCCCCCAACAGCTTTTGAATCTATTGACCAAGTCCAAGCAACTCGGAAAAAAACCTGCAAAATGCAAGATCACACTTTAAACGGTACCAGAAATCAATCAAGGAGAGAGGTACTTAATAAATGCTCAGCTGATTTCCAGAGCGAGGCAGGGAAACACAGAGCTTTTATACCGCACCCTATGTGGATTCAAAAACAATAGTAAAACACTTATGCTCTCCTTAAAGGTAAGCCAGAAGCACGTGCTTGAGGGCCCAACTCAGCAGCTGTACAATAATCAGATGAACCTGAGACTGTACCCAAATGGCTACCTGATGTTAGGACTGGAAATGAACTCTTGTTCTTTACCTACGCGGGGGGAAAAGAGCACCACGGCCATGTCCTCAGCAGCTCTCCCACCTACCGCTCTCTTGTTAGCCCATTTTTCTGAAGGATTTTCCTTTCGGGATGGAGGACATGTCTCAGAGCCATCTCTCTCCTGTGTCAGCCTTGCACATTTCGTAGGCAGCACCAAAACTGCTGTGTGCACCCTCTACTCTGCTCCTTTGGTGCTCTCTGTCCTTGCTGCGGTGACATTGATAGCTATATTTCAGATGCCAACGGTGACAGACATCCTCTAACAGAGAGACAAATCGGAAATGGCATGAGGAGGATGATTGCATGTAAGTTCTTATTCTGTCAAAGCTTTGCAATGTTGTTAGTTGTCAAACCCAACCACCCTGCCATGGCTTTGCCACAATCCTACATGATGCCCAGTGTCTATCAGGCTTTTCATCTGCTCCTGAGGATGGCTGTTTGCAAATTCCCTTCTCAGAGTTGTACATATACCTTATGCATAGCCTAAAGTCATGCAGCCTTCTGAAAATTCATTTGCTTTGCAGACCATGCAGCGAAAATATTTTCGCTTGTTGGACTTGCAAGAGAGGAGGTTCTCCTAAATGCCTTTTTTTTTTTTTAATGAATAGATTTAGAATGAAAACTGCTTTTGCTACCAAGCTCTTCATTTAATGGGTGAAACTGGAAAAAAAAAAAAAAAGAAAGAAAAATCAGACTTAGAATTTACCCTTCTCAGGATTTGGCAAATTCACAAAGTTTAGCCAACACAGGAATTACCATACCAGCTCACCTGATGATCTATACAGTCCCTCATCCTGACCCTTGTGAAGCCCAACTCTGGCTACATGTAGAAAGAAACCTGCAGTACCTAGCTACTGAATTACTTCTCCGCAATGAAAAAATTCCCATTCATCATTTAAGAAAAGTCCTACTTCTGCCCTGAAGCATGAAGATTTACCTCCCTCCAAAAAACAACTGTTTTGTTAGAGTTCTTTTTTTTTCCAGAGGGGAGTGGGAAGGGAGAGGATCTCATTTTTTTAGTTAATTTTTAATATAACAAAACCGAATGCTCACATTATCCAGAGGACAACTGTAGAGATAAAGATTAAAACATATTGGGAATACTCTGACTTGCACAATTTTAAGCTTTCTTTATGATCTTAAAAGGTTTATTTTGTATGATTTAGCAGAGCTAGCTCCTGCTATCAAAGCTGATTTTACTAGTCCTGTGAACCCATTAAGGCAACTCCAGTGGTCATTTCCAATAGTTAACATCTACAGAATCAGAAACAGCTATGTACCCTAGTGAACTTACTAAAATTTGTATGTCTTAAATGACACAAAACAAAACTAAAAAAGCCAGAAATAACACCCATGTATTAGAACATCTTGTTAATGAGAACTTTCCCACTCTTTCTGTTCAGGCATTAAAATGCAAAATAACTATATCCCTGTTAGATAATCAATAAGCCCAGCATAAGTAGTGAAAGAGCAAAGATAGTTCAAACGGAGATTCAGTTACTTCCTTGGACTATCAGTGCATTTACAATTCATGCCATGCACATTGGTCTACAAGGCATCTCCCTGCCCTCGCCGAGGATTTGGTTCATAGGTGTTGAACTTCTAAGCATTGTGCCAGCCATCACGTGCCTCAAAACAAACCTTTCTACCAGGGAAGGCAGAAAGATCTTTTTCTACCTAAGTAAATGAAAGAAGCCAGGCCTTAAATACTTTAAAATGCGCTTGACAGCTCAATGCTTTTTTTTCTGTATTACAATTTCAAAAGATATTGCATGGCATATTTGAAAAAGGTGGGTTCAACCAGTTTCACTGAAATTTTTAAATACTTATGTAAAATTGAACAAAACTACATTAAGGAAAACCAAGAAAAAGTAAATCTAACAGCACACACACAAAAAAATCTCTTTTGTGTTATTTTTCATTAGTTATGTAAGGATTCTGAATGGTAAGAAAGGTGACAATTTCAGCTTCAAGAAAAGCAGTCATTTTTAAACATCTGTGGCTCTTTTATTCGTTCCCAGACTTCATAGGCAGCTGCAAGTGCTTTGAATCTCTGGAAAGGAGACTGGGAGAAGGGAAAAGAAAAATCAAGGCAACCTACCCATGATCAGAGATCTCGTAAAGCTCCCTGCAAGGGTCGGTGGAAAGATTTGCAGTTAATAAGAGTTAGCTGAATCCTCAACTGTTTTTCAGGTCTGCAAAGTTGAGAGAAGCATGTTTCATGCTCCAAGTGCTCTTTGCTCATACTTTTTCCTGTGAAATTCAGTTTAGGTCAGGCTAGAAGGGGGAAAACGGAGCTTTGGAGAGGAGATGGACCACAGAGTTCTCCTGCATCAAGGTTTTGAAGCTGGAATCAAGACACACATCTAGCAGGGCTGTCACTCAACGACAGCTCCTCTTGTGAGGGTGCGAATTGTACCACGCCTGTGCCACACTGCACAGTAAATGTCATGTAAACACTGAGGATGTCTTCATGCATGGATTAAAAAGAGGATTGCACAAGTTTTCAAGGTACTATACTTCTTAGTTTGGGAGAACTCATCAAGACTCAGTGCAAACTGCATGATTTACTGCCTTGCCAGTATCTGCTAAAATGGGAATGATATCATGGGGCTGCGGTATTTATCCACACCCCATTCAGCACTGCACCCATCTAGGTCCAAGTGTGCTGGCAAAGAAAAATAAACAAATCTGGGACATTGCACTAGACGAAGAGTGTGTTTCGGCTTCAGGAAGAATCACAGGGTATTTAACAATTGATATTTAAAACTTGAGCAGCACTTTCTGCCTTTGGAGAGGTCAGTCACATGAGACATATTCATGCAGTACTACCCACTGCCATACTAGCTCAGGCTAGTATAAACAGTTCAAACACAGCACAGCCACATTTTTCCCTTAAGAAAGGCTGAGCTGGACTGCTTCTGGTTGTAAAGTTAATTTTTCTGTGCCTCTCTGCCTGGTCCCACTTGCAGGGTACAGGCAAGGAATCTCCATTTCCTGTGCCAGTGAATTGCTCAGTTGTGAAGGTTCATATACAGTGTTTTGGGTTTTTTTAATTATAGTAGGTATATTAAGAGGAATCAGAAGAACAAAAATAACCAAGTGTATGCAGAAGTCTTATCATTAGCAAAGGATTTCATCAGAAAAACACCTACAAGTCGGGGCAGGAACTGCACCTTGCTTTGCGTTTGGAACGCAGCTTGTGCCTACTCAGTACTACCACAGTGCAAATATTTAGTTACTCACTGAAAGAGAAAGAAAATGATGTTCTACAGTTGCATAACCAGGACTCCAGAAGCTTGGAGATGCTTGAATTAACAAATGTTTAAATTTTAAGAAACCTGTGTGAACTAATTCAACCCCCTTGTGCTTCAGTATTGTTCCGCTGTCCCCACAGGACCTTGTTCCTCAGCACAGGGGGAGATGGTGCTGGTGGAACAGAAATCCTCTCCGTGCGTGGGATGTCCCAAGCCTTATTTACCACCTGTTATCCAAAAAGTCTTGGCAAAACAGAGTTGTTCTTAAGTATTTCATGACCCTTTTAATAGCCCCTGTTACTGCTCTGAGAGATTATTTCCTAGACTTTAATGAATTTATCTTTACAACACCTTTATAAGTTAAGCTGTTTTTTATAGCTAGAGTACAAAGCAAAAGACTAAAATTCTGAAGAATTAACTACTTTTGGATGCCCTGTTTCAGACACCTGAGGCCTAATGTACTTACAAGAGTATTTAGTATTTTTATAATGTGTTATAYATCCAATGTGCAATTCCTCAGGCTTAACTCAGAGTGGTGGCTACACAGTGATTCCCAAATGAGAAGCCAAGAGCCTCAGACAAGGCAGTCAGAAGGTCAGAAACACATATTTCTGGGTTAAACAAGCAGGACCAATACTTGGTGTGAGAAATCCATCCCAAGTTGTTCATAGAACATAACTTTTTCAGTCTTGGAGTTTTCAGACAGAGAACACTTCCTAACCTTCGCACAGCATCATTAGTAACAGCAGCTCAACTGACCCAAGAAAAGTACATCTTACAAACATGTCCCCTAATAAACAAACCAGGCATCAAGAATCTCTCTCTCAGTTAAGCATCTGATTTATCATTTGCACTGATCTGATACTAGAAACTACAAGGCTTTGCCAATAACCTTTCGCACTAGATCCATTTTGCAAACCTGGGAAACTTTCTCTTTCATATCCAGCAGTTCTCGTGGGTGGTGGGGCTAGGCTGGAAATGAAACCGAGAAGTTTCCCTAACATTGAATAGCGTAAGTTATTTGGTATGACCCCCACACACACCTAAAAATTACAAAGGCATCGACTGCTGTTATACAAACTTCTCCACAGGCCCTTATTGTACCTGAAGAGATGACCCCGAGCTTGATGATTTCAGGATCAAATTAGGTTGTACTAGTCAAGGCCACACAACTCTGCGACCCCTCCATCCCATCTGGATGCAGTGCTTTGAGCACTGAAGACTAACATCCAGATGATTTTCATGATACCCAGAACCATGCCAAAGTAATCATAGTTTTCATCTAACTCGTTCATTAGCAATGGCAGACAACGTGATTCAGGCAAAGCTCCGTTTCCCGTGACCTGAGAATCAACTATTCCCAGCACCTGTGCACTGCAGCCCTGGTTGCTAATCCTCACGGCTAATAAGACCTGCATGGCTAATGAGAACAAAATTCTCTCAAATAGGCATTCTTCTAATTAGGCAACGAACACCAGTCACGCAAATGTCTACATGTTGCCCACCTCCATTTTAAGGACTCGCATAGCCCCCATTGGCATAGTCTATGTGATGTATTTAAACACTTCCAAAAACAAAGCACAAAGAGAGGCTAAGGAGGAGAAGGGGAAGGGAAAGAGGTGCCTGCAGCAACTGCTCCAGGCACCTAACTTCAGCCATGCAAAGAGCAATAGGTGGCGGAGAGAAAGGCTCCCCAGGAACGTAGTTTATAGCACTTAACCTAGCTACCTCAGGGACATGACATGACTAGCCCCACCTGCAAGCAAAATGCCCCGGGTTACCCAAAGTGTGTGTGGCAGGGGACGAAACCGAATCCCCATTTCCCCCCACTCCCAATTAGCATCTCACCGGCCGGATGGGCCTTCCCTCACCTAACCGTTCCYGGGCAATGCTTTCACCTGCTAGCAGTGATGGACTGCAAGAGCCACAGTTCACTGCTGTGTTTCCTCCCTGCTTCCCCCACCCAGCAAGCAATGCCAGCCTGAACTAAAACAAAAGCTTGTGGCAGGACTTGTTTAAGCAGAAAAATAACTCTCTTCTCCCCTTTGTCAAGGGCGAGCAGGGGGGCTGTTAAGAGTTCTCCTTTTACTTTCAACTGAAGCTTCTTGTTTGGACATTCTTCTTGTCATCTTTTCCACTGTAATTGTGAGTGCCCTCTCTTCTATTTTAGGGGACAGAGAAAATGGTGATGTTTTATGTTTTTTCTCTATCAAGGAGAATTACAGAAGCTGCAGTTGCAGTGTGATATTTTGCAGTGGCCAGAAACGCGGAATATACTGAAATCCTATTTATTAATGTTTGCCAAATAAGAAACCAGTGCATACGGAAGTCTCCCTTGCAGTACCTGTCTCAGGTTGAAATCAGACAGTGTCTGATCCTTCCTTGCCACTTATAATGAGAAGCGAACCCAAAACGTACTGAAGACAACAGAAAGACCCCAGTGACTTCAGTGTATTTGGGCTCAGGCTCTCCCTTACTAACTTCATTTGCCCTTGCTAACAAGTATTACCAATATACCTTTTCCTGCCATCTTTTTGTTTTCCTCTGGATCCCAACAGGTGAGTTACAGGAAATAGCACCTGCCAGGAAGGAAAATTCTAAATAGTTCATTCTTGTATGCGCCGTCAGCATCTCTCCTCTTTGGCCTGTTGGATTGCTCTAGGTCAAATTTCCAGCCAAATGCAACAAAATAAAAGTCAACTTTTTCACCATGATGTCCTCTGTTTGTGGGAATTTTAACAATTTACTGGTAAATCCAACTCTTAAAGAGTTGTAGTGATGACTAATCACAAACAGACATGTAGTCACAGCTGCCCAGATATTTATTTCTTGTCTAAACCCAACTCTGAATAACTTAAGCACCTTAATAGAAGTGGAATAATAAATACAGTCCAAATATAGGCAGCGATCCAACCCAACCATCACAGCTCTCTTTTAAATCCCCCATCTTTCAACAGTGCTCGCTCCAATAGCTCTTACTATTGTATAACAAGAATGTAACAGAAGAGTGGACTGGGAGAGACTGGCATAGTTACCATATTTACCGCTTTCACCTAGTTCTTTATTTTTTTAAACTGAGTACATTCAGGTTTATCCTAAATTCTTTCCCCATACAAAGCATTAAACTCCCTCTGCTCTAACACACTGGGGCAGAGATAAATCAAACATATATGTGTCTGCACTGGACAGCATGGTGGGGGAGGGAAATGCTACTGCCGGTCTAGCCTTGGGTTTTCATCTCATTTTGAATAGGAAAAAGACTACCAGCCAGGGCTTCATGGCTCCAGTTAGGACCCAGACAGGACATCAGATCCACAGGTTTCCCAGGCAAGACTGAGAGCACCCAGTCGATGGGCTCCCTGCGAGCGAAAGGCTCGCCGAGGCACCTCCGAGCTACGGTTCCCAGGCAAGCAGAGCACTCACATAAGGAACAGCAGGTTCCTTATGCACTTTGGCTTTAGCTCCTCAAGGGAATTGCAATGGGGTAAGAAAAAATGTCAACAGTTAAGCAAACAGCTTTGGCTTCATTGGCAGGGTGATCACTTCATTAACGTCAACCCAAGGGTTAAAAGAAAAAAGAAAAAAAACCCAAACTTGGTTGTGCTCACCGAGGATCCCATGGGTTGCCAACAGGAAAATGGAAACAAAACGGACATGTTTTTAAGACATGTTTTGGGTTTTCTTACTGGCTTTTTCAGTACACTAGTTCATTTTTTTTCCTGCAACAATGATATTTAGAAACTTCTTTTTAATTAAAGCTTTTTTCTTCAGATAATCATGATTCTAGCTTTGCAAAGACCAAAATCTGCAAAATATCAATCTCCCAGTAAAAATCACAGAAGTTGACAAGCTACTGATTTTATCTCACATGGCACCAAGCTTATTTTGTTTCAGATTAAGTTAGCAAAGAACGGACTCAACAGAAACTAAATTATTTTGTCTCAATAGCAGCACATATGTAAGCAGCTCTAGTGGCCCTCACTGCTCTGCAAGGGAACGGGTACTCGAAGTGCAGAGCGGCACTACCTCTATATACACACTACACAGACATATAGACATATGTATCAGCTCAGACTTCATTTAGAAGTTAGATATGAGCTAAAAATCTCTCTTTCAAGGTTTTCCTACTCTTCAATTTACTTTGATAGATAAAACCCTAAGTTCCTGACCTGGCCTCTGTCATAAGGGTTGGCCCTTTTCACTCAGACACACAGTGAAGGTAAATCCTGCTGTTACAGTCCATCAAATAAGTTTCTGCCTCTTCTAACCTATAATTGAGGTTGTAACAGACAGCTTTGCGTTTTGCAAGACCAAAGGTTGTGCAACAGCGGCAGCTTTATTTAAAGGGAAAGATTTATCAGAGCCCAGAGCCAAGTAAGAGTTTTGGAAGATGAAAAAGAATTTCTCACTTTGAAGGAAGACTCAGGGCAAGAGCATTTAAAAGCTGATCTTCCCATAGTCTTCTCCATTTCTTGTCAGTGCTTCTACTGGAAATCGTAAAACATCCATGTGTAAATAAGGACTTCCATCTCTTACCGTAGTATCAACATCTCTGTTGCCAGTGCCACAGACTTTATTGTACCAGAGGTTAGGTGGAAGGGTTGTACAACCCCTCAAGGCTAAGTTTTGAGAATGTATTGGAGCAGCCCTAGCCAGGAGTAAAAACATTTTGTGGGCCAATGGTGATGCTTTTGGCTTGTCCTGCAAAGTCTTTCATTCCCTCCCAAAAGCAGGGGCACCATGCGCAGAGGCAAGGCAAAGGAAAGGCTCAGCAGGATGAAGGCTCCTTCACCGAGAATAAAAATCAGGTCTCCACAGGCCACTGGACAAGTCTCTGACAGTGACAAACAGTGCACAAGGAAACCACATGGGAACATCGCAAGCCAGCCTCTAGCAAACACGACTGAGGCAGGTACGAACCTCGCTCCTTGGGTCCCCGCTCCTTCAAATCAAGCAACATCCGTGCCTTGAAGAAGGCACTCAGGTTTTGGTAGGTTCAAGATCAAATACTGGAATGATATTCAACAATTTATCTGGGGACAGCTTCCCGAATTGGTCACTTGCCAAGGTTTTGTTTAGTGGTAACATGGAGAGGGAAGAGTCCCTTATGGCCGTAAGAGTGGTTATTTCACTGCTGCATCTTGGCCCATCTCTGAGGAGCTTTCTTCTGTATCTCTTCACCCAGAGCATTTCTCCCTGTTTTACATAGCCAGCTCCCTAGTTCTAAACTTGTTAAGTCRGTCCAGCCCCCCAGGCACAAGGGTGGTACCTTCCCACTTTCTGGCTTGCCATGGTCTGTTTATCTGATCTAATGAAGACATTTATGGGTTGATGGTCTGACAGATGCTCAATTTTCTGACTGGGTGAGGAAGTCAAACTGTTACATAAGAAGCCAATAAGTACCATTCATTCCTAAAGCAATAAAACACTACTGCGTTTCCAAGTTAATTGGCACAGCACAGCTAGTTTGCTGGGAGTGTATTTAATCAAATTTAATCTTTAGTTAGGGGCTTCTGTAGCACTCTACACTATGCTATCTGAGGATCTAGAACAGTAATGATTGCTGTTACAATGCACTGTTTTCCCTAGCCATATCCAGGATCAAAATGTACTGCTACCAGAGCAAAACATTCTTGGAGACATTTACACCTTTCACCATTTGCATACTTGCTGGGGGTTAATACACAGGTTTCCTAGCAAGTTAAAGTTCAGAAGGTTGCTCCTCTAACTAGAGTGTTTGGGTATTCCTTAAAATTCTAAAAATACTTGAAGGTTCCCTTATAAAAAAAAAAAGATCCATCCCTTATGAGGTTTACTCAGCACCATCTGTCCTAGGCATTTACTGGAGGCTCCACTTTGCCATCTACCATACATTAAATTCAGGAGTGCTTTGTGCTAAAGCACTCAGACTTGATGGGGCACGTTTTATGGGTTCATTACAGTGCGCCTCTGGAGTATTGCAAGGCACGAGACCAAAGGCTATGTCCTATTGGCTGCCTGAGTCATTTATTAATGGCCCCATTAAACACTCCCTCAAGCTTTCGATTGCAGTTATCCTGTTTTCTTTTAAATTATTTTTTCCTTTTGATTTTTGTTTCTACAGCTGAAGAAGATTAGGGAGTCCCAACAAGGCACTCAGATCAGGCATCTGAAAGGTGCCAAGCCCAGGACTTCAGTCCAGAGGTGTCACACCTCCGCTGCCAGGGCTGAAGGCCTCCACCATGGGCTCTGCCACCCTCCACCTGTGTGTTCATTAGCCACAAGAGGGGGACAGAGACTTGCACTGCATTGCATAAGCACAGTATGTGGGTCAAGTGGAAGATGGCTGGGGCGCCATATCCTGCTCTTTCCAGAGCTCCAAAATTCTCCCGTCAACAATCAAGGAGCCTCTTTTTCTCGTGCTTAACATCAGTGTTCACACTCCCATGCAGAGCAAAAATAAAACATTATTACAGCTTTAAGGGAATGTGAGCATGGGAAATGCAGTTCTGGGTAATCCACCTTTCCTATTGCTGGGTGTCAGCGAGGCGAAGAGGCGCGGACAACAAGCCGTGTGAACTCCACCTTGTTGACCCTTTGAGGGCCACCTTTCCCTCCAGAACATTCCCATCCTCTCCACCACTGGATTAATTGCACTGTGTCCTCAGAGAAGCAACAAAATAGAAGAAAAACTCAGAGACCCCTAAATCATTCCCCTGTGATTTACCCTGTTGCTACTGTTTTAGAAAATGTCAAGCTGCATCTTTAAGAGCGGACCTGTCTCTACAGCAAGAGTACAGAAAGCTGGCAGTTGAGAAAACAGGATGGATGACAGTTTTTGGCAGCACTTTCAGCTGTCTTGTTGGGTTTTTCAGATTAATCAGCCCCTTTGGAACACTGAACAGATCATGAGAACAGTCCCTCAATCCACGATCTTTTGCAGTGGAAAAGAAAAAAAAAAATAGTCATCACAAACTGGGACAGCAGCATAACAGAGACAGCCTTCTGAAGAAACTCAGTCTTGGCTCCGAGAAAGGTCAATCTCAAGACAGTGTCTGAAGTTAATGGCATGTCTGCATCGTCATCCCACTGCGTGTGCTCACACAGTGCCTCTTTTTTTCCCCTCCCCCTCAATATGTATTTTTCTGGAAGTCATGAATTGAAACAAAGCTTCTCCCCATGCTCCTAACTCCACCAGCTCATGCTTTGCTGAATACATCTTGTTTCTGTCAGATGTTGAAAAGATTGACCATCTTCTTTCAAGGAAAAAATCTTCTTTCTCCAATATCTAAAACTATGTGCATGTGCTCAACACACTTTCTTCTAAACACATTAAGTTTTACTTTTTCTGGGAGAAAAAAGAATTCAGAACCTTGTACTCTTAAAAATCCATCCTCAATAGCACATTTTCAGAATCTTAATTTTTCTCCATAAATTTTGAGTCAATGATACTGACTTGGCTAACCTCTCAAAAGTCAATTGGAATTAGGAGTTATTTTTCTGTTTCGTGTTCTCACTTCTTCAGTACTATTGTTGCTGTTTGAACAGATTCCAGCTCTCCTTAAGAGGCCGCTGTGTTTCAAACAGCAAGGAACATATATTGGCCTTAGTCCTACTATTTGCTTGTGCAAGTAGTCCTTTGCACCTGGACAAGTATCTGCTGAAGTCAGTGGGTGTTAAGGGTTGCCTGTTCTGGCTTGGACACAGAACAAGGTCTACATTTTATGGATCAGAAAAGTATGTGCAGTTAATAATCATGTAAGCTATTCATTAGATAATGCAACAGAATATTTTCTCATTGCCCATGCTGGCAGGAAGAGACTTCTGTAGTTATAAACTCTATGGCTCGTATACATCGGTTTAACTGCTTGCTAATCTGGGATAGCTCTATATTGTGCTTTGTAGTGTTGGCCCACGGTATTTGAAATTTAGGCAAAAATTATAATAAGCAAGTTTCCTGCAGAGTTTCTCCCTTCCTCCATTGTACAACAAGCTCCAACAGCTGACAATTAGCTGTTATGCAAGTTTCTGCTCACCATGAAGCATGTACAGATTTCGGTTTGCCTAAGATAGCAAACATGCAGAAGCCAATACTGAAATTATATTAATATAGTTACCATGCTTTTGACCTAAAGACTGAGCTCCTAGTACTGATCAGCATTGCTTTCAATGAGAACTTTGTACTATCTGTGAAAATGCTGCGTAACACAGGATAATGCTTTGCTTTATCCCTTCCTGCATCCCACCATGGCTATTATTTCCATGTCACGCCTACAAAGAGCTGTAGCACTCACAACAGAGATGGTCAGGTTTGAGCTACAGCATCTCCAGCAGGCTCTGCCTGCACCTGTTACTTCTCAATGCATTATCAGGACAAGGACTCTCAGGACCAAATTCTCAGGCATTCTTGCATTGCCCTGGGATGCCATCTATAGAGTTGATTTTCCCTGAAAAATAGATCCCACTGCCACTGGAACAGGCATTTCATTTCCAGTAGGGCTGGGCATGATTGATTTAAGGGCCAACCCATTGAACCAGAACAACCAAACTGGCCGTGTTCTGTTCGACATCCGYGGCACAGGTATGTCTTGATTGCTCCCATCAGTTTCATCCTAACTTGCCCTCCCATCCAGCTCCCCAGCTCTTGCTTTTGCCCAGTGATCTTCCTCACGTCCAGGCACCCACCTGCAGCCTCCATGATGAGCTGTGGCCATCACCAGGTAGCTAGTCGGTTCAGATAAGACATGCCAGGGTTGCAAAAAACATCTTTCTGGTAATGGGTTTATCACAAGCAGTTTTTATAGCAATAGCCCTGAGAAATCCCATCAGAGAAGAGATGACTCAGTCTTGTACAGACACTTTACACATCCAGACATTCTTGCATATATGAGAATCTACTGCGCATTAAGAAAAAAAAATGACCTCTGACTTTTTGTGCCTCTGCTCTATACTGTCATAAACAATATCATTTCAAGAGATGCTGTCAGCTTATATTTAGTCCATTTTTTTATTTTAAAAATAAGTCTTCTATAAAGCATAACATGAATAGAATTAAGAAAACAATCCTGTAAAACAAAACAAAAAACTGTGCTGTTGCATTTCAAACCTTTACCCCGTAGCACTGAAAACTTGGAATTGTCCACAAACGAACATGAGACCAACATGATATTTATTATCCAAGCTTAAAATAGCACAGAACAAACAGAATACAAATCATGGCAAGTAAAAATTAATTTA
The DNA here is from genome assembly GCF_003343035.1 of Apteryx rowi. NCBI lineage: Eukaryota > Metazoa > Chordata > Aves > Apterygiformes > Apterygidae > Apteryx > Apteryx rowi. Next base: position 5,479,401 of record NW_020447195.1, on the reverse strand, counting down.
AAAAATTCAGTTTAATAATCTAACAGTTTAGGGGCAATATGTGGTTTATATTGGCAGTGGCCTTTTAATCTTGCAAATCATATAATTAAGAAAACTTAATTAGTGAAAGCAGTGTTTGAATATTAGAGCTGTGAAAATATCTCAGAAAAAATTGCAAGTATTGGCTTGAACTTTTTTTTTTAAACCTCAGTTCTGTGTCTGCATGCACTTCTATTAATATAAATAAAAGGCAGGAATAAACAGATGGCAGGAGCATTCAGGAAATTGTGAAGTTCTAATGTTTGCAAAACCCAAAATTGCAACTGCTTGCACAGGGCCTGAGGCACAGCCAAGCAAGGAGAAGAAGCAGCACAACATGTCCTGCTCCTCGGTGAAACCCAACCGTCGCGGCCAGGCCGGGTGCGAGAGCGGACGCTGCGCTGAGCGAGCGCCGGCCTCCTCTCCTTCCACCGCCCCACCAAAAAAGCACACCAGTTACCCAGCCACAAAGAGAGACTACCTAAAATAAAGTCAACTGCCTGATTAAGAAAAATTGCATGCATGTCTGTTTGGATAGAGCCCTAACTTGTTTCATACGCCCAAAGGAGAACAACCAAAAAAAAAAAAAAGGCTTCTGGCAATTTTTAGGCTTAGAAACCCAAGTTAAATTCAGCCCTGGGTCTGAGTTAAAAGGCACCAGCACGCCATCGTGTCTCCCTTGCAGGAGGGATGTGTAGGGTTCCCATAAACTGCAAGGCCTCAGAGCTAAGACATTTATCTCCAGCCCAGCCCAGCCAGCTTTTACAAGTACAAAAACCCATTAAACTCACATTTCCTTTCTCAGCCAGGTAGTCAAGGAGAATCTATACAACATGAAAACTCCAAAGACTTTGCACATGCAAATGGTACACTCACTAAAGTAATGAAATCCGCAGGCAATATTCACCCTATCTTTGCAGTTTTGGAGAGAAGAAAAAAAAAAAGATACATCTATATATCTCTCTCTATATATAGATATATCTCAACAATGCTACTAAGCACCAAAAAGTTCTTATCTATGAAATCTAAGGGAACATTTCTCTACCTCAGAAAACCAGGAGTCTGGTATCTTCACAACTGGGCCACTGTAAGATTGCAGAAGAGTTACAGTTTGCAGTGAACCATCTTAAACAGATAGAGGGCATGGCTACATCCAAAGTTTCTTTTGCAATATTTACTCAAGAGAGTTTTATTGTTGCTGTTCTGCTTTGGGACATGTACAGTATTTTTCCAAATTGATGATTTATCATTGCCTTCAAAAAAATAAAGAATCTGTGTTATTCTTAAATTGATCAGATTGCTTTGTTTCTGGGGGACAATTCAGCGATTTTCATTTGCTTTATGGACAATCCCTGGTATGGGAACGGGGCTTGCAATCCAAAGCAGATCCAAATTTTTCCCAACAAGCCCCAGGACTTCTGAGTGTTTCAAGTCTCTCTTCTGACCTTCAAGCTGTGTCTTAACTTGCACAGAGCAAGGCCCCTCGAGTCCAGGGCTTCACCCTGCATCTTTTTTTCTCCCCCCAAGCTCTTCTCTCTATCCATACTTTGAAGGAAATTAACACCAACTATGATATACTGTTTTAAAAAAAAAAAAAAATCAAAATAGCCTTCTTGGAGCCCTAATTCTTGTTCTCTTAAAACAGAGGTCATCCCAAACAATATTAATAGAGACAGACTGCTCTTCCTGCCTTAAATCATACCACTGTGTTACTCATCGTAGCAGAAATCAAGAGCAACTACCAGGATATTATTAGCCGTATGACGTACTTTGCAGGTGACGTGGCACTGCGAGGTCTCCGGCAGCAGTCGGAGGTACGTGCCGGTGGGTAGACGAGCACGGTGAAGCTCTCAGTCCTGCCGTTTGCTCAGCCCCCACTGCCCCGTGCCAGGGCTTCCTGCCAGCTCCGCTCTCTCCAGGAGCTCCAGGATAAGGACCACAACAGACCTCCTGGATGAGGGGCCAAGTTATTGCACCTTTCTATGTGGCTCAAACAGTTTATCAAGATGCATTAGGAGYAGAGCACCATTTGTTGCCCTCATGGCTGGCACTACATGTATAAATTTTTTTGAGCTAAGTAAAGCTGTATACTTGATATCACAGAGAATTTTGCATTTTCTCCCCTTTTATTTCCTCTCCTTCTGCTTTTTCCTTTACAGAAACCAATATTTTGGATTCCCACATATCCTAAAAGTCTCCTGCATAAAGAGCTAGTGGATAGCAGTTATTCTGTATAGAAAATGTGCTTTTTTCAACAAATGCATTCTTTTCTTAACTCGTTAGCTCAAGAGTGCAGCAGTGCTTGGCAGTTAACATCCAACCTGAAATCATGATATATTAAAGGTTTTAATCTCCTGTAACTGGAAAAAGTTTTCCAAAGAAAACAGGGGTGTACAAACAGCACCTCCCCAGTCTGAATGTCTGTTACCCAAACACATGTCACCTACTTAATCCATCCAAGCAACTCTCCAGTCAAAAAGCAGGGCAAAGTTGTCTGCCTGGATCGGCAGAGCAGGGTCTGTCCGAGGAGCAGACATCTGTGCTAAAATGTGTCCTGCTCATTTAACCTTCTTCTACTCCTGCCAGTGCACCACATTTTACCAAGCAAACAAAATCCCCCCGATCGAGGTAGTTTTTAGCCTTCAGTAATGCCTCCCAAATCCCCAGGTAAGCAAAATGCTGTAGTATTAGCTGAAGTCTGAATGCCAGGTATATTCTCAAATCTAGCCAAAATTAACTGTAGATTTATTCTCTCGACTACAAAACGACCTAAATGCCTGGGAAACCCCAATGCAAGAGTACAAAGACCTTGTCCTTTTTTGTGCCTATTAGAGGTCCCAAGAAACAAGACTGACCATCCAAGAAAATTAACATTTGTTTCTGACAGAGATCTACGCAAAGGAACAGGGTTTTAATTTAGGGCTCTTTTCATCAGAACGATAACAGCTGTCATCTACTGTGTGAGCGCAGTAATTACTGCATCTCGTATGTGGAAAATGAATACCTGATGTTTCATTTACACAATAAAATCTCAATCTGCAGTCCCAGAGAAACATTTGCAGACAGCCAGCGACATTCCCACGGCCAGCGCGTACCCCACCTCCAAAGTCCCACTATTTGCAGCCAGGCCCCCAAAACACTCAGTGGTTTTCATGTTCCCTCCAACAAAGGGCAAAAGAGTCTGTGATAATATTTATGATCCTAAAGTTTCAAAATCCAACCCGATTTATCCTGCTCTTTCTCAGGCAATTCGAAATAAATCAAATTTTGTTAAGTAGCATGAATATCCTGTCTCACCTGGAATTTATCCCATTACTTCTAGTCCTAACTGGCACGCACACACACACACAGAGAATAGATTATTGTTCCACTCACCATTACCACAGCTGTACAAGAAAATAAATAGGAAGCCACAGACTAGGGATTCAGACATCCTTTTTTCTTTGTTTTAAACAGAACTTGATTGATAAATATATTCAAATGTTTGTCATAGACCTTAAAAACAGAGCTTGATTAGGGATCTAAGTTTCTCCAGGGCTGAGGAACTTCATTATAATGAGATCTGATCCAGTTTCTGAATAGAAACGGAATTGGATTTCGAAAGCTGAGCAGCCCGACGAAAGAATGCAACGCTTTTGCTTACTAATAGAACAGAGTCTAGCTAGTGTCATTATGGGAATGAAACTAATTAAAAAAAAAAAACAACACATTTCCATCAAAACACATGTAATTGTACAGTAGAGATCATTTTAAAAGTATACGTTTCCTGATCATTAATACAAGTGAAGTAAAATTACACGTTTTGCAGAACTGCTTGTACCAGCCTGGGCTGTATTATGAGGCAGGGGGCCAAGAGCTCAGTACTCCCAACCTCGGAAAAGTACCAGTAATTCCTGTATTACCTCTCACCTTGGAGAGCAAAATAATTTCAGTGCATTGTGCTGGTTTTTAATCAATTGAAGAGGATGTGGAAAATGACTTTGGATTAGATAAATCACTTGGAAACTTATTCCAATCAATCATTTCCCCCTTTCTAGCCATGCCCTGAAGATGTTTTGCCTACGACCGGTTTGCATTCAAATRAGCAAGCGTGTATCCCGTTTGCATACGCAAGCCGTGCAGCGGCACGCTCGAATCGGACAAAAAGGCACCTACCCCCCCCCCCCATCTGCCTCCCCGCAGCCGCCTTCCTGCTTCAAGCTACCACGGAGCAGGTCCCGATTTTAGGGTTTGATTCACTCGGCAGCGCAAAAGCAAGGAGGTGGGAGCCTAAACGATTGCTTTGATTAAATCAAATGAGGTTCACGTTAGACAGGGGGTAAATACAAAGTGCCCGAATTTATCTGAAAATTTAAGATTGTGAGCTTAAGTTTTTATCAGTTCCAATGCCATTTCAGCCAGCTCTGAGCTCTTGTGGTTAACTTATAGCTTGTGTTCTCAGAAAAGCAGAGAAACCCGGGCATTCGCATCGGTCTCGAATCTAATGGAGCCTGGGTGCACAGAGCCGATAGTTTCTGTGAAGAACTGCCAAAACGAGCCTTAAAGACACTCACTAGAAAATAGGTTTCCACAAAAACTGCTCAGTGCAATGAGTATGTGGAGAAATCACTGTGTGGTAACAGCTGGAAACTTTACCCAGAAAAAGAGAGTTTATGTCCAAAACAGAAACCTTGTTTCTGACCATGCCTATTTGTAAAAAAMCCCATAATAATAAAAAAATTAACAAAGAGAAAGTAGTTCTTTTCTGTATCAGAATAATTCAAGATTTTTTTTTTTGCCTCAAAAATTGTTAAACATTTTTGTTTCACCAATAGGTAATTTCACAGACAAGAGGGAAGGGAACTGACAAAGCATTTTCTGATCATGTTTCATTTAAAGGAAGATGATTTTTAGGAGGGAAGCTGGGAATCCAGGACAAGAAATTTAAACTGACAGGATTGCTTGGAATAAGGAAGGATTTTCAGCAACTGAAATTACAGCTCTCTAAAATGACTTATTCTAACTCACGATGTAAGAGTGCTTATAGCAGTTAATTAAAAAAAAAGAAAGAAAAAATCATAAAAATCGATAGAAGAACAGGGCTGGAAGGGATCTCAAGCGATCTTCCAGCTCTTCCCTTTGTCATTCCAGACTGGTGTTTGTCTAGCTTTTCCTCAGCTGAATCCGACACTATTAAAAATATCCTCTTACTGCTAAAATGTTTTCCTGATGTCTAGCTTTATATTCAAGACACTGCTTCTTTTGGATGTGTGGATATAGAGAACAAATTATTTTCTGCTTTTTGAAGAATTATAATGCCTTCCTGGCCTTGTCTTCAAGCAAAGCAACCCCAAATTCAATCTTTCTTTGTAGGCTGCATTTATCCTGTTATCTTTGTCCTTTCTCTCTGGACATGCTTCACGTGGTCCACATCTTTCCCTGTGTGGATTGCCCAGTCTTCGATATAGTCTTCCGCTGATGCTTTACCAGTACTAACTGGAGTTTAAGATTACCTGTGATCCTTTCTGCGGGCCTTAGTCCAGCTATATAGCGTTTTGGCAACAGCATGAAAACATTGATTCACGTTCAGAAAACGAGCCAGTGCAACCACTGCATCTATGAGTTTTTTCAGGACTCAGACATAGGCAGGTTTTCTTCCTGGGATCCACTGAGAATAAGATCGATACTTCAGAGATCCTTGTCCCCCCCAGATTAAGCAGAAAGCCTGAATGGATGGGGGATGCCTTTAATAATAAATACAAAACTTTGACCATGAACACATGGTCAGAGGGCTACCAAGTCCTCAGCTGCAGTGGCTTGATTTAAGTCTGCCTTTGGCTTCTAAACTTAGAAGTAATGCAAGTGGGATATGATTTTCTAGATTAATTTGCAATGTTACAAACTATCTTGGCTATTACGAAACAGTGATTTAAGCAACCAAACTAATTTTAGATCACTCTCTATGTGCAAATTTTGCCACTGAAAACACACCTTAAATACTAGTCATCCTTCAATTTGCAGACTCCAAGAACTATTTCATCAGCAAATGGTTTTGTCAGGAGCACCAAGTAATTGCAGTGCCTTTATGATGCTGTGTTGTGATATTTGTCCATCTCAAAGACCACCTAGGTGTGATAGTACGTTGTGTGACAAGATGCATCAAGAGCAGTGCTTTTGGCCTTTCTACAGCTGTGGTCAACACATCATCGATTCTTCCTTATTCTCTTGAAAAGTAAGATTAGAAGGTTGAAATGTAAGATTAGAAGGACAGGTGATAAAAAGTGCAGAGTAAGCAGAAAATGTAAGCAATGTTTTCAGCTGCAGGAGGAGTTTTCTACTCTACTTGCTGGCTGTCTTTTTTGAAACTCAAGACAAAGGATGTCCTTTATATTACAGCATTGTCCATGTTATGCATCTCCAAAGCCTAGAGTTCAGTTTAACAAGAAAAAAAGTGACTTAACTACAAGAGGTCACACAAACAAACATTGAGAGCAAGTAGCAAGCGTTTCAAGCGGAGCCAGCCCCTTGCTTCTCTAAAACAGGGATTTTCATAAACGCAGATTCCTAAAATTCAGGAAAAGACATAGCACTGCTTTGACACCTGTCCTCCCACGCCATCAGTCGCAGCACATCACAAAAAGGACATTCCCATGTCCTGCTGCCAAATCTACCACCGGCAATGTATCTACTAGCAAAGCAGATTTTCAAAATAAAACAATGCATGACAGGTTGGTTCATTTGCTTAGGAAATGTCAATACTCCCATTTGACAGTTGAGAACTGATCCCACTTGCAAAGGGAAGCCAGTTGCTCAACCGAGCACCCACTGTGGCAATTTCAGCATAATTAGCAGAATACATTTAGTCTTAACCTTCTTCTGATGAATTCGGTCACACCTGTTTATGTGAAATCAATTAAGAGACCTTAATCTTCTCAGACAGTTTCCAACACTCCATCCACAGGTTCAGGCCTGTTTCTTGTATTGCAAAGTTTAAATTATATTAAAAAAGAAACAATTATCCTATAAACATGAAGAACTAAATTATGTTTTCATAATTAAAGCCAGTTACACTTAGTCTGCAGCCTTTTGGTGGCCAGACGTATATCAAACAGTGCTGTGTGCTTTGGTTCGGACAAGAGGAGGGGTGAACAGAATAAGCCCAAAGAAAGGTCAGCGTGAAGGGGTCTACACACTCCCCCGTGCAGCCACGTGCCCGTAGGCATATGGTTCCTGTGCCTGGATCTGCTGAGGATTCATAGTGACATAAGGACGAAGTCTGGTAACGGGATCATCCGAGCAAAGGGAGCCCAGACTGTCTCCCCACAGCATCCAGAATCCCCCCTTCTTAAGGAGAACCTTGTGGGAAGGATTTAATTTCACCTTACTTCAGGCACATCCCTAAAGTAGGCATCTACAGCAGGTCAGATGAATCATACTTCAGAAGTGCCTATATTTCTCCACTAATTACGAAAGGAGCCTCCAAGAAGCTCAGGTGTAGGCATCTAGAGTTTGATGAGATAAATCCCACCATTAGTGGGGATGTACAAACAGCACTGATATACAGTGAAAGAACAAGATGTATTTATACCTCTGCTCACCTTTGAAGTCAGAAGCTACCCTATTAGTTAAAGCTAAAAAAAGAAAAGTATTACTGGTCTCCATTGGGCATGGTTTGTGGTTTATAGCATGAAGAGTCCTGGCAGTGTTTTGTGCCAAAGAAGAATTTAAATCTCACATCTGTGTTTGTTTCTTGGATCTACTATTCTGGCAAATGAGTCATCCTCAGAAACCTTAAATTACTTTTCATCATACRTCAAATATCATCAAAAGCACTGAATTAGTGTCCAGAAACAGTTCTAACTGAAGTCAAAATTGGGTTTTAGGACTTTCACAAGATTATCTAGTGGGACATAAATGAAATGTGCTACTACCTTGAGGTTTTTGGAGCCAAATCTCTGTTTAATGCACAGAGCTGCCCAAGACTTCGCTGAGGTCAAACAAAAGCAATCAAATCCAGCGATGTTAACTGAGAACCCCCTGCCATTTAGTATGTATCATGCCTGAGAATTAACCCACTCCACTAGGCCTCCTTGGATGTTAAGATCCTGCTCAGTGTAAATAAGTACGACTAGTTCCAAATCTGCTAATAAATAGGTGTGCACGTTTCTTTTGCAGTAGCACACATGCAATCTTTAAAGCCATGTTCCTCATACTCTTAAAAGGTGGATTAAACAAAAACAAAAACAACACTTTTCTTGGGGTTGTGGGGGGGGAGAAGAAAGGAAAATATCAAGTAGCAGCTAAAATCTGTTTGAGATCAACTTTTGTTTTATAAACTTTGGGTTTCATTCCAATTATTAGGGAGATGTATAATAACTGGCTTTCACATAATTTTCTTTGGACTGTCTCCCCAAAGCCACAATTAATGTAAATACCAGCATCTTGTTAGTAATTTCCTTTCATCGATAAACACTGAAATGCAATGATCYGACCACAAATCACAAAGCAAATAAGCTAGCAGTGCTGTTTCAGTCTACACTGTTATTATCAACTCTGTAGTGTACAAACTGCATAAGGGAGATGTTTTGTGAAAAGGAGAAATCTTTAACTACTTGGAAAAGTTTCATTACATGAGAAAGCAGTAGATCTCTTACCATTCCAAACACTGGGAACATCAGCTTCTAGGAGCTCTTACAGGCAAGCCTGTGCTAAGGAGCAGGAGCAGAGCCAGCTGTCCTGAAGTCAGAAGAACTGTGCTGTGGACATCATATCAGAGACCGAACTACAGTCATTCTTTATGTGCACACATCAGAAAAGGACAAGCTGGAGTAAATCTTTTTTTTTTTTTCCAGTTGCTTTTGAGAAGCCTGTAGTGATGGGCTACACTTGCCCACAGCATTCAATGACTCCCACTCTTTATCTGGTCTGTGCAGCACGAGACAGATGGGTAGGGAGAAAGGACCTTCCAGCACACACGACCCTCGGACTTTTAGTTTGCTATTGCTATGCTTTTTCTGTTTTAGCATTCACCTGTAGGTGTGCAAAATACTGAAATTTTATGCCCTATTTTCGCTTTATAACTGCACATAGATTTAACAGCAATAAATAGTATCTCCAGTCAAAGAAAAGAGTGAACACCCAAATAACTGAAGTAGGCTTTGGTCTCCCACCAGCCAAGATCCCTCTTTGCCAAATCACCTCTTCTGTGCCACTCAGTCACAAACTCCTTGCTCATTTAAGCACCACCTCCTGAGCTGTGCCAGACCCAGACTCCTTCCCGGGGAGGAGTGAAACACAACCCAGAGGACCTTCACCCACACTCTTCTAGCGGAGGAGAGAAAGGAAAATGAATGGGAGAGAGAGATGAGAGGAGATGAGCAGTGATACAATAATATGCAATGGTAAAAGACAGTTTTCCAGGGAAAAAATGAAAACCTTTACTTGAAACACAATTGGCACACRCAGCAAAACAAAGTCTGACTGCATGACCAGAGCACCAAACTCTGTAGCAGGACCATTCCCTGCAAAGGTCACCGGAGACATGCTTGTGATGGTCTGGTTTGTGGACAACTGCAGCTGATATCACTTTCACCAAGGTGAAATTTTAGTTTTTAATTTAGCATTTTGTAAAGGGAATAGTTCCATTCCTGTTCTTCCATGAACCTCTACCAAGCAGTCTCTCAAGAGTGGCTGCAGAGCAATGACTTACCAGTAGGCAAAGTTCTCATTCTCTTGATCRGGCCCCAGGATCCCATTCTCAGGTGGGATAAGCTGCCAGTAATAGCTGTGAGGAAGAAGATGGATGGATAATGAAATTAATTCCCTTGCCTTTCTAAGCAGAAGCAACTAAGTAACATCCTTCCATATCTGGGCATCTTGCAGTTCAGAGTGTGCCTCTCTTCAGGGCAATCATGCAAGATAGACACGATAACTTGTTTTCAATGATAAGAAATGTAGATGCCAAGAGGAGGAATAATTTACTCACGGCCATGTAAGAAATCTGAACAAGAGGAAACAGGGTGCATGGAAGTATTGTAGTCTACAGTGTTCTGCTGAGATACCTTCTGCTGAGATACCTTCTGCTTTCTGAACTCGCTTGCACAGATCCCTGCATGGGTTAGCTTACTTTGCTGAGAGAGGGAAATTCGCTTCCAGTACCCCAGAAGTGCAGATCCAGGTTACTCTGCCAAAAGAGCTAGTCCCAACCAGCTCAGGTATCTCTGGGCTGCAGTACAGTCTGCAGTGTAGACATTCATCAGATCTTCTCAGGTCAGAGATTAGTGCCTAATCCCTTGGCCACGTTTCCCTGTAGGAACTTTGCAGTACTAGGGCTTTGCTCATCTCTAGAGCCAATGGTTTTGCAAGGCCCAAACTAGTTTGCAAGGACTGCAAAACTTGTTTGAACTCATATTTTCCCAGTCACAAAGGGCTGCTCAGTCCCTCCCCCAGTCCCACAGCGTGAGGACTAGAAATTTGGCCCAAAAGTTGACTCTTTTGGAAACTGATAATCTCAAAAATGGAGCAGATGTYTGGATGTAGAAACAGTAGAAAAAGAATACATCATCCTTGCATACTCTTATGTTCTCTCTCCCCCATCTTTTTCCCTTGAGACTATTTCAATATTCCAGTTCCCACCCCAATTTCTGTTCTCTGTTCAGGTTTTCATTGCGCTCCTGGTCCAAGAGCTGCACATCCCTTTCCATCTGTTTTTGGCCATGTAGTTAGCAGTGCCTATAGATTATTTGCGAAGGCTTGCAACCCCACTGCAGTACATTTCTCAACATTAAGCTCTTCCAGCTTCTTGTTGATCCAAGTCACTCTGAATTTTATTACCCTCCTTCGTACTGCCCGACTCCCTGACCCTGTAGTTTATGGTTAGCCCAATCCTTGCCTTTCCATCAGAAGACACTTCTCAGCTAACATTAGAATCAAGCCTTTCAGAGCTGCTGATATAAGAGAAACCCCTAAGAAATCCCAAAGGGTGGAACTGGGGATGTGAAGAGCACAGAAGCAATAAGCTTGTTCCCTAGCAGGCATGATCAAAATGATGGATCTTGCCAAAAGCGTCAGTTGCCCAATTTTTGTTCTTAYTAAAGCTATAGGGTTTCCTTCACACCCTTTAATTACTCAAACCTTACTTAAGGAACGTGGTTCAAACAAACAAACATAAAAAAAAGTTACAACAACGTAGCATGATCTTGACATACAAGATGTCAGAACCATTATAAACCCCTTTATTCCAGAATGATGTCTTTTGTGCTTCGAGGCATGCTTGCTATTCATAGATCTACTGCTCAGCTGTTCCAGTTTTTAGTTCTGCATAAATGCCCACTCATTATGTCCAGAGGGTTTTGCCTGTAGCTTTGTGTTTGTAGCCTTGAGGCAAATGTCTTGATGGCTTAGGGAACTCGTAGCGAATGACCAAATAACATCGGATTTTCCACAGCAACGAAGCCATTATGGGACAGCATTTCTATGTAACAGCACCCTTCAGTGTGCAATCACTATAACTAAGGATTTAACCAGGCTCTGGGGACATAACAAAATCACTTTGAAGCCAAAAAATGCACAGTGAAACGTTAAGCATTAGATTTCTGAAATGCTTCTCAGAACTGCTCAAGTCAGGCAGCTTCATCAGTTACAGTAAAACCAAACGAGGGAAAAGGAGTTTTATGAATGTCTTAAGAATGAATCCAAGTATTAAAACCTGTACATGCAGATCTGCAGTTGTACACCGTTATTGCAGTTGCATGGAGCCATCATAAGCACAGACACTAGAGTCCTATTTAGCTTTAATGTTTTTAAATGCAAAAATCTTAGCTATTGCAGAATTTCTAAATATGTTGCTCACAGAGCTCTGAGAAAATCCATAGTTAGGCTGTAGGAGGTTACAAAAGCCCATGGAAAGGTTCAGCACATATTTTATTACAAGAGCTACCTACCTCCTAGCTAAAGGATTTTACAATTCATTTTACAACATGCAAACTTTGCTCTTGTATCTACCTTCTTGTTGCAAAAACACCTCCTGGTTTCAAGAGTCATGAATGGCTGCTAAGATACACCCCAGCTTTCAAAGACTAAATCATTCATCAATGAATCCTGGTACTGCCTGAACTATGACAATGCTGTATCTCAGTGCATCTACTGCAGCTATTACAGGAATCCAGCAAATGAACGAAGCACTGTCATACGCTCCTCATGAGCTGGCCACAAACCTGAGAACTTCTCAAAACTACCTCCTGCTTTGCTATGAGCCTCCTTGCATAGGTTAGACATCTCAGTTAGCTCAGGACTATAGTGAGGGAGTTGCATGTACCCAAGGTGTTTGTGAAAGGAGCTTCAAATACAGGGAGAATATGCTGATGGAACCAAGAACTTATATATGCAATATCTATTGAATCCCCCATGTCTTCTACCATTAGGTTTTTGAATGGTAAGTTTGGCTGGGGAGGTACCTCGTCATTTTAACAACCTTCTGTCCTGGATACCGGGTTACCTGGTCATATCCCTGCTCTATCCATCCCCTGATATACTTAAAATGAGATAAGATCTTCCCAGTTGTACAAATAATGAACYGCCCAAGTGTCCCATGACCTTCACAAATAAAGCTGGGCAAATACTGTAAAAAAGACTGCAAACAAATATTAGTTTTTGATTTAGAATGAACCAACTTTTTTGTGCTTACATCACTCTTCACCTTCGCTTGCCTGTTTGATCACAAAAGTAAATTTGCCAATACACATGCACAGAATGTAGTTTTCAAAATGTCTTTAAAAAAAAAAAAAGAAAAAAATAGGAGGAGACTATCTGTAAGTCCATGCACCCATCTGAAATGACAATTTATCTATCCATTCAGGTAACTGGAACACCATGTGACTTTCAAATCAGACATAGCTAAATAATGCATTTCAAGTTTCAAAAACTGGTGATTAAAACTATTCTTTTGGAACTGTATCTGAATGAAAACGTTTGAATTATAGATGCTGTACAAGTACACCACAAATACAAAGTCTGCTCTACAGCTGCCTCTCAGTCTACTCCTTTGGTCTCCTTTCTTGCCATTAATAAATCTTTTGCTTAAACTGATATTCTGCAAACATCTCACTGGACCTACCTCATTGCCCAGAGGAGGCAGGACCCCAAACCTGGGCCATGGCAGCTGCAATAGTCCTCAACAACTGATTAGAGAATTGCTCTAGTGAGCTTCCTGCTGAATTAGAGGTCTGTACAGACCATGTTTGCAACATAAACAGAATAAAGATTTGTGATGGAAGGAATCAAGGATAAACTGTAAGTGATGGGAGAAAAAAAACAAGGTCATGTAAAGTGGAAGACTGATTTTTGAGAAGCAATAAAGGAAGTCAGAGTCTCTCCAGTGAAGGAATCCCTCAAACCGGAAGGGAAATTATGACATACGAGAAGCTGAAACCTATCAAAAGTTCTTTCCCTCTCTCTACTCTGTGAGGTATTTCACATACCCAGATGTATGCGATTTCACATACCCAAGTGTATATATACAATAGCTTGCACCAGGAGAGTCCCCCCACGTTAACCTCTGTGCTTTGCCTTCCCTGCATCCATCCAGGCTGCCCTTGGTGCTGAAAACTGGAAGAGGAGATCATGCGGAAAGAGAGAGGGATGCTGTTTTGCTGAAGAGGGGGATGGAAATAATCATATGCAGACCAATCTGTGCAAGGCAACCTGCACTCGTCAGGCACGGATTTCATATGGGGCCTTCGTTAATGAGCTCCCCGTCATGACACATGAGAAACTCCACCGGTGCTTCGAAGAGAGTGGGCAGGCTGCTGCCGGCAAGACACCTGCCTTCTGGACATATGGTTGCTTTCTCCCAACAAAGAGGGGAAATGCAATTCAGCCGAGGACAGAGCACGGAGCAGCGTGGTTCAGAGAGCACAATGCCCGCAATTCCACGAATACTCAGAGACCGAGAAGAATAAGGCATGAGATCCTGGCTGGTTCCTTCCATCCTTCAAAACAAAGCACCCCAAGCAAGCCCTCATTTTACTCAAAACAAATCTCTGCGGATGAGAAGCTGTGCTTTAATAAACCTGCAGAGTTGTTAAGGGTTGGATAAGGGCAGCATTTAGGAGGCAGGAAGTTGAAGCTCCAGAAGTGCATGACTGCATAGAAAAATTAGAGGTGCAAGATCTCTTGTACTGAAACAAATGACCCTGTTGTATAATAAGGTAGCACGGCCCAGCATACGATCACCATGGAAAAAGGGGCTCCCAGTCACATCTCTCCCCGGTTTGTAACCCTAACACACAAGAGCTATCACATTATAACGCATCTCAGCAAAGCTAACTTCAGAGCAGTGAATTAATCTGACTGCCCATCTCGCCCCACATACAGCATGATTTTTACATCTCCAAGAAGGCTGGATTTATAGCAGCAGCCAGCAACATCACTGTCACAGCAGGTTAGTGCTGCCAAGAGAAGTAGCAGGAAGAATAACCTCTATACTACACAGGCTTACAAAATGGTTCAACCCAGCAGCGCTGCTAGGCAGTGTTCTAGTCCAGCAGTGAYTCACCATAAATGCTCACATGCTCATCATGTGCTGAAAAACACTGCAGAAATCTCCCTTCGATGAGGCCCTGCAATAGCCCTACTAGGGCCAGGCTGCGGTAGACGCAGCCTGGAAGAGCAGTTCTGCGTTTTACCCCAAGCTTCTTCCCTCCGAGGGGTGCAATTTCTTACCTGCCCCGGTGATGCTGGATTTTTATACCCTAATGGAAGAAAGAATCCTGGCCTCAGTTTTTTTTAGGTTCATATTTTTGAGAAGAAAGTATGTTCTTTGATACCTCTCCCTTGTATCATAAGGGTCAGCTAACATGCCAGAGGGAGCACTCTCCATTAGTAATGATTAAAAGAACAGAGAAAGAAATTTAGTTGTTTTCATTATTTGCCCCGCTCAAGGTTCATGAGTTTTCAGGTTTCTTCCTCAAAACACAGAACCTTCTCTTCTTCAAACTGATCTTTTGAGTAAAATAGGAATCACAGCTCCTGTTGTCTACAAAGTAGTTAGGACACAGTCCCAAAGTTGCCTGCATGTGACTATCTTTTTAGCCTCAAAAGCAAGTGCARGACACAAGTCAACTAAGAGATTATTCAACAGCCAGACATCAAATCGTCAGATCCAGGGATCAGCACTCACACCCAGCAGAGCAGACTGGTTTGCTTGACTCATTATTGTAATGGGCTTATTAAACTCTTGAGAGAGGATATTCCACAACATCCAGGCTCTGATGCATCATATAATAGGCATTTCCACCTTTCTGAGTGAAGTTTTGTTAACACCCCTAAATACASACTGATCTAGACTGCATTTAGGGCTCAGGGGACTGCACGTAGGAACCACACGAGTAGGCAGCTTTTCCTGTGTCATCCTGACAACAGCTGTACAATCGCACAGCCCATCCTGGATCTGCATGGGTAGACACCTTGAAAGGCAGGGTTATAAATCCCAGAGAAGAAGGGAAGAGAAGAATGGGAGGAAAGAAAGAAAAAAGTGTTTTGCAAATTAAATGAGCCATATTAGTGCAGACTGGGAGCTCCTGTCTCCATAAAATCCTCTCTTTCAACAAGCYTGTGTATTTCCTTCTTTCCCCTGCCTGTTTTTGAGTTTGCACCCTAGTGCAAGGCAGGGAAAGTTTTTGTTTTTGTTTTTCTCCTCCCTCCCCGAGCTAGTAGTTTTATGAGGCTTCTTTCAAAAGGGATGCAAGAGGGGGAGGAGAAGAGACATAGTAAACATGGAAAAAAAAAAGTTAAATTTTTTCACCAACTGCAAGTCCAGTTCCTTGTTCAGTCAATCTATATTATGCATGCTAAGTCGATAGCATAGGTTTCCTACTGAGGACACTTTTCACCCCAGGACTGCAGCATAGAMCACTCACCTTCCTCCCAGCTCTTCTCTGTGTCCCCATCAGACACATGTGCTTGAGGCACAGGAGGACATTGTCCTTGATCTGCAAAGGCGCCTAGGTACTTTGCTGCTACTTATTTCAGCAACAGTTAGGGGCCCTAAACGCATGCATGAGCTGGCCACAGGTGATGTGGGATGGAGGGCAGTGTAGTAAGACACAAGTTCATGTCTCTCATAGCCAGAGCAAGCAGCTCCCTTGAGACTTTCCTGATGCACAAAGGCATGAATACCCCATGGGCATACCCGCCACGCGTTGCGGGACCTGGGCAGGAGCAGAGGACCACAGCCACAGGAGTCCTGCCGGGAGCGGTTCAGCAAGGGATGAACCAGCCAAACCCTGTGAAAACAAAAACTCACAGGAAATCCAGCACTGCCTCCCGTCCAGGTCTCTTCTTCACTTACGACAACTCCCAGGCTGTGCTGGAAGCAGCTGGGTTGGTTCAGCTATTAAAATCATAGTCAGTTCCTTAAGCAACAGCCAAAAATAACTTCCCAGCAGCTCCGCTGCCCATCCCTGTTCCCGCAGAGGGGCCGAGGCACCTGTCCCGGCACCGACCCAGGCACCAAATCCCCCATCCCAGCCCCACGTTCCCCAGAGCCTCTCAGTTGGACAGCTTTAGGGGGCAGCATGCCCCAGCCCACACTTACACCCAGCCAGAAGGAGCGTTTTGAAGCTCAGCTTTGCCTTGTGCCCTCCCCAGGGCAGTGAATTTCTCTGCTCTGTTTTTTGGACGTGGCAGCTCTAGGTAATAAGGTCCATGGCCATAGCTACGCTTCGGGGCACTTAGCAGACTTTCCTAAGCCCTAGACAGCGTTTCCTAATGCATCAGGGCACAGACAGCGTCCAAACTTTGTGATTTCTTGGGATTTTTCCCCCATCATCTCCACGTGTTCTTCCATTAAAGAACTAGGTCTTACAGGAAGAAACGCCTCTCATGCGGGATGCCCRGGCAGCTGGCCACCAAGTCACTAGCAAATTAGCTCAATGGGGCCTTTGCACAAAATTCAGTCACTTGTACTGCCTAAGCCTCCAAATAAGGTGAATTTCTGGAGCTCGTAGGCCATTTTCTGACCTCTGCATTAGCATCCGAGTCACCCGCTGTAATTAGGCAAAATAAGCACGCCTCGGCTGTGTGACTCGACAAGCTTCTGCAAACCACGATTTTGGTGACAACACCATACCGCAGCCCTGCTGCAGAGGAAGGTTTTCCTCCAGCGTGCGGCATCCAACAGGCTCGGGGAATGGAAACGGCTCTTTCGAAAGGGATGATTTCCCGTGTCACTGGTCCGCCATTCGCTTTCTCTTCGCGGTCGTACTTATCTCTGGGTTTTTGTTTTGCCTCCRTACACGCATGCCGCACCAGTTTTCCAAAGGAGACAAAAACCACCCCGAAATAGTTTCAAGCCCAATTACAGACACTGTCATTTTGGAAGGCCCAGGTTCCTGATATCCCATTTCATAAAGCTCTTTCACCTATTTTCATCCCTTTTATGAAAAAAATATAAAAAAAGGTTCCTTGGTTTTAATCTTGTAAAACACATTATGCAAATTTATGGGTTTTATGTAAGATGATGGCCTGGGGCCATATCACCCCTGGCCCTGGCTGTGATCTTGTTAGATCTCCCAGCCGGACAGGCTGGGGCCTGCTGGGCCCTGGCTGGGAGACCTCCGCCGGGAGCCAGGTGCTGCCGGCAGCCGAGCCGGCGAGGCGGTAGGTGGCCCCCGTTCCTGTGAGTCAGCACCGAAGCGATGTTCGAGCACGACCGACGGGACCCGCTGTGCGGCGGCGCACGTCGGAGGAGAGGAAAACCCCAGGTCCCAGCTCCCCCGTGCACTTCGCGGCTCGAAACGCAAAGCGGTTCCAACGGGAAAGCCTTGAGGTTTGTTTGAGGAGAGCGTCTGGGATGCCCTGAACAACCCAGGCAAACGGGGCTGTTTGGAGCAATCCAAACAGTGGATCATGCTTTCTTGCCCACGTTTTGAGCAACATGAGAAAAATGAATGGAAAGAAAACCCTATAACTGATTCAATGCGTTTCACCCACTCTCAAACCTACCTTTTAAACTAACACCCAGCAGTTCATTCTCATCTTTACCTTCTCCTTCTGGGGCAATTTACTTCCCCACACCTTGCCAGCAAATATTAAAGAAGGATAGAGAAATCATCATTTTAGCAGCACCTCCATTGCTCTTTAACACCAGCATCAATCATGCAAGTCCTCAGCAATATCAGGCAGAGATCATTTCTACTTCAACCACTAACAAAGATCACTAACTTTTTCACCTAACTCAATAATTTTTCTAGAGCAAATCCCTGGAAACACCCTCTGCAGCAAAGTTAAGAGGAGTTGCCTCAAAACGGCCCTCCTGGGATCTTATCACCTTTTATCACCCACCAGATAAAGCCACTAAGTACAGGCATTTGCTTGCCAGGACAACACAAAGATTTCCTATTGTCAGAGTCAGAAAACAGTACTTGAGGCTCTGCAGGGGAGACCCTACCATTTACCTAGAAACATGCATAATTTTTCTCCTCCCCTCACGTCCTCACAACAAGGACCTCATACACATGTAGATGCGGCCTGTCTGCAGCACCTGCACCCGATGGGCCACCCACGTCCCACAAGAAGCATTACCTGAGCCTAGGGAAGACACTGGCATGTCCCAGGGAAGGGACTCGGCTGAGCCATGCTCAGAAAGAAGTGTCTYAGGCTGGTGTCTGTGGCACAGCTGAACTCAATCAACCCAAAACCCAGCTGATCCCCCTCACTTAATCAGATAACATCACAGCCTAATTCCTAAATGTGATTCAGCCTGAGCTTCTAGGAATACACGTGTGGGATGACTGCTGGAAAACGGTAACCTCTGCAGCAAGAGAGACGTGGCAGCTCTCATTACACTTTTACCTRAGTCACATTACCTGGTTATAGTCTAGTTAAAAACTATAAATTTTTAACCTAATATAATAAGACCTGAACAGTCTAAGGGCTTTTTCCTCTTAGGCCAGCAAGGCCAGCATCCTTCTGTGCTGGCGTTTGCAGTAATATCCCCACCGGAGGTTCTCGTTCAGTTATTGTAAAGAACCTAAAACTTGTCCAATGCGCTTCGGATTTAGAAATACTCCAGAGGTGGGTTTAAGTCCCCAGGGCTGCTTGGTTTGGGGTCTGCAGCGTAATCCTCTGCTGTGAGGATTGGTGGTTGTTACTCTCTAGAAAATGGGCCCTTATAAGGCACCCAAGGATACAGACCCAAATATCAGGCAGTCACTTTGGCTGTTTAGGACCTGTCCGAGGTCTCACTGGCACGTTGAGCCATCCGGCTTCCTTTGCACCTACGTGTGCCTTTTTCCCTGGCATCTCCAGCTCTGAACATCCTCCAGCTGCTCTCATGTTCTTGCTGGATTCCACCACACCTTAGCATTAAATAGAGAGCACCTTTTGGGGGTAATTAGAGATTCTTAATTAATTGGAGTTATAGATTTAAGGATTCAAAGCTTGACAAATGAGCTCAGGTAAATTTTGCTGCAAGAACTGAAGAAAATTACGGGCCCCAGCTACCTGCCCTACTGCTGCTGGAGGTTAATTTCCATTTCTATTGCACAGCCAAAAGCAGAGCATGTGCCTCCAGCCCGGCCACTCCGGCTCGTTGTCCAGCGCCCAGCTCAGCCCCAGCGTCACCAGGAACGAAGGTGCCGGGCTGCAGCAGGGCACGAGCTTCTCTCTGCCACCATGTCCACGTCCTCCCACGGCGGAGCTGCGGCACGTCGGCTTTTTTATTTGCCCATCGTGACCGTTTCATGTCTGCGTCCTTCCAGCCACAAGCAGAGGTGCAACAGCCTGACAATCTCAAGAACATCTTAGTATCTTACAGTAGGCAAAATCATGCATTTCACTCAATAGGCCTCAAAGCCGGCATTTCTCATGGTTTTTTTTTTCCCCCCTTTGAGTTGATATGATGCAAAGAGTGAAGGAAGGGATGAGGACTTGGCCGAGGTGGGTACCGGTCCCAAACAGGCACTGTCCTGCCAGAAGGCTGCAATCAAACCACTTCCCTTTTCTCTACTGTAGTGTCCCATCTGCAATAAGGATGCTGGCATCCTTTTAGGCCACTTTGAGTTCTGTTACTGAAAAATTCCTTCAGTTAACTAGGAATTCGTTCTGGGTTGCAGTGATCACCTGAAGAACTCAACCTTGCAGCTCCTCCTAGTTTTCAGGAACAGTCCTATCATACATGGGCACCTTGAACTACTGTTTCTCCTTTAGTTTAATGCTGATTGACCTGAAAATATAAGCACCACTCTGAAAAATAAGCTCTACAGCTCATCTAAAGATGTGGTCTGTTATTTTGTTGCTTGCAGATCTCCAGACAGTCTGCTCTATTAGTAAACAAATGTCCRTGTTTCAAGGCAAACTGAGTGCCTGTACGACTATGTGGTTTGAATTTAAGATTATAGGCAAAAATGTAGATGAAATGGAATATTCAGAGAATGTGTCACGGAATAGCCCGCGAGCAAGGCCTTCACGCGAACCAGTTAAAAAGGGCTGCTTAGCCAACAGAGAGGAAAAATAGAATATTTGTGGCCAGACCTTACACAATAACGGCCCATGGAAAGCAGCTGGAACCTCCTTGCAAGACACACAAGGACATCCAATGAATGCGAAGTGGCATCTGAAGCTGGGAGAAAGCTTGTTTATATAATCCTACGAAAGCGAAAATGAAAGAGAGAGAAGGCAGCAAGCGATACAGAACAGGATTTAAYGATTTGCTAACGACACTGTTCCAGCATCGTGTAACCCCACGTGTGGCCCCGCGTAGTTTCTGGCGACGGTCACCCATGCAGCTACGTGTGTAACGTGACATAGCGCAACAGGCAGCAGAAATAGCCAGGCACCATGGAAATGTTATGACAGACCACAAGCGGTTTGGACAACATACAGGTTTTACACAGACATGGCATATCTGCCRTGGCCAAGGTTTCGGAGCAGATCCCCGTTTACACGGCTCCCTGTGCATTGCCAGCGGCTCAGCACCRGGCCGAGGGCAAATTCCCCAAGGGACCCGCAGGCGCTCGGCAAAAGGGGCTCCAGGTCGTCCCTTACAAAAACCTGCAACTATCGGTGAACAGAAACGTATTACCGTTTTATTTTTGTTTCTTCTCCTGAGAGGGAAGCGTCTTTGTCCCCAACTTCCTYGTGTCCTTCAACGAAGTAACAGTTTCGGACGCAGGTTTTAGCRGCGCCCTAAGAAAACAAGGAAGCGGTGAGGGCAGAGCGTGTCCCCCAGCGCGGCCCGAGGCCCCTGCCAGGACCGAGGCTGCACGCCTCTCGGCCGAGATAACTCCCGGGCCCTCCGCAAAGGGCACTCGCAGGGAGAAGCGGGGAAGAAGGGGCTGCAGCCAGCACGCACGCACGCGCGCGCGGCAGGCTAACGGCGTGCCGGACCCACGGCGAGCTGCGTGCCGCTGCGCTGCGACCGTCCGCGGGGACACGGAGCAGGCGGCCGGCGGGACGGAGCCGGGAGGGAGACGAAGCATCTGCAGGTCACAGCCAGCACGCGAGGGGCAAAGCACAACCGGAAACCAGGACAACTTAAGTTTTCTTTTTYCCTAGCTCTACTAGCTTGGTGTCATTTTTTTCTCTCTGGAGCCACAAAAACTAGAACCATTTCTTTCCCACGTTCGACTGTCACGAGGTCAGATGATTCCAGGCGCTGGGGCCCTGAATCTTAATCAGACGAGGAATTAATGCTCAGGACCGATGGGGCTGGCAAAGCCCCCGGCGGCGGCAGGGGGACGGACACGGCTCAGGACAGCGCCGACTTTCCCCGACGTGGGGCTGCTCACCCACGCGAGAGCCGGCTGAAATCCTTTTCCCAAACTGTTTTTGTGTTAAGTAACACCAAGAAAACATAACTGACCATTTTGGGGGCCTGCACCAGGCAGCATACCTCGCCACGAGGTCATTCTTTAAAATGGTTCAATTTCAGAGGTTTTACTTTTAAATCCTTACAGTTTGAAATCATATTTTCCCTTGCTGTCGATACCAAAAACACGTTTTTCTGGGTGAAGAGTTAGGGGATGAGATGGGGCACCCAAGTAATTTAGATATTTAAAGAAAACAAAAAGCGTAATTTCAGATTTTTTTATTTTAGCCAGCTCCTGGATATTCCATGTTTAAACAGTAACAAGCATAAAAGTTTGAGGATCAGAAAAAAAAAATCAGAAATTTTTCCTGTGTGTTCAGATTACCCTGTGCTGTTTAGCTTTCCCAGAAAGTTACTAACCTATTTCATTTTCTTTAGATTAATCATTTCAGATGACAGATAAGTTCAGGTCAGAGTTTAACCGTTCTCTTCAGCGGAAGGAGCAGAAGACACTGTTCTTGTTTCATATTACTGGGACAGCTTTTGAGGTAGCTGAGCCTCAAAAAAAACCCGTGCCATCTAAAACATACAGTAGAGGAAAAGCATTAAGGTAATGGAAACTCAACATTTCTAATGTTCCAGATATATAAATAGAACCCAAGTCAGTACATTAGACAATTGACTGGCTTTGCTTGAATGCACGCAGGAATAAATGGAAACATCCCTATTTCCTATCCCAAGGGGCAATTATTTCAGAGCCTGGTTTTGTGCATTAATAAAAAGCAAGATTCCATTGTCTGGTAGCTAAAATCTCTTACTATCGTACGCTGCGCGAGCGGCCCAGCAGCAGAGACAGCACCCGCCCCCCAAAAACTTTGGTATCTCATTCTCTGAACAGCAATTGTCCTTTAGCCCTTATCATACCTAAAATATATCATATACATACAGAAAAATGTTAACAAGTTCTGTTAGTCACGACACGTCCCGGCTACGTTTGTGCCTACAGATGGTCCCAAATGCTTATTGCTCGGAGGCTACGATGGGTCTAACGAATGCAAAGACCGGAATGTCACACCTCTTCGGGAGCGGACAGGGACTGGATTGCAAATCAAAACCCCGTTTTTCCAGCTCGCCACTGAAATAGCAAATTCATTCACTTCTTTGAACTTCCCTTTCTTCTCCCTGCACACCTTCAGTAGGTTTGCCTCTATCTTTTAGAGGAAAAAAAAAATAATGAAAACATAAAAAGAATTTATAAGCCAAGTATTCGGGAACGGTACGTATTATCCCTTCCCCGCATCTCTCAACAAAGCGGCACATGAGTGACGCTAACCGAATCCTTACTCGCAGCTATGYGCGGCCAAGCCATCGTTTGCAGCTTCTGCCCTCGCCGGCCGCCAGGCGGGGATTTACCGGACGTCGAAGCGCCGCTGCGGCAGGAGGACGCCCGGGCCAGCGTCGCCGCCGCCTTGCGAAGCGCTCCGGAAAAGCTGAGCTTCGCCGCGGCACGGCTTCTTTGGTTATTCCGCATCCGGGACACCGAATGCCACTGAAGGCCTCGCATCCATCGTCGCCACCGCAGCACAAGAGGTTTTTGTGCTGCAAATCAGCACAAAAGCTGTAAATTTCCGCAAATCAGTAAAACGGGGCTAAAACCAGATGGGAGATGTATTAAGCTTCATACACCAGGATTTTGCAAACATTTATCACTACAGATGCAGACTCTAATACAGTCAGATTCACTATAAAACAAAGCTGGCAGGATTGATTTTTATTAAGAGGAAGCCTTGAGAGCTGTCTTGAGCTGCTTATTTAAATAGGCAGCTAGCATGATAATGACATCTTACAGGGGAGAAAAAAAGATTCTTGGAGATACATAACGTGTTTAATTGAAACCATTAGTTTTACTGGCAAACAGCTTCGTATTTCTGTTCTGTTAATCTGAACAAAGTGCTGCAATTATGACTCAATACATAATGTCCTCTAGTGCTACTCACCCCACATTCCTCAAGTATAGAAAGAAAACAAAACCGTTTTCGGATAACAAAACATTCCGTGCTTCTATCCAGAATACTTTTATTATATGGTTATTGTATACATCAGAATTATAGTGGGAACATTTACAAATATGTAAAGATAGGTCAGAACCTCCATTATTCACATACGCACTAACTCTCACACTCGGTTCGCATGTCTAGTCAGTTATCGGGTGAATGATGCACAAAATTATTGCTTTGTGAACATAACACCTCAGATTAAATCTAATCTTCAGTGGCAAGAATCGAGATATTAAAAAAAAAAAAAAGTCTTAAATACCCTGTATAACATACCTGTGCATAAACCTAAAGATATGTTTAGCTTACCCATTACCTTTGAAATACTTACCAAAATTAAAATTTGAAACCCATTTATAAAAAAAAAGTATTAAAAAGTTCACCATTATTTACAAATCCAATTAAATTACACATAAATAAATATTTACATTCAACACACTGCTTCCCTTAATACACATAAAGCCTCCCTGGAAATATTTTTTGGCCTTAATAGGCAAAAACAAAAGTTCAAAAAAAAAGTTATGTGCCTATTCTTTCAAGTCCCGTTTCCCCCCCCAATTTAAAAACAAGACACAATATAAATATGTGAATAAAGCTGCAATATCCTTAGACACAGAAAATTTTCTAAAAGCATTTTCATTTTGAACTATTCCTTGTTAAAAAAATATCAAGATAATATCCCACTGCAGCCAACATTACTGCAGTTTTTGAAAGCCTGAATATTTCCATAAAAATAAGCATGTCAAATGCCATCAGATAACTTTTATATCTACCAGGATTTTAGTACTCTCCTATGGTAATTTGAAAATAAAGCAAAGAACAGAATAATCTTACTATTTTCAGGTGTTTATAAAAAATTTTTAATGTACATAAATCTATATACCATTGTTTAATACTGCTTTATTGTTACTGTTGCGTTTAGAGAGAATAAAACCCTGAAATTTTGTCAGGTAACAAATAGGCTCCCATCTAAAATTTGTATTTTAAAAACTATACATGAAGCTGGTCACCACTGAATACTTAGATGTGGGAAAAAATCTAAATATATCTCTTTGTATATTTCCAACAAAAACCCTTATATAGCACCACTTTTACAGCGAAAGGTTTCAATACACTTGTACCAAGTACTTATCTTCCGGTAATTGCTTCCACAGATAAGGGATACTGCAGCTTTTAGAAAGACTTGTCTCACGAATCCAGGGGGAGTGAAGATCCTGAATAAGATGATTTTTTTTCCTTTTTTTTTCCTCCTTTCTTAAAAAAAAAAAAAGTAACCAAATTTCTACATTCCCCCCGGCAAGAAGATCCCAGTCTGTGTTTAGGAGGAAGAGTTTAAAGCCTGGTTTCTCTGCTTTTACTTCCTGTGCTTATCCATTTTATCCAGGGGTTTGGTGGCTTCCGCGGGGCTCTGGTCGCCAGTGTTCATGTACGTTTTGTCTGCTATTTTTAACGCTTCATTTAGGTAGTTCTGGACGGATGTCATGGCAGCACAGATGGCAGCGCTCCCAAAGCCATGTGTGATGAGGCTAAAATGAGTCAAGCAGCCCTGGATGCCAGGGTCCAAGATGGGGCTGGGGCGCGTGTTGCCCAGGGGAGTTCTGTCCTGAGTGAGGAGGTCGGTGAATTCCTTGCAGATCTGCCTGCAAGACACAGAGCCGTCACCCGTGGCACTGCCGTGGGAATTTATGCCAGCACAGGCTAGAAACCTTGCAGAAAAGCATTTACCCTTCCAAAGCAGTAAAGAAAAAAATTAAAAAAATAATAAAAAGCCTTCAATATCAATTCAATACTAAGAGTTTTCAGAAATTCATTACTCCAGCAACAGCAACGGAGCGGTGTCCTTCCTAGTCCAATTTCAAGATTAAATTTAGCATCAGCTTCTGACGAGCCTGCTGTTTGATCTGTACGTCACACAAACACATCCACGCTCCGCAGAATAATCTCTCCATCTCTGGTGTCTGGCTAGCGCTGCATCATTTGCTCCAGATTTTAGGGGGGGGCTGGGAATTTTGGGCTAGTTTCTATGAGAACTTTCACAGCTGCAGTTAAATGATTTAGAAAAATAATAATAATAAGCAGCTGAAGAGGAGATTCAATTTAGCTGTGCATATGATATGTATATGCCCTCTTTAACGGAGACCTAGGCCCTGATCCCGCAAACACTAACACATGTGCCTGGCAAAACACGAGCGGCTAATAACGCCCAAGCATATGTTGTTTGCGGCTTGCAAACCTGTCCCCTCGCCGTGGTTGCACGTGAGCTGAGCAATCCCAGCAGAACCACCACTTTATCAGAATTTCTCGGTCGCAAACATCTCCTCAAGAAGGACGCGATTGCTACTGAGCGTTACTAACGCTGACCACGCTAATTCTGCGGAGCTGAAGGGGCAGCGCTGAACAAGAAGCGAAGGGTTCAAGTTATGGGGACGGCAGATGACGTTCTGGCTAAGAGAGAGATTCCTGTAAAGCGAGATCTCTCCGCAGGCAGCGCGGGAACCTCCGCGCGGGGCAGAGCCCCCACCGCGCGCCCCGGCCGAGCCCGCCCAGCTCGGCGCGACGCTTCCCACCCCTTCCAAGGGCCGCTGCGCAGACCCTCYGCGGAGGGACGGGACCTGCAAAGCCAGGAACCGTCCCAGCCCCAGAGGTCCTGCTGGGCTCGGCTTGGGGAGCTGGGGGGCAGCAAGCTCCTCAGCGCCCCGCTTAGGGCAAGCGCGGCTGAACACACGAGCTGCCTCCCGGGSACACGGCTGGTTTACACGTACAGGGGTCTGCAGCAGAGCGACACCAAAGCTCCCCCTCCACCCTTCCTTCCCCTGCTCACCAACGCTTGCAAAGCATTCAGCGGAGCACAGGGGCTTTCCGTGTCTRCCCCAGGTCACCCCGAGCTACCGCGACGCCCTGCAGGTGCCAGTGCAAAGGGACYACCCGCACCTCGGGGTCTGCCGCCGGGGAGGACACGGTGGTGGGGCTGCCCTTGCACCCCGCGTGCCCACCAGGAACGCTCCCGCGGCACGCACCCGCGGGCACGCACCTGCACCCACGGGCACGCACCCGCACCCACGGGCACGCACCCGCACCCGCACCCTCACGCCGCCGGGCTGCGCGCGCACCTGGGTCCCGCTCCCGCACTGCTCCCAGCGCCAGCACCACCCCGCACCCCCTGCCGAGCCTGCGGACACCTTCCGCTTCCTAGAGATCTAGTGACCTGCACATGACTTCTTCTTTAGTCTCTTCCACTGCGTTTTTTTTAACATGAACTGGTTCAGACTGGTTTAGAGTTATCATACAAGGTTGCTACTATTATCATGGGTTCAAACTAAAATAACTGCTATCATAGTTGAATTGAAACCAGAACCAGATCAAAAGAGTCGTTTCATCTCCCTGATTAAAATTGCACAAGAAAACGTACCCAACTCTGTACACAATCACACGTACTCGCGGTCAAACGAAAGCATCTTTGAAAGGAAAAAAGGAAAAATAAATCCAAACCCCAAAACTTACTTTGCAGCAAGAAGCATGTTCTTCCTGTTTGCCATTTCGTTGCGGCCCATGTGTGGTCGAGTTAAATATTCGGCCACTGCTTTGGATGGAAACTCTGTCTCACATACATAACCAAAGTCACGAGCAAGATGTACAGCTTCACCTGGCGTGGGGAAAAGGGAATGCTTATTAAACGTAATTACACCTATTTATTATAAGAAGATCATGGAATTAAGCAAGGTACTTTGAATTCTTGAAGTATGCTCTTATTTTACAAAGAAACACAGGTATTTTTCCACCGTACCATTTGTTACTATTTTCTAATCCATAGGTACACAGCCTTTCTTTGTAAATTTGCATCAAGAAAAAAAAAAACATGACTGCTACAAAATAGATATAATTCTCCTTTGCCCTTATACTGGAGAGAAAAAAATCTTGCCTCTATCCAGTATGAACTGCACAGCGAAGGCTAGAACKTAGTCTACAAAAAAAACAACAAAAAAAATCCAAAAAACCACTCACTGATATTTTAAAAACTGACAACTAAACTCCACCCATGCAATAACCGATTTTTTGCTTTAATTTATTTTCTAACAACTTTTCTAATAATCATATAGAAATAAAATTGAAAGCTGTATAGTTAGGCCACTTTTTCATTATGGTAATTTTTTCAGGCTTAAAACCTGACTGGCGTGATCCGACAGCATGTGCCTGTAACGTGCACGTGCCCACGTGCCCGCCGATAGGCGCTCTGACATTTTACATTACTCTCACTCTTTTAACACTAACTTCCAAAAAAGGTTTCACGTGGAAGTTGGTGTATTAGAGATAATGCAGAAATGCAATAGAAGTAAGGTATTGTACCATTTTTCACATTTAAATTGCTGCTTCTATTCCTATTAAATTGTGCCACTACCAGGAGCTGCCTTAAACAAAARCACGTAACATAACCGCACACGTACATAAATACACACATCCGTCAAGCTCAGCTAGACTGATAGAGGGTCCACGTAACACGCTGCAGATTAAAGGGGCTCCAGTTTCCTATCAGGAAGTCAGAAGCTATAAATCTCACTTTATACGCTCGTTTATTAGGAAAGCTGCTGCGGACGCCGCGGAGGTAGGGCCAGGGGCTGCAGCCCCCGGACGCGGGAGTTTCCCCGGAGGGAACCAAACCCGCTAATAGGCTGAGTTTCACCTCTTTTGCCTCCCTGCACAGCCTTAAACCCCCCAAACCACGCCATCCCTCGAGAAGGGCAGGCGGGAGGAGGAGGGCCGGGAGCCGCCGGGCACGGCACGGCACGGCACGGCACGGCACGGCACGGCACGGCACGGCACGGCACGGCACGGCACGGCACGGCACGGCACGGGGAGCCCCCCGCGCGCCGCCAGCCCCCCGCGAGAGCCGGAGGGAGAAGCCGGCAGAGGAGCCCCGACGGCAACGCAGCAGTCAGCAGCTGCGGCGTCACTAACACGCTCATTTAAAAAATAAAATAAAGCGCTCTATCATGTCTGTCGATCTTCTAGCCTTTCTATGCTTTGCCTGCAGTATATAAGCTGTACACAAGGGGGAAAAAAAAGTTTATTTTTAAGAGACATTCAAGACTGACCTTCCACCAAAGATGTCAATAATGTCACATTTGCAGCTTTCCTTCTACCAGCTGGAAGATTCAAGCCAATTTTATCCAGTTTTTCCCTTAATGATCTGCCACCATTTTTAGATTTGGCTCTGTAATTAGAGGAAAAAAAAGGCCTTATTTATCTTCAAGGGGATTTTTTTTTTTTTTAAGATGAGAAATTCCAGTTGCTGACATTCAATAAGGTTCTACTTGGGGGAAAGATAAAAAACAGGCTCTCTTTTCAAGTGACCTACTTTTGAAATGGTCTACTACCAACCAGCCAGGATGAAACACAACAGAAGTCAAAATCAAAAACATTTAAAACTGCAATATCAAAACCAACAGTTGTAGAATGATCACAACCTAAATTAAAACTGTTTGCAAAAAAAGGATACAGCAAGTGTCCTTTTAAATGCTGAATCAAAATCATGAGATTTAATCTAAAATCATTTCATGGGGAGACAACTTGTCACTGGAATAAGAAAGCTCCATGAGCAGCTTTAGAGACAGAAAAATCAGACTTTTAGACAGAGAACGAGAACTGCTGTCAGAACTGTTAATAGCACTTCTCTTGGAGAAGTGGCAGAAGTGCAAAGAAGTTTTATTTCCAAAGCCTATTAGGATTCAGTGTTGTTGGGCTTTTTAAAAAAATCAGAAGTTTGATAAAAGGCTTTGGATCCACTACTTCTTAGCTCCCCGTTGTGCTAAATCTGGCACACACAAGCACGGGGGGNGGGGGGGGGGAATAAAATAAAATGAAATACAAGTCAGCCCCAACAGACACAGGGAGCGCGGCTGCTGGCCGTAGCCTACCTCCGGAGCACTCCTCCCAGCAGGGACGCGTTGAGGCACTCGGGGGGCGAGAGCCTTCTCTGAACCTCTGCTACTGTCACTTTGTATTTGGACGTGGAGCTCAGCAGGGAAAGTCTCCCCGGAACAGAGCAAAATACTTCATTGGGGTTTATGACCACTCCGATTAATCCATCCTTCTGGCAGGGGAGACTCAGAGCACTGTTTTTCGTTAAGGAAATGGGACCTGCAGGAGGAGGAGGGAAAGCAGGTATTTTATGAAAGGCAAAACTAAATAGGAAGTGGCAAGTGAATTTCCTTTGTACCAGTGAAGGGCAGGAGAGGGGATTTCGTTTTGGGCTAACTGCTCAGCACTGACTCTCGTCTGCTCTGCAGCGCTGCTGCAGCCGGAAGGTCCCCACAACCGGCCCTGAACAATAGCTGTCTTTTGTCACATTAAGTTTCAAGGAGTTGCTGAATGCAATTAAGAATGCTTTTAAAAAATGCACAAAAAAAATCCCCCAAACCTTCTGCATACACCCCAGTGAAACAGCATGCCACAAGTTAGCAAATTCATACTTATAAAAAGCCTGATACAACTACCGAGTACAAATTAGCATCTTTCAGCTACTGCCAAAGCCTCTTCCAGGGCAGGGAGAGGTGTCCCAGGCTGCCGCGAGCGCCAGAGGCAGCTTCCAGCTACCACTGCGCTTCACCCCCACCCTCGCCAACACGGACACTCGGGAAACTGCCCTGGGAACGGAACCCCAACAAACTCGCACCAGACAGCGCAACAGAGAGAAAAGAACTGAAAGTAAAATGTTGCTCGTTAGTGGCTCCAGCTTTTAGGTGAACAGGGACAATAAAAGCTTTGCAAATAACCAAACCGCAGATCCAGCTTTTCCACCCCTTGTAAATCCACCCAGTTAACCCCCGGTGGTGCTACCGGCTCGCACCGCTCCAGTCGGAAAGGGTTAAGGAGCGAGGCTGACCTCGGTTCCCGGAGGGGGGAA
Source organism: Apteryx rowi (assembly GCF_003343035.1). NCBI lineage: Eukaryota > Metazoa > Chordata > Aves > Apterygiformes > Apterygidae > Apteryx > Apteryx rowi. Next base: position 5,448,641 of record NW_020447195.1, on the reverse strand, counting down.
GATTTTTCAGTGGTGCATCTGACAGCAAAATAATTCTCCCATGAGCTAAATGCAGCAATCAGCGCTCTGACAAACACTTCTGCTTTTCCTCAGCTAGCTTATTTGTTTGAAGTCTTTGGAGGAAACTTCCACTGATTTTTTTTTTTTGAAGCACGAATTTGTTTAAAAACAAAAGCAGAAAAAAACCTTAACGACTGTACTCTTAAATTGAGTCAATACGCCTCTTGCCTTCCTTAAAACCTCAGCTACAAAACCATTTCGATTAAGATAAAGCCGAACAGGCTTATGCCAGCGAACGCATTCACCACTCAAGTGTTTCTTGTAAAGAAGGAAAAAGCAAACTGCCTTCAAGTGCTAGCAACAAAACCAGAAAAGCCCGTGTCACTTTGCACGCATGAATTCCAGGGCACCATTAAATTCATCCCAAGATCCTGGTTTCGATTAAAGCCACATCCAACAGCCAGGGCATCTCCGCGGGGGCTGCCAGGAACACCCACCAAACTTTCCTGCCCAGGGCGCCCTGCCAGCGGCACCGAGCCGGACCGCTTGCAAACCCAAGGGCTTCTCCCACCCAGCACACGACGGGGACAGAGGGTCTGGGGAAACCCCTCCGCCCTCCCGATCCCAAAGGATCTTTCTCCTAAAGATAATAAGGCATCAATCCACCGGTGCATCACGCACAAATTAAACTACTGACGAGGGAAAGTAAACCGTCATGCCAGCTTACTGACCTTTTCTAATGACTGTCTGGTCATGCATTAATAAGTGTTGATCTTCCACGTTCTGGAAAGAGAAAGGGGAGAAAGTTTTGCACCTTGCCAAGTTTCAGAGGAAACGACTCGGGCGGCTCTCGCCGGACCCAGCCCTGCCCCGCGCAGTCCCCGGGGCGGCCTCGGCTGCCGGGAAGCGAGGCTTTGCCCCCACGACGGGGCGGCCGGCGCTCACCTGCACCTCCTCCATCTGGTGGGCCATGTCGTGCAGCCCCAGGTTGTCGGCCAGCGCCGAGGCGTCCAGCCCGTGGCCGTGGGGCAGCAGCAGCTCGGAGCGGCGGTAGGTGTCGCGGCGGCCGCCGGCCGAGCCGCTCTCCAGCGCCGAGAGGTGGGGGACGAGGCCGGGGCGGGCGTGCGGCGCCAGCCCGGAGGGCTCCTGGCTCTGCCGGCCGGGCCAGGCGCTCTGCTGCTGGCTGGGCGGCGGCGGCGGCGGCTGGTGCAGCGGGTTGATGGAGAAGGGGTCGCCCAGGTGGGAGTAGGGGTCGCTGGACTGCGAGTAGGGCAGAGGCTGGTAGGGCGGCGGGAAGTAGGGCGGCTGGAAGTCGGAGGCGCCCGAGTGCGAGAGCGGCGGGGCCGGGCTGTACAGGTGCTGGCTGACGGCCGAGAGGTGCGGCAGCCGCGGGTTGCCGTTGCTGCTGCCATCGTGCCGGTCCTGCAAGCACAGCGGTGGGCAGAGGGGCAGGCGCGTCACTGCGCGCCGCGGAGCGGGGCCGCCCCGCTGCCCGCCGCGGGCTCCCTCCCACGGCGCCGGGCTTGAGGAGTCGGCCCAGCTCGGGGGAAAGGGCTCGCAAGCCGCTTCCCGCTGCGCCTCGCCCGCCTCACAGACACACCGCGATTACCCACACGCTTGCAYTAAAAAGTTCGTGGAAGACTATTTAAAAAAAAAAAAAAAATCAAGTCACCGACGCAGCCCCATGTCACCCAAACCTGTGCTGTCCCGGCTGGCAGCGGGGGGCTGGGGACCCGCTGCCGGCGGGGGAGGCAGCCGTGGGCAGGGCAGGCAGGGCCCCCCCCCCGGCCCCCCGCTGCCCACCCCCGGGAGCCGGCGGGGTGCGCGGCTTCGGGCCGGCCCGGCCGGGACAGACCGCCTCTCCTCAGCCGTGCCATCTCCGGTCCTGCCCTTCTTCCAAAACTCCGCAGTCCAAGCCTAAATGTCTACACTGAGCTGATCCAAGGATTTAGCAAGCTTCTGGCTTCACGGTCATTAAAATAACAGGGCTAGTTAATAAGGGGTGAATGGGGTCCCAATGGAGCGTGAAGCGGGGGCTGCAGCTCATCTGCAGGAACCAAACACGTGTAGACCGCGACCGGCGGAGCCCGGGGGGGGAAAGCAGCCACTTTAGGCGAGACCGAAAGCAGGGAGCAGCCCGGGAGCAGCGGGGGAGACGTGCCAGGGCCGGCGGCGGCGGCGCCGAGCACGGGCC